>NC_141603.1:6956001-7293501 GCF_047967505.1 Dipteris shenzhenensis | reverse complement strand
ATGGCTCTTTGAAGGTCGCACATGATCTAATGATCTAATGATCTACCATGATTATCAAACTAAGGTAAGCAGCGTGCGTGCTGGTCGACACTCCTAGAAGCCATAATTGGTAATATGGAGACGTATATTATGTTTGTTGATCGGTAGTTTGAAGCTATATGTAGCTCTTTTCGGCATGTTGCTGATACGTAAGCTTATGTTCTGCACCTTGAAAAGATATTAAACCATGGATAACTGTATGCCCTGCATAGATAAATGTATGCTCCTGATCTATTGTTTGGCTACCATTTTCGTGCGTGTTATCAATAGTGAAGCTGGAAGGTTGCTAAGAACACACGTAATAGCAATATGCTATCTAATGGCCATTGCCACCGGTTCAGCCACCTTATAAGAAGAAGCCGATACTTGTGGACGAGATCAACAAAATAAGGTGACGTTGTGACTTGGATCGTCAAGGAGCCTTCAAGGTAAACCCTTATGCTAGTTTTCATGTCAAAAATAACGATTCATACGTAGCTCTTATGTTGGATAGGAGACCTTTTTATGTGTGTATGAGGATTCATGAGTCATGATAACTTGTTATTACTCTAGGGAGGACTATTTCCAATCTACTGCTTCTATTGGCTGACATCCCAAAGCTAGGCGAAGTGTTTTACTAGTAGCAGGCTACCTAAGAATGTAAATATTCCTCTAGTCGACCTAAGCATCTACTGTGTGAGGTAGTAGATTAATAGCAACTTACAAAATTGACCAACATTTCTATTTAGCCTTTGGTGAAGCTTTATAACGGCTAGTTGGCGATCAAAATTGATACTTAAGCAACAAGTACACTTACTATAATCAAAATTTTGACCCTTGGTTGGAGCACTCAGGGCAATAAGTTGTAACTACTCTCTCAAATAGCATGAATTTTTACAATATTGGTAGAGTGGAATACTCAATGCTTGACACCACCTTTAGCATGATAATAGTGAGTAAAATGGCAATATGGTTCCTAGACACATGCCATTTTTTTGTGTGTGTAAAGATGAATGACATTTTCTTGTTCCAAAAATAGGCAATAATCAGGGATTAGCTTGGGATCCCAGCCATACTTCACTTCTAGCCTAAAAGCCTAGCCTTGTTGTTTCATATTCTAAGGCATGATGATTTTTTTATATATTCTACATTAGGCATATTCCCATAGACATGAATCAATACTGCTTGATTTATATTGCTATATGTTAGTATTGATTTATATTGCTATATGTCAGTGAATGGTAATATATATGACTAGTGGAAAAATTCTTGGTCTTTATAAGAATCTTGATTATAGCTTCAATGGCGATAAAACTTTCTCCATATCAATCAGGACTAAAATTTCTTTTCACCCCCTACCTCGGGTAATTTGTAAAATTATGTTTTAGAAAGTGTGAAAAACTTGCACCGTACACATGGAGCATTTGGATGCCTATGGCTCAAATGTTGAGGTGCCACATGATGCACCACCATCCAAGGTTGATTCAATTTAGTAAATTAAAATAACCTATGATACTGTGACATCGATAATAAGTGAAGCTGTGCATTGAATCCTGGAGTCCCACAATTAAGGGTTATTGTTCTAACTTGTCCTTGTTGTGGATGGATGTAGGTGAGTGGAGCTCCTTCAATATCATTCGGTATTTATAAATTAGCAAATTGCATGTTGTTTTCATAAAACCCTCCTTGTAGAGATTATCTTATCATGTACTGTTTCGAATGATAAGTCTAGGATGGATAATGTTTGTCTTGAAATGCACACACACACACACTTGGGGGATGGAGAAGGGAGGATAACCCTTGTCTATTGCCATCCATAACATTTATCCAATCTTTTTCTTGTTTTTCCAAATTAAACAAGACTATGCTTGGCACGATGATCTTCTACAAATGGGATATATTGATCCCCTTTCGGCTCCTTCCATTGGAATCTAAGGATTTTTATCCATCATTCCCAGTAAGAAAATATATAAATTCATCCAACAACATGATAGTGGTTTACTTTCTACAGATCCGAAGAACCAACAACTATTGTTGATCCAGTTAAGTATTTCAGATTGGTGCCGCATTTGGGAACTTTCTGCAAAATCTTCTGACAATGCCCTCTCCACTATATAAAAGCTATCAAAAGTTATTGGAAAGATAATTTCCAAGGATGAAACATAGTACAAGGAGTAAAAAAGAAAATCTGATGGGGTGATCAAAGCTTTTTACTGCTACGGAATATCTTTTGGATAGTAACGGAGGAAGTAAGCGTAACGCCATTGTTACACCTTTCTCCAAAAGATTACACTCTCTTATTCCATTTGATGCTTTATCTCAGGAAGAGAGAAATGTCCTTACAAAGGACTTTCTTGCACTAGACACTTTGGCTCTTAATATCAAGGATATTTCAGTTAATCTCCTTATCCCAAGAAGAATACTTGAAGGGACATTTGCACACTAGGTAGACCATAAGTTGTGGTCGCTCAGTGACTTGAGCGTTGCGGCACCCATCACATTTGAAATGTGAGTAGTTTTGGCAGGAATCATTGAGAATGTTGATACTGTTAAAAAAGAATATAAGAAACATGGCTATTGAAGGGAGATCGGCACATACTGTAACATTATCTTACTGGAACTCTTTGCACTAAATGATCTGGAAGAATCTTTTTGCGCATCAAAGCAAGGGATTTTTTGCAACCACAAAACTTTACTACCTGCAAAAAAGATACTAGATGTTTGGAATTATAAGCAACCCTACTTAAAATGCAACTGTAACAATATAGGGTTACAATGCCCAAACAAGGTAATGTGGTTTGACCACGCTATATGGTACAATCATGTACACCTATTTATGCATGGCAAAACCCTTATAGTCAAAATGTATGCCTTCATACAGTGGTGCTCATCTTTTCTTTAGTTCTCAGTTAAGCAAGCCATGATTTTATCCTGCCACCGGGAGTTGGTCAATGAAGGTGTAAAACCTACAGTAAATGATCCAAACACTGATCCATTTCAAGGGCTTAATGGCAAAGGGATTAACCTTTTGGTCGGGTCTCTCAACCCAAAATGGGCTAGAGTTATGGATGAAAGGAAACCCAAAAGTTCTAGAGGTGGTGGCAACTCAACACGTGGTGGGAGATGTGGTAGCATACCAAGAAGAGGAGGCTCCCGCCCCCCCATGGGTAGAGGTAGAGGGCAATGTTTAGTTGACCCCTCTGGATTTAATAAGGGTAGTGATGTCGGCAGAAGACATGAAACTCTTGATTTCTCCCCTGGTGGATTGTCTGTGATAGACAACTCAAGATGTGATAACACATTGTCAAGATATGATACAGAGGAGGGAAGTAAAATCTCTTCAAGAATATCTCTTATAGAGGAACGGGATCCTACTAAAAGGATTCTTTTTTTATACAGGCTCATAGATGTATCTCTTTTTTAGCTCACGGAAGGAAGATGCTGGAAAGTACAAGAGAAAGTAACTTTCATACTTCATCCATGTTCTTTTTGATAACCCGCTACTTGAGGGCATAATTTTGAGAGATTTTTTTTCTAAATGAATGTGATTTATGCTAAGTGATTGTGGAAAGTACTATCTTTGATGAAATCTTGTTTACGTGGAAACTCCACAAAAATCTACTGGGACACATTTATTCGCCAAAAGAGACCTTTTGTAATAATGCTGAGTTACAATGCTTGTGCCACAAATTTGAAAAATTTATCGATAAAAAATGGGGTTATGTGGTTACTTGTGATTTAAGTATAATTGACGTTAAGACGTGAGCTCATAAAGAAATTAAACCACATACTGGTTAAAAGACCTTGTATACGTGATGCTCATAAAGTTGTTGAACAAGCTTGGAAAAAATAATGCCACATACTTGGCATATCCCTACATGCTACATTACAAATTTTTAGAAAATTCTCTTGTGATTGGCTTTGGAACCAATATAGAAAGCTACCCATCCATAAGAGATTTATGAAAGATGTATGGTGTGAGAAACATTTTTGGGAAAATTTAAGAACTCTCAAGGAACATTTTTTCATGCACGGGATCGACAAAGCTTCTAATAACTTTGCATTGGTTTGTAAAAAATTTGCCCATGACTCGGCCTAGGGGAGACTTAATGATGGAGATTTTAAAATAATAGATACATTGAATTTAGAAATTAAAATAGAAACCGAGCTCCAGTCATTTTCTATGACACCTTTATCCGCCAAATTTCCATTTATTATGGGTATATACAGAGCCCATAAAAACACTTTTAAATGGATTACCAATGCTGCTTGATGTACATACGATGAAATTGGACTTATCAATACGTGCTTACTAAAAACATGCGTCTCACAACTTAAAAGTAAATGTGCTAAAATGCAACATGAGCTCTTTCTCAGAAGTGGAGTTAATTGCTCTTGTTGGTGAGGGATTGAATCCCTTTACGACTACAGTCTAAATCTTCCCGACAAAATATTTAGTATTTTTTCCATTGACATAGCACAATGTTATGAAAGCATTCCTCTAGAAGGAGAAAATGGTCTAATTAATATCATGAGGAAAATAATCACTATCGCATCCAAGGATAGTAATTTCAAAATTCATATCTTTTCGAAAGAAGTCCCGTTATCCCATTGAAGGAATTGGGACCATGATAGATGGACTTGATTTGAACTATGATATGGAAGCTGTTATTAAAATTAATTCATGGCTTATCTCAAACATGAACGTACAACTTATTAACAACATGACCTGGAGACAGAAATTCATATGGACTTATCGTGCTCACCCATTTGGTGCAATCTATACCTATTTTACTTTCAGTACAAATTTTGCATTAATCTCTCTAGACAGGACATATGGGATTTTCTGAAATGGTTTCAATATCCCTTTACATATATCGATGACATTTGCATGGTCAATATACATAACCCTATGAGGTTTTGTTCCCATGGTGATTATTGTATTTACCCTCTAGATTTTGTGGCCCATTATTGCTGACACCACATCATTCTGCTGGCTAGAGAATGGTTGCATAATTGGTACCAATGCTAAAGTTCTTAGCACAGAGATCATTATCACATCCGTACATGATGGGACTTTCATCCTCCTCAAATATGATAAGAAGGATTCCCTTCCTTTTAAGGTGTCAAGATTCATCAAGGTGGACAGCAATTAAGGCTTAGGAGGATTGTGTATAACTTTCTCAAGGGTTATTCCCCTGGCACTTTGATCAATACTGAGGATCTAATAAAACTTGGAGAGAGAGAGAGAGAGAGAGAGAGAGAGAGAGAGAGAGAGAGAGAGAGAGAGAGAGAGAGAGAGAGTTTGTAACAAGGATCTGTGCATGTATGTACCTGCAGGTGTACATGAGGCAGAGAAGGGAAAAGAAGGGGGGGGGCATCATCTCCTATATTTGAGTGTCTGTGTGTGTGCGTGTGAGGAAGACACTCAAAGTAGAGAGAGCACATATGGGTGTGCAATGGAGGGAGATATATTATTGTGCATTAAGAGAGGGAGAGAGAGAGAGAGAGAGAGAGAGAGAGAGAGAGAGAGAAGAAGGGGCGAGATTTTTTGAGCGAATGCTTTGCCCACATCAATGGTCACTCATCTAGCTAAAAGTCTTTGAGTAAACTGATCATAGAGCCAAGCCAATGGTGTAGGGGGTCTTGAAACTTGAAATTTTATTTCTTATATTAAGATCCCACCTTGAGACCCAGTGGAGCGGGTCTCAAACCCATCATAGATGGGCCATTCTACTCATATAGCATGAACCAAATGATCATGGCACTATGAAGAAAGAAAAAATTTATGAAAAAAATCTCAATAATGAGAAGTTTACATAACAAAAGGCACATCCTTTGCAAAAACAAGCTCATCCTGGTACTCAGAAAGCAAGTGGTAGATGCAAGAGTATTCTCTTCTATGTTAGTTTAGCTCACACCTTCGTAAACAAATGAGAATGTCAGGCTATCACAAATGCATGTCCCTTTCCAATGTCCCCAGTGCTAATAAGCTGAGAATGGTGAAAGGGGGGAAAAAATAAATGAATAAATACACGATGCACAAAATACCTTTGCACATTGTTTATGGCTTCCCCATGCCAAGCATTAAGCATTTGGGTGAGCTTCGCTTTCTACTCCAAGGAATGTGCCTGGGAATGTGTCATTGGACTTTATTGGGAGTATATATCCAATAATGTCAAGGTGTGACTCTCTATGGGGAATGTGCCAATTGTGATTTACTGGGGTTTGCTGCATGGTGGGCTGATGGGGAGTTCAAGTGTCAAGGTGTGACTCTCTATGGGGAATGTGCCAATTGTGATTTACTGGGGTTTACTACATGGTGGGCTGATGAGGAGTTTGGGTAAGGTAAGAATTAAAAGTGAGGTGCCAGGTGTGAGGCTAGGTAATTAGATGCATTAAAGACTCTCCTTTTAGTTCACGAGAGATAATGGATTTGAGGCTTCTCAAAACTTGCACCAAAGGCGTATTTGTGGCCTCATCAGTGCTAGAAAAAAACTTTTTTCCCAACCAGTCAAATTAAGGACAATCTCCAAGTCAGCGGGTTTTTTAGTATCAAAACATACACATTTGCCGAGTTTTACACTAAAATATTCAAAATCTCAATTGGGATTCTGAAGGCACATAAAAAATTTAGTCAATTTTCTCCAAATTTAGCCAGTGCAAAATACACCAAAAGGACAGTTTTTTTCATCGGCATTGTCCCTAAGGCTTATGTGGGTTTTAGGGTTAGCTTCGCTAGTCTTTGGCTATGGCGGCTTCGTCTCTATGGCGGGTCAACCATGGAGACGTTCCTGCTGCTCTATTTCGGTTGTGTTTTTCTAGTGGCTCAAAATGCTAGTGGTACTCTCTTCCTTGTGTTGTGCTGCAACTTTTTTGCTTGCCAGGTGCTCTCTTTCACAGTACATGGCTGAGCTTTTTTGATCGCTTTGTGCGATGATTATGTAATGTGGTAGAAATGGTGTAGTTTGTTAGAGCCTCGATCAGATACTGTGGAATGCCTTCTTAACTATGTCGTTGGTATTGCTGGAAAAAGGGAGGTTTTGTGCTGTCAGATACTGTGGAATGCCTTTTGAACATTGTTGTTGGTATTGCTTGAAAAGGGAAGGTTCTATGCTGTCTAAGGAGATCTTTTACGTTTCATAGTGAAGTGTCGATATATTTGTACGAGCAGTTGTGGGGGTATCCTTTCAATGTGTGCCTTGGGATTTGATGACTATGGAAGCTAGCGTGACCTTTGTGGTTATCATTACTTGAGAAAAGCCAAGAAGGTTCTCTACTATGGAATTGGATCGCCTGTTTGATAGTTCTACGTGTGAGCACTTTGACTTCTGCGACCTTGGAAGGGACGCTATGCTCCGACCGGTGTTGGAAGAAACTTTATGGTTTGATTTCTCTCTTCTAAAGAACCTTGTCCATAAGCTCCCTTCTTTCCCTTCTAGCGTTCTCTCTTTCATGCTGCATGGCTCACCTTTTGATCAGTCTATAGTACCGCGGTGGACTACATACGATGCGCTGCCACTATTGCTTAAAAAGAAAAGGTTATGTGCTATCAAAGGAAACCTTGCATTTCATAGGTTTGTGTGATAGCATTTCGACCACACAAGTTTTTGAGGACTTTTCCAACCCATTAACCATCATTATAGGTATCACATGTTTGCCTAATCGATGTGCCAATTTTGGCCACTATTTTGCACATAGCTCATCATATCTTGTTCCAAAATGGTCAAAATCTAATGCAGCATTTAAGAAGTGTCTTCTACCACAATCAAATGCCACGTTTTAAAAATCATTCTCTCACCACAAGTTCATAAAATGAACCACCCAAGTATGCTAACTAGGAGTAACAAAATTGACGATAGGAGAAGCTAGGAGCAAGAAGTTGTGACCTAGTTGTGACACACTCTACACCTTAACAAATATCTTGCATGTAGCTGATTCAAGAATTGCTATCTTAGGCAACACAATTGGGTTAGGGGAATAAAAGCCAACAAATATCCGAGTCTTGTATTTAATTCATAATATCAACTCTCTCAAAAGATGAGCTCTAGATCATATCAAAGAGTGTAAGAACTAACAACAATAGAACCCATTTGTGACCCTAGTGTAGATGGCTACCACTAGTACACATCTCTAATGGCATGGTTGGAGCCACCAATCCTAGAAGAATTCAACCATGGACATGATCCCCTTGCATTCATGTCCATGTTCTAGGGCAAGGGTGCGATTAATTCATTACCTTGTTCGGAAAGTCTTTGGAGACCGAGGATGGATAGAGAGGATCCTCAAGTGCATGCAAGACCATGCTAAAAAACATTGAATAGCACCATAGTTGTGTGACTTTGCAAAATGAGGTAGATATAGCCCACGATTTGGAATTTACACACTCAATTGGATTATTATTGAAATTGTGCAATTTCACTCAAATACTTCAATAGTAATGTTTGCATGCTTAACCAATCACTTGAGTCCATTGCATAACATATTGGTGAAAATATGTTGTGACAGTACGTGTGAAAAGATGCTAGCAATCAACCCTATGTAGAGGAAAACCCCTCGTGTCACAATAGAGACTCTCAAGATGTTTGGTTGTCATGGGGAGCTAGCCATATGGACCATCAAAATAGATAGATCTTGTAGACTATTGTCTTCATTTCTAATCGGGATGGAATATAAGCCAATTTTTGTCCTACTATGATTGGAGAAAGTTAGGGTCATAAATAATAGAGATGGCAAGAGGAGTCTCATATTGGATAGGAGGCTACATTAGATATGGATATTGAAGCTTGAGGTGAAGTATTGCATCATAACATGTGACACATCAAACATCATATTGCAGTGATAATTTGTACAAAATCAGGTCTCATGCATTAGATATTATATAAAACTTAAAGGCTTGCAACATCTTGCATCTGTGTCTTATGCATTCTTTAAATCTTGATATAATGCATACAATAATTTATAAAAATTGAAATGTGACATGTAATACGCTCTATGCCCATGAATTCAATACGTTAGTGTGTTTGACTTTATCATGCATAATCCTTTGTGCTCTTGTTAACTTCATGCAAATAGCAACCATAAATACTTGACTATCTCACATCATGCAATCCTAGTGCACAACCTCCTTCTTAGTGCACACCATGTCAAAGGAGACAAGCAGCCACACAACGTGAGAGCCAAATGAGTGGGTAAGACAATCAAAGTGGAGGTGCAAGAGGAAGAAACCTGCAATCAAGCATTTTATACACAATATGAGCACCTATAGTGGATTGCTACTACAACTCCACAAATATTTATGGACACAATGTAACACACATTCAAATTGGGCTCCAGCTAGTGTCCATTGGAAGAACATGAAAATTATGTTGTCTAAAGAGGATGTACAACAATAGGGGTAGTAAGCTTCGCAAACTAAACTATTGAACTATATGAATGATTGCATTTATGCCATCCATCACCCCTAATCAATATGCAAGCTTTGAACTAGATTTTCGAATCCCTCTCCTAGTCCATTTAGGATTACTTGAACCATTTCTACAAGATTCAAAGTCTCTCCTGATGCTACAAGTTGATTGTTATAATCCTTGATCCTGAGTACATAAGCATGATCAATTTCATTCCTATTGTGAGAACTATGGTTGATCTGGTTTCTCAATGTGAGAATCCCGGATGCATTCTTGGACTCATAAAGAGCTGCAAACATACCCCATGCTTCTTTGGATGTCTTTATTGGGTTGAATGTCCAAGCATGATATCTTGCACGTTCTGTTTGATTAAATAATATGCATATTTGCCTTTCTTGTCCCATTCTTCCTATACTCGGGCAATGCCAGGATCTACTATAAATGTGGACACTATTGGTGTAGGCTAGACCCTTCTGCTTGTGCTGCGGCATGGGCTAGGTGTAGACCCATTGACGTACTCCCATATGTCCTAAAGTACAAGAATGGTCTCCATTCAGTATTTCCATGTGCCATAATTTGAGTTATCCAACTTAGCAGATGCCTCCAAATTGAGGTTGCTAATGGTAGACATGGTGCAAAATGTACTCAAAGTGACTGTGAAAAACATAGTCCGAATCAACTGCAAACTGAACTTTGGTAAAGGTAGAACTGCAATATATATCAATATGTTACAAGGCTTATGTGGCAAGTGATGATGGAAATAGCCAAGAGGGTTTACACGGCTGAAAAAAATGTGCACAATGTTAGAAAAATAGCCTATAAGGATTTACAATGGCAGAAATGTGAGTGCAAACTGAAATGATGTACAATTTGCCCACATAACAATCTACCAACACCTCTAAATACTCTAGAATTTGCTCATTGATGTGTAAAACGTCAGGTTTCAGGACATCTGTGATGATGTGAAACTGCATGTGGCAGCATAGGGACTGACTCCAAGTAGGAACTAGTTGAGAATTTTTGGGCATGCTTCGATTGGCATCTTTGGAGTTTTCTCCTCTATGGATGAACTAATCTACTCTAATCTAGAACTAGACCAATTGTTAAGCAATGAAAAGCAGCAATAATTTCTTTTTCTTTTGGTTCTTTTTAGGTGCTGGGTCAGATGAGTTCATGAAGAGGTTTAAATGTGTGCAAGAAGTGGATTTGATGCTAAGGCTAAAAAGCACATGATACAAGTGCTAAAATGTTATAGGAAAAATGTTTTTCAAGAGGGATATCTGAAATCCTTTTCATCTTTTTTGCAACCACAACAATGATGGTGTGTTTGCATGTCATGCAAGATAATAGGTTAGTCATCCCTATCGAGGTATATGTATCTATTGATGAAAGGAGCAATTGTCTATATGTATCTATCTATATCTATTGATGAAATGAGCAATTGTCTATATGTATCCATCTATATCTATTTGTATCTATTGTGATGAAATGAGCAATTGTCTATATGTATCTATCTGTATCTAATGACTATAATAAGATCGACCTTAGCCTCCCATGCTTGGTGGATGACGATGAGAGTCTAAGATAGGTAAGGCTAAGATCTCCCATGCTTGGTGTGGATAAGATGAAAGGCTAAGATTGGTTTTAAAACCAATCTTAGCTTTTTATCCTCATCCATCAAGCATCGAAGGCTAAGAGTGGTTTTAAGCCTCCCATGCTTGGTGGATGATGATGAGAGTCTAAGATAGGTAAGGCTAAGATCTCCCATGCTTGGTGTGGATAAGATGAAAGGCTAAGATTGGTTTTAAAACCAATCTTAGCTTTTTATCCTCATCCATCGAGCATCGAAGGCTAAGAGTGGTTTTACAACCATTCTTAATCTATCATCCTCCACTGAGTGTTAAAGGCTAAGGAACCACATAAGCACTAATATGACCACCCACTATTTTGGGTTCTTGGTCTGATCCCAAACTCAATACCTAAGTTGGTTCTGGCAGTAGCAGTTGTTCAAAACCTGACCAAGTGATTGTGTGTGCCCAACCATAAGGAAAACCAATTGAACCATCTCAAAGACTCTGCTTGCTATAAGTAAGGAAAGAAATGCAACTAAGATTGGTCTTAAAACCAATGTTAGCCTCTCGAGCCAATAAAAGATAAGGTAATTTTTAAAACTAATCTAGGCTCTCCTCCTCCACCAAGCATGATAGGTTAAAAGGCTAAAATTGATCTTTGAGCTGATGTTAGTCTCTCATCTTGCACAAGCCAGGAGAGGCTAAGATTGATTTTAAAACCGATTTGAGCTCTTATGCTTAGTAGAGGATGAGACTGCATTTGAACCATGACAATCATGAGTGTTAGATCATCAACACCCATCTTGTTGACTAATTCTAATCTCAATAGCACCAAGGGCCAGGTGCCCATATCCCAAAATGCAACTCAAGAATCTCTCCACTAAACCTATTAGGTAAATTATTTTCTTCATCAATAAACATACAAGCATATGGGATTTCAATTTTGAGTCTAACTAAGCTAAGTCCCCTAGGACTGAGCCCCCCTCGCAGAGAGAAACCCATCCTAGAGGCAGAGCTAATTTTGCCATTCCTATCTTGAAGCACAACTCCTACCTTGGATATCCTTTGGGAAATACTAGGGCATAAATGCATCAAGCCAGATATCACCCTAGAAAGGGATGAATCTTCATTATACAATCCATACATTTGTATATGGCTACATTTATATGTGGTTACTTTCTACACATGTGGCATGTGTGGTTATGTTGGATGTGCTGCTCGAACTAGTATTGTTAGGATTGTGCACTAGATTTGATCATGCCCAACACTAGTATTGAGGCAAAGTGTGGTGGACTTTAGGCAAGGTTAAGTGGTAGATTCTTCATAGGGCATGGTAACATAGTATTGATGCCTTTGATGTACTTCTCTATTGCCTCTATAGATTGTGGAAATTGCTATAGGTCCATTTTCTTGCAAGGAATAAGGATGACTAGCATAGCAACGTGTGAGCATGTAAAGTGGGATACCAACATAGCATGTTGCCACCTTGGACTACATACATTGTTTCCTTAGTGAATGGGCCAAGGGGAAAAAGAAAATGGCGAGCCGCATTTGTCACCGCGAGCCATTCTCTTCTACCAACCTTGGTCCATTTCTTGGATATCGAGGCCCATGGGATGTAGTCAGCTTTGAGTGGTTACTCCGTCCTTCCAACGACCAGAAAACCAATGAAGAGGCATGATTTTGACATGTGAGCACAGGGATGTAATCTTAGAGGTGGAAATCTGATGTGGAAGATCTTCTATTGTATTCTTTATGGGGACTAATCCTAGACCAACCATGTGGCAGGGATTTGGAGGCTTGGGAAAAGATTGTAGAGGTTCAGGGAAGGAGTGGAGCTTTAGGAGGCTTTGGAGCTTTTGCATCATTAGATCAAGATGGTGTAAATGGGAGTCATTGGATCATGATGGGAAAGGGGGGGCCACCACGGCCGCTAGCAGTTCTAGGTAGAGGCAGAGTTAGAGAAGGTGAAGTGGTGCACGACAAAGGTGAGGTGGCATTTGTCTAAATAGAGGTGAGGTGGCATTCAACAGAGGCAAAGAGGTGAGGTGGCGTATGCTATGCCCCACGATAGAGGTAGAGCCAGAGAGGTGAGGTGGTGCACGATAGAAGGAGAGGTGCCTCAGAGTTTTATGGCGGGATGTAGGAGTTGAAAGTTTTATGGCGTGGTTGGTAGCATGGCACAACAAGTCAAAATTGGCACATGGTAGCCCAGAATAGGTACATGCAGGTCACCAAGGTAGAGGTAGTATTGATAAGCCATGTGGCATGGTGGGAGTACCCGAAATCTGAGAGGCAGATTGATAGAGCAACAGAATGCATAGTTGGAAATGTGCAGCTAGCAGCACGACACACAATGATGTTGAGATGGTGACAAAGTAGATGAGGACGTGGTGCTTCATGGGAGTGGTCAGATGAATTGCAATGATGTGGCATGTGGTGACATAAATAGCATAAATAGAGAGGCGACTCGACCCCAACACATGGCCCACGGCTTCTCTGCATGCTACGCCCTCGACAACACATGACATGTGGCAAGGGGCTCGATAGCAAGTCCAAGTGGTCCAACAGACTTGGACAACACATCAAGGCATACCATGTGGCATCGATAGACATAGTGGTAGCATGTTGGCGCTGCTTGTGCAATGATGGTGCCTCGAGGCTCGGACTGTGGAGACTCGAACAGTGGGGAGGTGCAGATTCAAGAGGTAATTGGCCACGTCTATGTAGAGAGAGAGAGAGAGAGAGAGAGAGAGAGAAGAGAGAGAGAGAGAAGAGAGAGAGAAGAGAGAGAAAGAGAGTATATAATATATAATATTTAATATATATTATAATATTATATTATATAATCTAAATATGTATTTATTTGTATATGAACAAAAACTAGTCACGTGTCACACTTGCAAACATAGAGAGAGAGAATGGAAGGAGAGAGAGAGAGAGACTTATGTGTGTGTGTGTGTGTGTGTGTGTGTGTGTGTGTATGCATGTGTGCGTGCGCGTGCGCATGTATGTGTGTGTGAGAGAGAGAGAGAGAGACAGAGGGAGAGATTGTGTGTGTGTGTGTGTGTGTGTAAGGGTAGTGCCATGTGGCACCACTCGCGAGAGTTGAAATAGAGGCAACATATCCTTATGTGAAAGGATGATTGTGGTAGTAGTCGGACAAGTTTTTCTTTCACCTATTTGAGGATGCACGCTAAATCAAATTGAGAACTAGTGCCACAGTGTGCACAAATAAATGCCAAGAAATAGTCAACAATGTGTCAATAAATGCTAAGAAATAGTCAACAAGGTGGGAGTTTTGACATATCGAGGAATGTGAGTTCCTAAGGCATAGTGGAGATTGGAGCCAGAGGGAGACCTCCAATCATAGCTGAGATATCAAAGAAGAGGAGGGATGTCAAGTATGTCAAACAAGGGTGGAGAAACTGAGAGAGGATGACTATAGAGACTTAAGATTATAGTTATTCCATACACACATACACATGTAGAGAAGAGCTTGCAACAACCTCACATAGATAGAGGTTGAAAGATTATAATTATTCCATACAGAGAAAAGGCCTACAAAAAATACAATCCGATCTCAGAGGGTAGCAACTGCAATATTGCTTAATGCAAAGCCTTGAAACTTGGTGAGCAACAAATCAAAAATCACCTTGGGACTCTTTGTGAAGGCTTTGTGACCATTGATAGTAGTTCACGATCAACTTATAGCAACAATAATCTACCAGACATCTCATGGTCATGGGAGGGAAGCTTGATGAGATCTGACAAGATCAGATATGTGGACCCTCGATCCGACAACACTAGCACTTGCTCTAAAACCATTCGTTACTTCAACGGTAGCCCAAGCACCTACCACTAGCAATGACAGTTTGGGAATTGAGTCAAAATATAAGGGCTCGATTAGGAAGGTAAAACCACGACCTTCAATTTCTCAGTGCTCACAATCATGTTAGAGATAGTTTGATTTAGAGGTTAGGCTTATATGCTCTCATCATCTTTCATCTTCCTTTCTAGCATCCCCTAAGCCCTTTAATAGTTTGTTGCTTATCTAATGTCTACATCCTTCGCTTATGATTGATCTGCTTTTATCTTGAATACGTCATTGACAATTCCATGATTCTTAAATTGTGGTATGTGGGCATAGCTAGGATAAGAAGGGGAGAACAATAGAGAGTAGCATCCAACATGAAGAGGCTTGCCAACCTAAAACCACAAGGATGAGAAGGGTAATATTGGACTCAGGAACCTCCACTAGAACCTGTGTGCCCTTAGTTAGCATTGGAATCAGCAAGAGAGCAACCATGCCCCTTGCGAGATGTGAAATTAGAAATAAATTGCTCCTTTGGCCATGCATTTTCAACAAGTAGTTCAAAAGCTTGCCTGATAAACCTATGGATGATTTTCCCTTATGTAGTAAATGTAGAACAAAGCTTGCAAACTTTGCAAATGCAATCTTTTCGGACCTTTTAGGACTCCTGTGTTTCATTGGCTCAATGTTGCTAGCAAGATTATAATTCTTAATAAATCTGATGATGTTGCTGAATTTTAACCCTTGCCCTCTCTCTTCCCCATCCTATGTGTGTGTGTGTGTGCACGGGCATGTATTTGTGTTTGTGTGCATGCGTGCGCGTGTGTGTTTGTGTGTGTGTGAGTGTGTGTATGTGTAATTTTACCCCCCCAAAAAAGTGTGTTTGTCTGTGTGTGAGAGAGAGAATGGGTCTCATGGTGTAGGTGGTAAATTGGAAATTCATGAGTGGTCAGACTAATACATGAAATTTGTTTAGTGCTTTGTGTCATGTATATTTGTGTTTGTCCATATGTGGTCCAGGGTACTTCCATGGATAGTTGTGGGTACCATGATGAGTTGTTTCATCCCCTTTATTCTCATGAATTTGTTGATTCTTACTTTGTTTATGTTGTTCCTGTGGAAGTCAATATTAAAGTCACCAACAATGTAGATTTGAATCCCATCTGGAATCTACCCAAGAATTTCTTCCAATGTTTTGAACTGTACATTGTTGCGAGTTATTGGTGATTTGTAAATGTTGACGATCGCTATAAGGGCATTTTGAGTTGTCAATAGTATTGTTAGTAGGCACTCGCAACCACTATCGTACATTTCCTTCTCGTGTGCTGTTAGTAGTTTGTCTTGGTAGTACGTTTACGCATCTATATGTGCATCTATAGGCACGTCTGTCTGCTATATAGACGTGCCTTTAGACGTGGGTCTGTAGACATGCAAATAGACGTGCAAATAGACGCGCCCATAAGTTTTTTTTAGTTGAGTAAACGCGTCTATATGCGTGTCTGTAGGTGCTTTGTCTTGTTGTGTAAGAACATCATAGTTATGTTCAGGTAATGCTAGTTTTCCCTGGCTTGTTATCACTTTACCTAGGAATATAGACAACCATATGAATTCTTAGATAGTTAAAAAAAGTTTAAGTCCCAAGTGAAGTTTAAATCACAAGTGGAGAAAGGAGCGAATGAGTGCATGGGTTGACAAGGGATTAGAGGAGGTATGGGAGGATTAGTGTGCTTGGTGTGTGGGGTGTTTAAAAAGAGTGTAAAGGAAAGATTTCACGGGGGAAACATAAAAGAATAATGCATAGTTTGGGAAGTATACATGCGCATGTGTGTGTGTGTGTGAGTGTGTCTATGTGTCTATGTGTGTAAAGAAATACATGTCTATGTGTGTGAGATACATTTACTAATCAAAATTATTATTATTATTTTTGTGTGTGTGTGTGTGTGTGTGTGGCCCACCCCCAACAGAGTGTAAGACCACATGGTGGGAGTAAGCCCACCATGTGGAACTTACTCCCCACCTAGTGATAATAAGTGGATAAAAGTGGATTTGTATGATAAGTGTCAAAATGAAAAAATGATGCCAATAGTAAATGCATAAACCACTTCAACAAAATAGATATAAAAGTTAGTAAAAAATAGGGCAGATCTCAAAAAGACTAGGGATTATCCATGCTAAAGAATTATCCACTGGATGTGAATTAACTATATGGCACTAGCTCGACCAAAGGCTAGTTGGAAAATCAAAGTGTGTGTTTAGATTAAAAAGTCTCATCAACAATTAAGCTATACAATTAATTCCATCAATTGGATAAAAAGTATAAAAAGAGGAACATATAAGGAAAAAACGTTTGAGACATCTAAGTTGAAAAATGCAACAACTAGAGTTTGCAAAAATTTCCACCAAAATTAAGAATTTGTAATAATATTGAGTTTAACAAACACAATATTGAAAAAAGATGTTGAATCCTTAGGTAGTCTAAGTTCTGAGGTCAAGGTCCACATCATAGTTACATTTGAGTAGATAGGTAATGCTTATTTTCCCCGGCTTGTTATCGCTTTACCTAGGAATATAGACAACCATATGGATTCTTAGATAATTAAAAAAAATTTAAGTCACAAGTGGAGTAAGGAGTGAATGAGTGCATGGGTCGAGAAAGGATTAGAGAAGGTATGGAAGGATTAGTGTGCTTGGTGTGTGGGGTGGTTAAAAAGAGAGCGTGAAGGGGAGATTTCATGGACAATACATAAAAGAATAATTCATAGTTGTGGAAGTATATGTGTGTATGTGTGTGTTTAAAAAAATAGATATATATGTAAGTACATAAATATAAATAAACAAACCCTAAAAACATATAGCTATATATATGTTTATTTAGAATAGCAATCTAAATATACTCATGCATATTTTAAATTACTAAAAAATAGGTAAAATACTATACCTAATACACACACACACACCGTGGATGTCTTTAATGAAGCTATAATTTTATAGTAATATAAAATCTTGGCAAAAGTTCATCAAGCTAGTTTGTTTGGTTTCATAATATTGAAAAAATATTGTATGATTTTATATATATTCTTTTGAATTTCTAAGTAAATTATATAAAACTTTTAAATTTTTTGCATAAAAATTAAAAATCTTGGAGATTAGGGTATATAAACTTTCGATGCCAATATAATAGTCTCATTTCTTAATGGAACTAAGATGAAAAAATCATCCATCACACACATACACATGCACGCACGCACACACGTGCACACATGTGTGTGTGTGCACACATGCACACATGCATGCACATACGCACACACGCACGCGCACACACACATTTTTTTGGGGTGAAAATTTTGTTGCTATATATTACAAAATCACCATCCCAAAGTGAGATGTGGACAAATACATCACGAGAAGATCTCAATATAAGATAGATTCACATTAGGATCTATGCACTTATTTTGGAAGCAATCATAGAAAGATTGCTGCATAAAGTGCCTAAAGAAAGAAAAAAGTGAAAAAGTAGGAGCACCAAAGACTCTATGATTTCCATCCTTCCATCGAGTCTAGAATGCCCAAGAGCAAGCCCAAACAAAAAATAGATCAAAATCCTGTCTAGGTGGGTGTATCCCAACGATCTAGAAGAACTTTCCAAAGATAGCATTTGGAAAGCGAGTTCTCAAAACACTACCCAAGGAAGCTTTAAAAATCATGAGTATGGGAGAAATGCCAAAGGAGATGAGGCACATACTCCCATGGAGCCAAACATCTATGACAAACAACTAGAGAAATATTCATGCATGCCAAAAGTTGCCCAGATGGAAGAACTCCCAACAAAACTTGACCCAACAAGACCTCTTGTCGGAGAGGACTTTTTGAATTCCAAATCTATCTCAATCTCTTCTGCCACCACTTGGCAATGCAATTCATTTTCCAAATCTAATTTGCCTTGTGAGAAACCCATGGTGGACGCAAAAGCACTTTATATAAAGAAGAGACTATTAATAATATGTGATAGCCTTAAGGGGTGACAAGATGACCCTAGAGAAGAAAGTGTCTAGTCCTGAAACTTCAAAGGTAGAATGGGCTAAAAAGGCTAAAGCATTCTAATAATAGTTTGCCACATGAATTTTTAATGCATACCAAGACCAAATTTTGCAGTAGCCAAAGGACAAGAAAGAGGAATCCCATCATCATGAATGCCATCTGCAATTGAGTGGATCCCCTTCAAGCTAAGGAAATATGAGCGTCTAGGGTCTTGCACTGCCAATGCAGGGGCAATAGCATTTAACCAATGTATGCTCTCTAATTAGAGAGAGTTTCCCTACAAAGAATCTCGACCATGCCATTCCAAATGAGAGAGGACATGCTTCCAATCTAGTAACATATGACATACTAAGGGACAACCTTTGATCTTGCCATTAACACAACCCAAAATGAAATCCCATGTGCAGGCTATCAATATCCAAAAGAATGAGTGTTGAGGTGTAAAAGAAAATGGCGTGTCATAGCAACCCAAGGCTAAGACTCGTGCAACAACTACAACATCATTTTCCCCTTGTGGGCAAGAATATGCTTTTGCAAAGCTACTTATGTATCATCCACAATTGAGCAATCATGGAGTCTATTTTTTATTTCTTCAAGAGTTTGTCAAATTGTCTTGGTGGTCATCAAGTCAATTGACAAAAAGACAAGGTGATTTTGATTGAAAATTTTTCTACCTTATATATTTTTTGTTATTATCTTGGACAATAGGGATCAAGAGCAAGGTATTTCCTCTCCTACACTGCATATGCCCTTCTAGACACTACATAACATCTTAAAATTATATTTGTGTGTATTTATGTAAATATAAATAAACCAAATTTAAAATATTTAGTATGTATATGATTATTTAGTATAACAATTTTAATAGATTTATGCATATTTAAATTACTCAAATATATAAAAAAAACTAAACCTAAAATACAAACACACACATGTGTACATACAATAATTTTGATTAGTAAATGTATCTCACACACATTGACACCTATTTCTTTACACACACACACATACACACACACACACACACATGTATACTTCCCCAACTATGAATTATTGTTTTATGTACCCCTTGTGAAATCTCTCCTTTACACTCTCTTTTTAACCACTCCACACACCAAGCACACTAATCCTCCCATACCTCCTCTAATCCCTTCGCAACCCATGCACTCATTCACTCCTTACTCCACTTGTGACTCAAACTTTTTTTTTAATTATCTAAGAATCCATATGGTTGTCTATATTCCTAGATAAAGCGACAACAAGCTAGGGAAAATAGGCATTACCTGTCTACCCAAACATAACTGTGATATTCTAACACCTAGTTTGTTTGGACCCTGACCTCGAAACCTGGACTACTTGAGGATTCGACGTCTTTTTTCAAGATTGTGTTTTTCAAACTCAATATTATTAAAAATTCTTACTTTTGGTGAAATTTTTTTGCAAACTCTAGTTATTGCATGTTTCAACTTAGATGTCTCAAACATTTTTTCCTTATGTGTTCCTCTTTTTTTAAATTTTTATCGAGTTGATGGAACTAATTGTATGGCTCAATTATTGATGGGACTTTTGAATCTAAACACATACTTTGATTTCTAAACTAGCCTTTGGTCAGGCTAGTCCCATACAATTAATTCACATCCATTGGATAATTCTTTAGCATGGATCATTTTGTGATCCATCTTTTTTTTAACTAACCTTTATATCTATTTTGCAAACTGGTTTATGCATTTACTATTGGCATCATTTTTTCATTTTGACACTTATCATTCAACTCCACTTTTATTCAATTATTACAAGTAAGTGGGACTAAGTTCCACATGGTGGGCTTATTGCCCAGGTTGGGGGTGGGCCACACACACACACACATACCCCCCTACAATTATACTTTTTCTCACATAAACATACTCACACATAGTAGCATTTTTTGCATGCACACACATGGCTCACAAAACTAATTAATAATACTTTATCAACCTGTTATGGTTATAATTGCAGGGAACTATCTCTTTGATGGAATATTGACATCAGAAGGCTGTCAAGTGCATGGATCCTCATTTTTTGGTAGTTTTTGAGAACTATATCTATGATGGAAGAATGACATTTGACAACTTGCATGTGCTTGGTTGCAAATTTTTTTTTTTTGGGTGATCAGACTAGTATTCTGTTCTTGTAACTTCTTCAAATTCATTTTTTTGGCAGGTAGCATTGTGACATAAAAGAGAAATCTGGCCTCTCATGAAGCCACTTGTTATTATTTTACATTTATTTTTGAAAATTTCTCTTTGTTTTCTAAAGAACAAGAAAATCTCCAAGTGTTGGTTCCTTCTTTTCCTCATCTTGATCATCGTTCAAGAAGAGTGTGTTCGTTCTTCTTTGCGAGATGTGTTAATTTGTAGAGTGGAGAGCTTGACGAAGCTCGAGCTATGGCAGTCGCTGCCTTTTAGAGTGGAGAGCTTGACGAAGCTCGAGCTATGGTGGTCTCTGTCTCTTTCTTCCTCTCATTTTGCCTTCCTTTCTTCCTCAATTCCTTCGTTTTTCCCACCTTCCTTTCCTTCCTCTCTCTCCCCTCCATCCCTCTCCCCCTCTCCCATTGATCTTGCTTTCCTCATATGGGGCTTACAAATGGGGAGGTGACCTTTCCAACATATTCATGTTGTGTTTAGACATATAATGTTGGGCTTACATTTGAGTTATGATCTAGTGGTTTTGACATTGTGCTTTTTTTGGAATAGATATTGCAAAGCAAGACAAAGGCTTCAAGTGCCGATACTAAAATATCAAAAGTAGACTATAGATGTTGCCAAAGGCAAGAGAGTGACTTCAAGTGGTGGTGGTCATAGCACATCCAACAAAAAAAGTAAAGCCACTAAAGAAGTGTTCAATGGATGCAAAGTCCCAAAATGGCAGTGGTACCTTGAGAAGTGGTAGATAATATAAGAAGATCCATCTATTTGTGAGATGGTACTACAACATTCAAAGATATAGGTGTAATGACCAGAATGACAAAAGATGGAGTTAATATGGAAAGTGATAAAGCCGTGTTTGTTAAAATGTGATTTACAATGTATCACCTATCACCTCTTTCCTATGAAGATCCAAGACACAGAAAGGGAAAAAAAAATTCAATGGTGGATAAATCGGAGTGGAATGTTGTTTTGAGCTCCATACCAGTAATTATCTATCTACCAAGTGGCTCCCAATCTTCACCTTACATAGCACATAATTACTCCCATCTAACTTGCCTCCCTGGCGAAGTTGGCAATTCAAATCATGAAGCCATGGATCTGAAGAAATTGGGAGTAACAAATTAAAATGACACCACACACTGTAACCAAACTCAATAAGTCACACCTAACTGAATTGGAATCGGCTTTCTTTTTGCAAAGCACCTTCTTCCTTCAAGTGTTGTAAATAACTAACATAGATCCCTTGGGCTCCAAATATCATGTCAGAGATACTAGATCAGCATATACCAACGCTGTCCCTGAAATGGAATGAAAGGTTCCCATTGATCATAGGACTCTCAAATCTCCCTCAAACACACATACGCAGTTGTAGATGAAGACACAAATTTGGAGCACTCAGCAATGTATGCAGCAGAACTTCATGACTGTAATCCTAAATGTGTGAAACATCAATGTTGAGCTCCAAGTGGACAGCTGGCCAAAAGTTCTGTTCTAATTGAGCACCAAAAGTGGAATATGGTCCAACCCCTACGTAACATGTTTCCTCCCTTTTTCCACGTGCCTCTAAAGGGCTTCAGTGGCTTGAGCCTCCATAATAGATGAAGTGAATGGGAGAAATCGGCCCCTTTGTAAGTGAGGAACCTTCCCATCCTGTATTTGGCCACCTGGTCCTCCAAACAGGGCCAACCAAGCCTCTAGCTGGACCAACCTTTGTCCCCATATGCCAACCTACCTGCTCCCCCAGACCGACCTGGATATGGCCGACCCAAAGTGGCTTTTCCACAAGGGCGTCGATGCCCTACTTAAGCCCCATTTGGCCCTCGCATGCACACAGCCCCTTCCAAATAGCGGTACAATTGCTTCGTCTTTCCCCTTCTAGAATGGAAATCGTACCTCGTCGTCCTCATCAAGCAACTTTGTTGAGACTTTCTAGGGGAAGGACTGGTAATATATACTGAGATACACCAGAGCCTAGAGAGAAGGCTATCCATTATACATGGGTACACTTGGATGTCAACATACTGGTTAGAGCCTGCATAGATGGAAGAGTGCCAGGGTCAGGTGGGGTGGCAGTTCTTCTCTGCTCACACAAGGCTGGCAGATATGCCTATGTGGCAGCCAGATCTGTAACAGGTCTCCCTCCCCATGGCCACCTATGGAGCTGCACATATGGCAGGCACCCGTGCATGTAGATCTGCCCATGTGGCAGCTTGATCTACTACGTGGCAGTCCATGTGCTTCCCAATTGGCAGCCCCAAACTCTCAGCTAGGATTTGCCAGGGGTCGAGCCTCTTTGTCCTCCTAGTTTGGGGGCTCGCATGTGAGAGATTGACCCTTCTTTCCTCAGTTCAGACAACAGCTATGCAGCAAGGTCTTCGCTTAAGTCAGTTTGGAGGGAGCAACTTGCCCTTCAATGGAACTTTGGACAAAACCTTTTAACTTCAGCATTTCACAACCAACCAAAGTCTCCAAATGTCGCCAGTGTTGGGGTGAAAGCTAATGTCACTTTGATACACTATTAAGCTTTGATTGTTCGATTCAGTTCATTCTGGATTCTACAATCCCGCTATACAAACATGCACAAGTGTCTAGAATCAAGCGTAGTCTGCATGCTATTGAGATAAGTTGCATACAAGAGAAGTCACTGTTCATGAGCATGGGAAACAAATACTTGTTTAATAATGATGCTAATCAGATTCTCATCTGCCAGCATCGTTCATCCATAGACATATGCACACACAAGATTATCAAGCTCTGCCAAAGGCTCTTCAGCAGGCCAATGGGGCAAACTGAGCCTTCAAATCCTATGAACCCATCTCCCTAAGCAGTATAGCATCCCTCCCTTGCCATCCAAAAGTATAATTTTAGCATAGTGTGCAGAACTATTCTTCTCTTTCCCCTTCTTGTTCATCCTTGAACAGCACTTGTAGGAAAAGAATCAATATTATTGTGCTTCCTATGTATAAATATATCCAAATGACGACTTAAAGCTCGGATTCTTAAGAGAGATCGCCCCCATGCGTGAACGCGTATAACCAGGTCAATCCTTAGCAAGTTGTTAATACACATTTTCGATTACTCATGTAAATTGAATAATACGGCACAAATCCAATTAAAAAACAAGAACTCAAAATGCTGAGGAGTTATCCATAGCATTTTATCAGATACTTTAAAAGACCAGAGTGTCATTTAAGTTTAAAATTTCCTTTAAATAATAAATGAAATGGAATGCCCATACGTCAAACCTTTTCCTTTTTTTCTAGGTTTCCCCACTCACCCACATGCTTCATGCCCGACAGGGGTATCAATATCCCTAGCAGGACAAAGAGTTGAGATATTCAACCATGTAAAGGTTAAAAGTCATTGCTCCAAATGATCCATTGATGTGCCACCATGGTCTCTTTCAACGTGATCAACCAAGGAGATAGGATCTTGAAAACCCCTCCCACACTTTGGACATAAATCAACAATTTGCTGATTGATACCACTCTTGGCTGAGCTATGAGCACTTTCAACGTGTTGAATCAAAAGTGATACCATGGAAAATTGTGCCCCACACTGAGGACACACCTCTATGGATTTGGATATGGGTGGTCTAATTGCTTTGGATCCTTGTCCTGGTTTCTCTGATTGGCCTTTATTGGTCATCCCTCCTACTCCATTTAGCATGCTAGTGGTAAGAGTATTAAATTTACTTACACCAGCCTCTGCAGAAGATCGAATGGTTGAGGCTGCTGATTGCAACCCTGTTCAGACAGCATCTATTGACGAAGTCGAACCGTGTCCAGGTACAATGGAAGCTCTTTCTCTAAAAGATTGTACAAAACGATCTGCAAAAGAAGGTCCTCTTTTCCCTGTTTTCGCCTGCCCCTTGCAATCATGATCTGGACCAAATCGGTGTTTCAAACAGACCTCCTGCTTACAGTCTTTGCACACCATTTTATTAGAGAAAGTAAGACTTTCTCTGCAACCACGTACAGGATATCGAGGTTTTTTATGTACTCGTGCATAATTGCTTGGATCACAATTCTTTCTCACATGTTCCTCCCATGTAAGATTGGGATCTTCGTTTGGCACTAAGCGAACTGCCTTGGCGCAAATGGGGCAAACTAGAACAGTAACATCTTTGTCCATTGCCTTTGAACAATGGTGCTTACTATACAAGCGATGCTCAAGACAGAAAACCCGCAAGACAGAGAGCGGTAAGAATGGATAAAAAATGTCTAACAGTCCTAGGGGTCAAAACATAACATTTTACAGAGATCTTCCCCACACAAATTGATACAGTTCTGATCTGGAGCTCGCTAAGGAAGATTAGCGTGCTGCGTCAACCTTTTGGATCGAATGCCAAAGATACTTGGAAAGTACAAGGAAACTGAAGTGGAATCCCAAGTGACATCCTTTAAAAGGCTAAAAACTAACATTGAAGAAAGAGAGAGGCATTGTCAAACTCTACCAGAAAATAATAGTTGGGTGGCCGAGCAACACGAAAACTATGAAAAGGTAAGGCGCACACATAAAAAAGCCTCGGGCATGTTTTTATATTTACAAATACCGATTGACATAGGTGATCAAGAAGGCTAATCAGCAAAGCAAAACAAATCCTGGAATCCGTTAGGGTGCAAAGTGATACCTGGTGGCAGACATCACATTTGAAGGGGAGGAAGTCAAGGAGGTTGCAGTCCTGGACGGAGCAGTGTTGACCCAGGTCGGGAAACTCAGGAGTACCCATGTTTGGCTCTGCATCCAAGCTGTCTGAGAAGCTGGACAAGAGAAGCAGTGTTGACCCAGGTCTATGGCAAATGCAAATTAAAATGAACGAGAAGATGAATTGTGTTGAAGTATACGACAAGTGCAAAGTGCAATGTAACAAATGCAACGTGTTATGTATTAAACTCAAATTGCTATGTGCTAGATACAAATTGATCTGAACCTAAGGAAGGGCATGTTCCTTGATTTTATAATTTTTAGAGAGGAAGCATGCCAACTCTCTCCCCACACAATGTGTGGTTATGTGCTAAATGCAAAGTACTATAAGCCAAATGCAAAGTGCTGTATGCCAGATTCAAAATGCTATGTGGAAAATTAAAAGTGCTTTGTGGGAAATGCAAATTAAAATGAATAAGAAGACAGATTTTGCTAAAGTATAAAACAAGTACAAAGTGCTATGTCCCAAATGCAAAGTACTATTTGTTAAACTCAAATTGTTATGTGCTAGATACAAATTGATATGAACCCAAGGAAGGGTACATTCCTTGGTCTTATAATTTTTGGATTCAAAATGCTATATGCTACATTCAAATTGCTATATGCTATATTCAAATTGGTATCAACATAAACTAAAGATGTCATAAATTTTTTGTGAAAAATATGAAGTATTAACAACCTTGATATTTTGTTTGCAGATTATTCAAATTGGTGAATTTCAAGTCATTTTTAACACTCTGATCTACAACAGGAAAATAAAGTAGGTGCTTCTACTTTAACATATAATTTACTTTACAAATATGAAAAGGTCACTTATTGAAAGGAGAGAATTTGCTTCCTACGTTAGCATAATAGAGAACAAGAAAAGACGATTACAACCAAGTTTCTCTTCATGGCTATTCATCGATAAATTTCTAAGAGAATGGAACCAAATTATTTCTCAATATATTTTAAAGATGCAATATTTTGTGTTTTGTGGTAGAATAGGATTTAATAGAGGTTCTTTTACAAAGTTAAAATCAGTAATATCACTACTAGAATCAAGTATAACACCATATGACTTATCTAATATGTTCATAAGTTTGCATGTAGAAAATGGCCTAGGACATAGATTAAAAATGGCTTGTAAAGCATGCACAGATAGTTCATTCAGAAAGTTGTACTCGGTTCCCTATGATCCAGACTATTTGCAGAATGTATTAGGTGCGGACATATTTCAAATGCAAATGCTTTCTATAATCGATATATCCCTAAACCTTTTTGAAGTTATTACATCTTTAGTCCATGATCATTTGCCCATGTGACATGCATACCTCATGCCCACAGGGCTGTCTCTCATGCCTCCCAATCCTATGCAGATACCAAGGCCCTTTACTCTCCTTGTATTGGTAGCTTATAGGTAAGACTATGAAACCCTCTACTCCAATAGGAATTTTGTAAATCTAAGCTCTTTGCAAGTTTCCAACGTAATTGTATATATTAGAAGCTACACTAGATGTTTCATTGTATATAGAAACAGGGCTAATGCTTCCTTTCATAGCTTTTCCCTCTTCATGCAGTATGAGGATCATTAATGGAGCTCAGCGCACCATATAGCTCAATGCACATATACCTAGAACAACGACCACCCAAGATGTTGATATGGCATGTTAGCCATTTTAACACTAATACGTAAATGAAAATTGCTATATACTAAATGCAAAGTTCTATATACCAAACTCAAATTGCGACATGCTATATGCAAAATACTATGTGCAAAGTACAAAATCATACATTCCTAAATGCAAAGTACCATGTGCAAAATGCAAAGTGCTATGTTCTATGTCCCAAACTCACTAAGTGCAAAATGCAAAATACTAAGTGCAAAATCCAAAATGATATGAACCCAAGGAAGGGCACATTCCTTGGTCTTATAATTTTTGGAGAGGAAATGTGCCAACTCTCCCTCCACACGAATGTGTGGTTAAGTTTATTAATTTATGTGTTCGATAAAAAGTGCTATGTGCTAAATGCAAAAATGTTGGTTGCTCAATGCTATGTACTAAATGAAAAATACTATGTACAAAATACAAAATCATATAGTTCAAAAAACAAAGTACCATGTGCAAAATGCAAAGTGCTATCTTCTATATCCCAAACTCAAATTGCTACATTCTATATGCAAAATACTATGTGCAAAAATGATATGAACCCAAGGAAGGGCACGTTCCTTGGTCTTATAATTTTTGGAGAGGAAATGTGTCGACTCTCCCCCCACACGAATGTGTGGTTAAGTTTATTAATTTATGTGTTCGATAAAAAGTGCTTTGTGCTAAATGCAAAAATGCTAGTTGCTCAATGCTATGTACTAAATGCAAAATACTATGTACAAAATACGAAATCATACAGTTCTAAAAACAAAGTACCATGTGCAAAATGTAAAGTGCTATGTTCTATATCCCAAACTCAAATTGCTACATACTATATGCAAAATACTATGTGCAAAATGCAAAAAAAAAAAAACCCAAGGAAGGGCACGTTCCTTGGTCTTATAATTTTTGGAGAGGAAATGTGTCGACTCTCCTCCCACACGAATATGTGGTTAAGTTTATTTGTTTATATGTTGGATACAAAGTGCTATATGCTAAATGCAAAAATGCTAGTTGATCAATGCTAAGTGCTAATTCTAAATGAAAAATGCTATGTACAAAAATCAAAGTGCTATATCTCAAATTCAAATTGCCACCTAATATATACAAAGTAATAAATGAAAACTACTATATCCCAAATTCAAATAGCTACAAAATATATGCAAAAATATATATGCTAAACACAAACTCCTATGGGCAAAAAGAAAGAGCTCTTTACCATCTCTTTACCATGTTCTATATTTGAAATGCTATATGCTACATTCAAATTCCTATATGCTATATTCAAATTGGTTTCAACATAAACTAGAGACGTTATAAATTTTGAGTGAAAAATATAGTGTTAAAAACCTTGATATTTTGTTTGTAGATTATTCGAGAATTGGAGAATTTCAAGTCATTTTTAACACTAACATCTACAACGGGAAAATAAAGTAGGTGCTTCTACTTTAACATATAATTTACTTTACAAATATGAAAAGATCACTTATAAAAAGGAGAAAACTTGCTTTCTACTTTAGCATAGAAAACAAGAAAAGACGATTACAAACGAGTTTCTCTTCATGGCTATTCATCGATAAATTTCTAGACGAATGGAACCAAATCACTTCTCAATATATTTCAAAGATGCAATATTGTGTATATTGTGGTAAAATAGAATTTAACATAGGTTCTTTTACAAAGTTAAAATCAGTAATATTAGTACTAGAATCAAATATAACACCATACGACTTATCCAATACGTTCATAAGTTTGCATGTAGAAAATGGCCTAGGACATAGATAAAAAATGGCTTGTAAAGCATGCATAGATAGTCCATTCAGAAAGTTGTACTCGGTTCCCTATGATCCAGATTATTTACAGAATGTATTAGGTGCAGACATATTTCAAATGCAAATTCTTTCTATAATCGATATATCCCTAAATATTTCTAAAGGTATTACATCTTTAGCAACGGGTATACTACAAAGGAGATTGATGTTGGATAATCCACTAATATGTTGGAATCGCCAACAAAGATTTTGTACTAACTCAACAAACTTACTATCAACAATGAAACATGTTCTAGCGTTTAACTCTAGAACAAATCCCATATTTAAAAAATACTTGACAATGTATGAACAACCGCATCCAAAACTAGGAGTAAGTGTTCTTTCTTCAAAAGTTATTTTTGGTATTCTTGAAAGACACTCTGCTGACTCACCATTCGATATTATGAAAATCGCACATGAGGACAACTACTTGTCATTACTAGAACAAATTAACATGCTTACCTACAACTCATCAATTCATCACAAGAAGTTGGCACAATTGTACTATGTGATTCAACAAGAATTATTGAGCATCAGCCCATAACATCTATGCAAGGTCTATCACAATGTGACGAATTAACACTTGAGTATACATTATTCCCATTCCTCTATCCTTTTGGATATGGTGCTCATGCTAGAGAATTCAATTCAAAGAAAGCTTAACTATATGGTAAAGAGAAAACAAATCCACACATGTAGGACAACATGCAATCTATTTGACTCAAGCACAAACCACAAATGCAAATACAGATTTCCATATCCTATACATTTAGAAACTAAACCTACTTTAGATCCTCTCACACAAAGATGGATCTACTTCCGTCCATCCCTAGAACATCGTAATGTCATTCCATACCATGCAGAAATATTACTCTTGTGCCAGGCACATATGAAAATTCAAAAAATAACCAACACAGGCCTATCATATTACCTTCTAAAATATGCTATGAAAACCAAACCCATGGCACTTCCTATTTAAAACTATAGTAAAGTCATAGTATTGAAGGACTCTTAATTCATAGCATATATTACTTAATTTTTTTCATTTTCAAAACATTACTAATTTTTTTCAAAACTCAAAAAATATTTCATGTATGAACTATTATTTAAAAATGCTTTTAAATACGTCATGTTTTTAGTGATATATAACTCCATTTAAAACAAATCCAATAATAACCACTTTTAAGTATACTACATAAAATTTCATGTATTGTTACTCTTATAAAATATTATATTGTATTTCAAATATTTCTACTATTACAGTGCTCTTCTTCATATCATAATTAATTCTTCTCAAATCGCAAGTTTACCCATGGGACGCATGAACTTGAATCATGGTGATGCAAAACTTCTAGGACTAGATAATCTAGATCCAATTAAATTAAAAATGATATATGTATACATTCTTTCAAAGCCAACATCTCCAACAGAGGCAGCATTATCATGCTTACAAATATCTACCATTCAAAGAAGCGAATCTATTCATTTCATTGACTCCTCTCCCCCATCTATGCGCCAAAAATACCTTCGTGAAAATTGTGTTTCTATAATGCATCCTATAGATACATATTACAGTCATCCAAGTGTCATGGAAAACTTGACCTACTCAAATTGCAAGTTTACATAAATCTATGTTATAAATTCACTTTATAAATTGAGTCAAAATGGAAAATATTATTTAAAAATTTCTAGGAAATAGCACTAAATTCATTTATACATATTCTAGCTCAATACAGCTACCTACCCGAATCTTTTTAACTTATTGTTTTACACGACTCCTTTTGCATTACCTTGAGCTGTGCATTAATATAATGATGTGTTACCCCATGTTTTTTCTTTTATATTATAATAATTAGTTCGCTTTATTTTGGTAATTAATTATCTTGGATCGGAAAATAATAATAACTTACCATTCGTGGATTTAATTCCTTCTATTGGACTTTTTCCTAAATAATTGTCTCACCTTGTTAGCTTGTGCTATTTAAATCTTCTCTAATTACTTATCTTCTCTAAGCTTACGTTTATAATTTTTTACATTAAAATAAGAGACAATAGTATCTACATGTAAGTTTATGTTAATTATTATGCTAGAACGTCATTTGTCAACTTTATGATTGGGTACTTAGCATCATCTTGGACTTTAACCCTTTAAAGTTGGTTAAGTGCTTAAACTCTCCATTTTCCCTTACTCTTGATGTCTTAAACTTTAATTTTATTTGTTTAAGAGTTAATTTCCTTGAATCTCACTCTTACTCTCTTATACCCAAACCAAAAATGTTTTTTAGAACTTCTAGCCCCCTTTTCGTAACTAATTCTCCTACCTAACCTGCCCCCTATCTAACTAGATCCCCTTGTCTCTACACAATTGCGTTTCATCATTACCCATGACCGTACAAGTTATGAGGGTGGCAGGCCCTCTTCTAAACTTATGTAACCCCTTTACCTCCTCACACTTGCGCATTAGTATCCTACCCTGTTCTTACTTCTAAAGTTTTCAACGTGCTCGATATGGGGCCTTCAGATTCACAGGTCACCCGTGCTCCTGCTTGAATCCACTTTCTGTTTGAACGTCTTCTTTGTTTCCATTTATATCTACACCTATGTTAGTTATACGATCACCTTTTGTTAGCTCGTTTCCAGAGTCTTTTCCTCCACTACGTTGCTTGCCACTTCACTGCATTTTTTACAGTCTTGCTGATGCGCACTTGCTTTTCCTCCTGGTAGATATGCAGCTACGACACCTCCGTATAATCTCCTAATAAGGTGCCCTGCCACATCAAATTTTTTTTTTCTAAGGCATGAGAGCATATGATAGTTGCGCCATCTCTATCGTGTGGCAGGTTGGCTGAGAGATCGTCTTCTATGGTTTGGCCATAAGCTTGGTTGTCTGCTCAACCACCTTCTGTCAGATGTTGCCGCCGTTTCTCCTACTCAATTCTGCCACGTACGCCCTGGCGCTACTACTATTATTTTCTTCTCGCTATTATTCGTGTGCCTTCCAGAGCTTGATCTTCTCGGAAGCATTGTCTCACGCACTGGTCGTAACCTTCCCTTCAGTTTTTTCTAGAATGCTTAGGCTCTTCGATTGTCTGACCCTTTATTTTATGCAACGTACTCAGCCTACCGATGATTCCTCCGCCCCACAAGTCGCTTTTATCACTTACCTGCAGCTTCTTTGCCTGGTGTATCCTTCTCTTATTGTATGAGGTGTACCTCCCGGCTGTATTAGTCACCTTGCAAGTTTTCACGGAACCTCTTTCCTGTACTCTCTTCTCGCCAACCTAGCTGACGAGTTTGCTTACGTCAGGCCAGTGTTGTGAACTTGTTGTCGCTCCTCTTCACTATAAGCCTCAACTCTTGTTTTTAACTTCTGCCTGGACCAGCAACCGCCAACAATTTGGTTCTTTGTGTTGGTTACGTGATTGCCCACTAGCTCCTATGAGTTACTTTCCAGAGCTCTACGCGGAAGTAGTTATTTACTGGAGCTACGGGTGTATATAGTGGACGGCAGTCTGGACTACAACTCAACTATGTATTCTCTGCGTGGCTTCGGTAGTCTGTTGCTTACTGGATTGCTTCATGCTTCTGAGCCGGATTTTGTTTATTTCTCCTAGTTAAAGCACTACGCACTTCTTATCGTAACTGGTCTCTCAGTAGGTTTACAGTTTGCCCTTGAAAATGTTTTGGTTGAAGGTATGTGTACATGGAGGCACGTGCTTTTTTATGTCAACCTTTTTTTTTACTTTGGTTCTAAGGTTCTTCCTCTAACGTTAAGGAATTTTGTAATAAATACCCCCTAGAGTATGGTTTTGGTTTTTACAATTAAGTGGAAATGGCTCAACCCCCACTTCTCTATTGATTATTTGTGCTTGGTTAACATTCTACAAGTTCATTTTTTCTTTCTTTAGTTGTAATTTCTTTTACATATTGTTTAAATTTTATTTTTTCACCACTCTTCTTTACACTACGCTTGTTTAAATTTATTCTCCAATAGAGTACTTGTTGCTCTTTTTACTTTTTATTATTTACTCCCTTTACTTTTACTCTTAATTTGTTTAAACTTTTTTTTTTAAAAACTTGGATAGACTAGCTGTCTAGATACTCCTTTCCATTTTAATTATGGACCTCTTTTGTAATTTGGCATTAATAAATTCTTTTGGGACATTGTTGGCCCCTCCTTACTGGCTGTTTGGAGGGAGTGTTAACCAGGGGCTGCTCTTAGAGAATCTAAATGGAGGGGTCATTAAACATATACCAAAGGAAGGGGACAGGATAGTGTTAAAAAATTGGAGGCCCCTTACTATGCTAAACTGTTCAAATAAGATATATGCTAAAGCAATTGCTCTGAGACTAAGACACAAGATGGAGAAGTGGATCCTGGAAGAATAAAAAGGATTCATCAAGAATAAACATTTACCAGAGGCAATCATCAATCTATGGGAAGGGTGCACTCATGCTAAAGTAATCAAGAGATATGTCTTATTAAAATAGACTTTGATAAGGCATATGATAGACTGAATTGGGACTTTTTGCTACAGTCACTCAACAGCCTGGGATTGGGAAAGAAATTTATCCCCTATGTAGCTCTGCTACTATCAAATGCCTCTGCAAAGTGTGTGTTAATGGTGAGATGTCTCAGAGCTTTATGTTGAAAGATCCATCAAACAAGGTTGCCCTCTAGCCCTCCTCTTATTTGCTATTACTGCAGATGCCTTGGGATGGCTGATAAAAGAAGAAGTAACTGCAGGAGAAATCAATGGTATAGAACTCCCCTTAGGAAACCAGTTGGTGAACTAGCAATTTGCAGATGACACTACCCTTACAATCAGAAACACAGATGTAGACATACAAAGAGCTATGGAATGCATGGACATTTTATGTAGTGCATCTGGGTCAAGAATAAACCACTCCAAAATAGGTTATGCTTTATTAACAGGGGACAACTTAAACCTTTTGGATTAGCTTGGATGTAAGAAGATCCCCCATGGGCAGATATTCAAGCTTCTAGGTATCCCTATGGAATGCAATGTCAAGATACATAATTAATTTCAGACTATCTTTGAAAAAGTGTAAGTGTTGATTGTTTAGGAAGAAAGAAATCGTGCATTTGACTGTTTCATTTTGTTGCAAAATGCATGCTTCAACATAAAATGTTTGGCCAAATCAGCGTTCATATAATTATAGAAGACTAGAAGAGGGACAATGATAGTCGTGATAATGGCTTGCTCAAAGCACCCAAAAAAATTCATGCAAGCTATTTGGCCAAATAATCTAGTGGGACTCCAAAATTTTTTGGATTAGCATTGAAGTGACCAAACATGTTCAGTGGGTTTGTTAATTTTAAACATTTTAAGGTGTTTACAGCTCAACTTCTCATGTAGTTGTGATTTACACTACCAGCGTAAAGGCATCTATATGGCAAGTGTTGTAGACCATAGTGGCATTGCACCCAATCCTTGCTTTTGCAGTGCCTTTCCTTCATAGGGAAGTTGAACAAAAGGTTAGCCCTTTCATGCTTTTTTGTACCCTTCCTTTGTCTTTTTCAAAAGCAAAGGGTCACGTATGATGAGGAGGAAAATATTGATTACTCACTTCAAGTCTTTGGAGTGCTTGGTTTAGCAAGCACGTCTCCAAATAAAAGCAACACTCTCCATGTGGACTCAGAATCCTTGGTTCATCATCAATTCCTGTTGAGGTGTCTTGCAAGACCACATATTATCTTTGGACATTTGTATATCTCCTTTGTATGGATGGATCCTTTCCTGCCAGTTTATGGAAAAGTTGATGTATATGATATACTTCTGTATCATTTCTTAAACCATGTGGCTTGAGATTTTATCACTATTCTTTTTGAGTGGAAGATGAGGCACCATCGCTCTAATGTTAAGGAATTTTGGAAACCAAGATTGGTTCTGACAAATCAAAAAAGGGAGATTTGAAGAATGATGAGCTGAGAGAGGAGATCAACTGGCTTGACGTCTAAACAACCTGGTTGGTTGTAGCTTGCCATCATAGTCAAACTCAGTTGTACAAAGTTTTCTAAGTACGGTCTATCAAGTCCCAGTTTTAGGGATTTGCCTCCATTCCGCTCATCAAGTCCCTATTTTACGGAATTGCCTCAATGGCATGTCAGTAATGATCCCATCTTGAATCATTTTTGTATTGGAGTTCTCAAAATGTGCATACAGTAAATGATGGAACTTCTTAAAGACATCTAGTATTACAACTGTGCTATGGGGTATTTTTCCTTAATATGGTATCAACAACAATACTGTCCTGTGTGGCTATGACATATTGCAGCATTATGTAGTATTGATAACAATCTTGCACACTGTCAAAGTCAATGGTGTTCGTGTGTTAAAAACTTCTATTATGGCCACCACCATGTCTTCCCTATTCAACTATAGTAGCATGGAATTTTTTTGCTCATGTGTTTAGAATTAATAACTTAATCAAAAGCAGGGAAACTAAATGTGTGGCAGTTTCCAATTTCCGCCACGAATGTTTCTTGTGGGATTTGAAACTTGAGATGTTCTGTTTATTCCAAATTTCTACAACATATGTTTTTGCACTCAATGTTAGTTTCGAAGATACTAAATTGAATTGTATAACATGTGTGGTTGGTCAGTAAGTTACAACTAGCAGTGTGTTGAAGCTGGTTAACATAGAAAATTTCCCTCCAACTTTTGCAACTTGTGCTAATGGGTTTGTGATATGTAGTTAGATGCGTTGTCGTGTTATGTTTCCCTGTGTTATGTTTCACTATGTTAGTTTGTCTGTAAGAATGAGAGTGAAAAATCATAGACAAAAGAGTGTGCCAGCCTGTGAGGACATCAAGGGATTATTGATTCCAAGGGACAACAATCTGCTTAGACATGGATCAAGGAAGACAAAAAGGAATAGAAACTACACTGTACCATTTAAGTTTAACACCGAAAGTTCTATGGGAAAATAAGAATCCTACAAATGCATCTCCATAAGACTTTCTGCAGCACTACTTGCTCCACCAAAAAAAGGCACCTTGCTATTGAGATCCATGTGAAACAAAACAAGGGGAGCTAGATCAATCATAACACATTAAATACTAATGGCTCATTATGGATTGATCCCCAACAGTGATGATTATCCATATGAGAGAGAACAATAAGTTGAAAAAATATTGAAGGCATCCATCACAAGAAATCTACTAAATGCATCATTTATGGAGAGCTAAACAAAAACCATAGTTGAAAAAACATCATTGCATACCAAGCCTTAAAAAAGGAAAAGGAGGAATTCTTATAAAAAAAGGTCAATTCCATAGTTATACTTTTGACATATCCAAGAGCCACACTCAAAGGGCTAAGAAGAAGAGAGGCCGGAAACAAAGTTCCTCCTTTTCCTTTTTGCAAAAGAGTACCTCCTATTTAGTATACCTTCAAATACAATAAGACAAGGCAAAGCTCTTGTGAAAATTTTGTATTGAGAATTACAAATAATCAGGCCAAAATATGAACGAGAATATGAGGTTGGTGGAGCCAATTTAGAGTCTGAAGGGTCTATGGGAAAAAATATGAACCAGAATATGAGGTTGGTGGAGCCAATTTAGAGTCTATAAATGCATGAAGGTTCTATGGGAAAAAAATCTTTCCTAGACTTAGCTGAGTGGATTGAGTCCTGAATCCTAGCCAGCAGGTGTCCATTAGAGTATGGATGATGTCTTACTACATGATGCAACAAAATTGAGAAGCATTTTGTAGGGATTCCCTTAATGGCCTCGTACATTTAGATTCCATATCATATATTTGCTATGCATGAGACAATAGAATGAATTGAAACCTGATTTTTTTACATCTTAAAATAATGGTGGACAATCTCAAGGTATAATGCATACTTTTTCACATGTGCAAATGTCATGATGCCTCCTTTATCATATGTTATGCATGTGTGGCATATCACATCTTGGAGTGTGTTTTGTCCATGTTTGGTAGCTTAGTTGTTGCTTTCCATGGATTGTATTCAAACTCTTCTAAGGCTTAAAAAAAGCACTAGTACCAACATTAACATTCTCATTTACATTAGATATTTGATTCTAGGTGCTTCGTAGGTTGGATCTTTATGCATCAAGTAAAGAGCATGAAATTGTCCTAAGCAAATACCTATAATTTTATATTACTAGGCTAAGATACTGCCAAGGTAGGCGATAAGGTCCCATACAGCAAGGTACTTTGGGGTTAATAAACTATATGGGCATTATATACCAACTTTGGCCCATTGTAAACCATATGAGCCATCTAACCATATTCCAAAAAATAATTCCCAAATATTGATTTTCTAGAGGAAAAATGAAGCAAGAGTAAAACGTAGCAAGACACTTAGTGAGGTTGTGTATCATGGTGTGGCCCAATGTTATGCACCATTTGGAAGCACATGGGATCCTAATACTATATCTCCCCTCTTAGATGACCTTTGTAGCCCTCTGCAACCACTTGTGAGGCTAAAAATGGTGGAAGAGGGAGCCACATGGCCTCAAATGGCATGAAACTTGGTGTTGCAAGGATCATGGTGGACAAATCATTCTATAGAAAATTTTCTTACGTAGAAGCCCTAGATGCCATCCTATGCTTCATAAACCTAATCTCGATTCCTGGGTTGCCAACTCAATATGTAATATGTTACTACCCTAGTCCAAAATCTAGGGTATGGGGGGACAAGGTCCATATATAATATGCATGGATTTCCTTTAAAAATTTCAAATATGCAAGGGAAAAATATGAAAATTTCATGTCCCCCCTCCCACAAAATATAAGGTATGTACCTTGAAAATTTTAAGATTTGTACATATTTTTCATAATATGTTAGGCCCAAGGGGGGGGTCTTTTGGATGGGGGGGGGTAAAACAAAAAATACACTAAAATATGAAAGCCCATCTCCTTTCAAATTTATATAACTTTTTCATGTGTTACCCAAATTTCAAGGTGTAAAGACATATTTAAAGCTCTTTTAATGTAGAACACAACCATGTTAATTTGAATAATTTCTACACATGGAATATTGTTAAATTCATCTCATACTCAAGATTTTGATAGGTTCTCTTACTAAATGGAGTTGGCACCCTAGGTCTTGATTGTGCCCCAAATGTTCAATAGCATGTGTTGACAAGAATGATTTCTTCATTCCTGTTGTTTGGACTAGGTCTCTTGATGTAATGTATACTTTCTTGCCTTATCGGATGTAATTAATACTTGATTTAACACAAAGGAAAAGATTCCACATGAGACCCTGCACACCGTTAAGACAATGTAAACTCTATTCATTTAATATAATTTGGGTAGATGCCCCAATCTATGTACCTTTGTAAGACTAGAACATATACAATCGCACAAATTTAGATTTTGTTATTAAAAAAAAAAAAGATGCCTCAATCTACCCCAAATGTTTTTTAAAAACAAAGAAATAAGATCATACACTTTTGGAGTCATATTGATGCTTTTTAAAGCTTTTTGAAGATGGAAAAAGAGGGAGCCAAGGGAGCCCTAGGATACCCAATGGCAGCATTAACATTGATGTTGAATGATCATTGCCATATCCATCATCCTACATAGCTTGATCTCATTGGAGCCATATGGACAACTTGATCTCATACATATAGGTTGAAGGCCTTTTATAATTGCTCAAATGCACCCTAAATTATTCAAAACCATCTATAAAGAGTATTCCTCTCTTCTAGCCTAGCCTTGAAGCTTGCAATACATTCATGTGATGTTCTAGTAGCATTGTCCTTTTGCATTTTCAATGCATGGATTGCCTCCTTCAAAATAGTTTACTTAGATCATGTAAACAAGCCACTAAAACTCAATAATGAATCAACATCAACACACAAAAATGTGAGATCAAACATTATTGATAATTTTCATCTATCATTGTCTTCAATCATACCCTAATCATATGCAAAGCCAAGAATTGCTAGGTGCATCAATGAACTAAAATTTACTTTCATCGAGACAAAATTAAATCACCCTTCACATCAAAGCTAGACTTTTGTTGAGTAACTTATTCTCATCTACAATTCAATACTTTCAATGTGGAAAATTGTTATTCCATTGCCTATTTAGTGTTGAATGCTTATGTTCACAAAATTAAAGACATACATACATAGCTAGCACAACAAATAGAGAGACCACAAAGCACAAATCATTGGCTCAAGTTAGTCTATATGTTTTCCTTGCCTCAGTCTTTACGTCTTTCATTACTATTCCACAATGTGATATTTTACAGTGAGTCACTTCTCTATAAGGACACGTGAACAACAGATGCTGTCAATTAGTTTATGCAAGGGACATTGTGGAGATCTCCTATGTTCTTGCCTAAAGTTGGTAGGTCATGGATTTTATTCGTTGAGTGGAATTGTCTAAAGCCTATGTAAGTTGCATTTAAAATAATGCTGTTGGATATTGCGAGGGCATAGTGCATGAATACATTTATTGTGTCCCCTCTTGGACATGAATACTCACCACCTTGGAAAACACACCAACACACTGTACAAAACATAAACACCCAAAAGGATGAATTAGATTCTTTAAATATTGTACAATTACTCGAGAACATGGCAGAGGAACCTCAGATAAGACTACTCATTCCTCGTACTCAGGCATGGTGTAAGAGTTCAAGGGGGGTCTTTTACCAGATGCGTCAATTTTACGAGCAAAAACCTATGAGCAAGTTTATACGAGCGTGTTTTTCTAGAGATTTTAAAAATAGTATTTCTTTAGGAAACATGGTTTTTACACTTTTATTTTCATTAGAACTAGATCCCTTTATCATAAAAATATACAAACTAGTTACTCATTCATTTTTACATAAGATAAATCTTCTTATTCATAGACATCCCTTTGTACCCTTGTTATTACCTTAAAAAAGTATTGAAAAATAATTCATTTAAGAACATCCCTCATAATCACTCTCAACATAATAATATTATACATAAATAATTACTTATTAAACACATTTATATCATATGGCAATATCTTTGAAGTGTTTTTATAGTATTAATAATAATATATTTATGGACATGTTTCTATAGAAGTTTAAATTACTATAATAAGTATTAACTTGGGCTTATATATCACTCTCATAAAATACATGTAATATTTAATACTATATATGCAAGGTTTTCCAAAATATAACCCCATAGATGTGCTCAAATGGGGTTTTCCGATCAATTTGAGTGGCTGAATGACTATATTTGGACATTGGATGTGAAAGTTATGTCACTTTTAAAAGTGCTGTCCAAGGTAGTTTCGCCAGCGAAACTACCTTGAAAGACCTTGTTCAAAGGGGTTTTGCTGGCGAAACTACCTTGATGGCTTGCTTCAATGAGTTTTCTTTGGAGAAACCCTTTCATGAAGATAGGGTGAGAGAGGTTTTTCAATGTCACCCCCTATTAAGTAAAAAGTTGTAAGAAGGATCATAAGGGAATTTTCATAGAGAAGTCTACTCTACATGTGGGTTTCTTCAAAAGCCATCCCATTATGTTCTCACCATTCCCAAAGATTCACATAAATATTCGTGTATAAAATAGGCATTCCTATAATACTTTTCATATTTCTAAGTGAAACTATGTTTTCTTCTAATCCATTTTTGTCATATTTTTGCATAGTTGGAAGCTTTTTTTTTCCTTCGCTAGGACGCTCGAAAGATTTCGCTCGGAAAATGCTCGTCCCCTCTTTTACCACACCATTTGAGTGTGTTCAGCCACATGAAATAGAGACCTCCATTTCTCCTCCTAGGAAGCAGACACTCCCAAGGGGAACCAAAGAATCATGTTCTTAGAGCGGTCAGGAGGAAACCCTGACAAGAGAGGCATTGAAAAAAATACTAAAGCCCAAGAAAAATATGAAGTCCCATTGAAAAAACAAGTGGATCCGGACAACAACTCCCCTGCCACCAATTCCTAAAGAAGCCCCTTTGGAGAAGGAAGCAAGACCAAGGGAAACAATGACAATCCATTCAGAGACTCAATAGGATGCAAAACAGATGACTCCACCAATAGAACCAATCCAGGAGGACTGCCAAATGTTCTGGGTCACCCTCAATCACCAACAAATCCACAAGCATTTCAGTAGACATGCGAAGACTCTTGAGATGAAGAGAGCTCATTTGATAAAGGTAAGTTAGCCACTATTCTTGATAAATCTATTAAGTGGCTATCCTTTCATGCGCTCATAGGTCTTTAACAGGGACCTAGGCGACTTGCTGTTTTTCTAGAAAACTAGCTCAAAACCAATTGGACACAAAAGGGTCTAGTAGTGACTAGTGTGAGATTTTTAAGGAAGGGATTTTCTTTATTTTCATTTGAGAAAGAAGAAATGACATTTAATGCCGTACATCATAGCTCATGGACCATAAGAAATCAACCTTTGTGCCTTGAGTATTGGTCTGATAATTTCAATCCTGACAAGCCTAGTCCTACCTTCATTCCAATTTGGGTAGAGCTCCTCCCAGACATCCCTTTCTCTTTGGTGAACTAAGCTCCGAATCTCTGTAGAATTTTGGGTCAAGTCATTGGGATAGAAAGGAATACTTCATCAATCCTAAGGGACATCCCTAGGTTTGTGTGAAACTAGATGTAGCATAGGAATTGCCTGAAACTCTAGCCATTGTGACTAGAAATGGGGGTATTTTTAGGGAACAACCTCTTGTTTATAAAATACTCCCAACTTTTGCTTTCTCTGTGGTCTTTCCTCACACAATGTTAAAAATTGTCCTCTAAAGAGAAACAGGACCAAACCTAACTAGAAAAAGGTGCAACAGCCTCCCAAACCCAAATGGGTACCTAAGGATGTCATAAATGAAGATGAATTAAAACTAGGATGGTCAAAAGAGTTTGAAAAGGATATCAATCAATTGGATGCTAGCATAAGTGACTCTGATGTAGGAGAGTCAAAAGAAGAACTTCTGGGATAGTCATAGAGACTACATAAAGATTTTACAATGCAAATCAAGCCCTAGGCCATTGTACAAAATAAGAGGAGAATTTCCCAAGTTAAAGGCCAAGGATCCCCTCCTAAAATCCCTCCCCCCAAGGGTAAAAAAGGGGACAAATAGGAAAGGTAAGTAAACCTAATTTATTCCTCACACTTAACGTGTGTGGGCTCACTGACTCATCAAGGAGTCACGAACTAAGAAGGTGGCTAAAGGAGAATTCCCTCTCCCCAACCTTCTTGGCTATTCAAGAGGTAAAGGTAATTGGCTCTACGTTGGAGAATAGACTGAAGCTCATTGATAAAAGAAGAACGTGGTTCTAGTTTGCTCATCATGAGGAAGGTAGGGGTGGTATTGCCTTGGGTGTACTTTCTCATCATCAAGCAAGTATATCTAACTTTAGGCAAGATGCCAATCAAAGGTGTATTTCTTTAGATTACAGCAACATAAACATATCCTTCACAGTTGCATTTGTTTATGCTCCTACTGGGGTACACTTCAAAAAGCTTACATGGCAATCTCTCCAAGAGCTGGAGTGCAACTATGTGATACTAGGTGATTTTAACATGGTTGAAATGGGAGAAGACATATGTCTATAGAAAGGCTTGACAATAATAAGGGGTTCAAAATTTTCATGCTAGGAGGAACTTAAAGAAAGTATAAAGCTCAGAGACATTGGAGATATTGGGGGTTTTACTTGGTGTAATCTCCAGATTGGAGAGTTCAAAAGGGAAGTCAGACTAGATAGAGTCTATATCTCCCAAGCCATCCTAGATATTTCTATTGGAAAATAATGCAGGTTGTTTTCTTCCTTGAATCTGTTAGACCACAAACCCATGTTTCTAGTGGAAAAGAATGCAGGGTTTTTTCTTCCTTGACTCTATTGAGACTCTGTTAGACCACAAACCTATGTATGCAAGGATTGACTTTGGACTGGGAAATAATGGGAGCTCATGGTTCAAAGCAGAACCCTCTCCTTTCAGAATTAATTATGTTCAACGAGCAATCATTAATATTTGAAACTCTCTATTCTACTCAACTGATTCCTTTTCACAGGGCTAGTATGATGTTGTCCTCAACACAGAGAGTGCTCAAAATAGCAAGGAAGCATAGGGCTTCCGTCAGAGCCCATAGACTTGACAACCTAATTAAAAAGTTGGAGGAACTAGAGAAGAAGGCAAGAGCTTAGGCTCAGAATCAAGCCAAGAGAAAGGAAATTCGCCTTCAAGAGCAGATTGGACTCCAGAGTGCTAATCTTTACCTTAGAGAGTGGTGGGCTAGAAAAATTGATAGACCCTCAAGAGAGTATTTTTGACTGATAAGAAAAAAAGAACCCAAGAGGAGATTCCACTCCTTAGGAAGGACCAAACTTCTTTTGTATCCTCTAAAGCAAAAAACATCAAATTTATATATGATCATTTTATACAATGCTGAGCACCATAGACAGTGTAGATGTAGAGATCTTGGAGGCACACCACTTATTCAAGTTGACAAGAAGAAAGATGGTATCTACCCTAGATCAATCTCTGCTTGACCTAGACCTCTCTCTCTAATAATTAAAAGAAGTTGTCTTTGCCATGGCTAAAGGTAAAACCTTGGGTGAATATGGTCTCCCTGTTGAATTTTATAAATTCTTTTAAGACACTAGTGGACCATACTTGCTCAATCTTTGGCAGGAATGTATTGAGCTAGGTTGTCTACTAGGACACTTGAATGGAGAAGTGATAAATCTAATCCCAAAGGAAGGTCAAAAGACATAACTAAAGAATTGGAGACCACTCAATATGTTGAACTGTTGTACATAATAAATTATAGATTTTGAGTACATTGAAATCTATGATGGAACATAAGAATGATATAATTATTAGATTCTCATCATGAGATATTTATTGTACATAATAAATTAGACTTTCAAAAAAGTAAAACCTAATGTATTGTAATGAATAAATATCATAAAATATCCTAATGTATTGTAACATTTAACATAAAGACTGTAGCTACAAGATCTATGCAAAGGCTTTAGCTCTGAGGCTCAAACATAAGATGGACAACTGGATTCTCCAAGAATGGAAGGGTATTATTAAGGGGGGTAAAATTTTTAGGCGAGCAGCCACAGTTTAGGCGAGTAGATTGACATGATTCCAAAAATGAAGTCATAGCTCATTCAATGGTCTTCAACTTCCTAGTTCACTTCATTACTCTATTCCTTACACATCATCTGATATCTATGTTCAAAAATTGCTATCTACTCTTTTTCCTAATGGATGTAACAAACAGTGAAAAACACAAACCATAGAGATAAAATGAAACGTATCTCTCTCTCTAGGTCTCCAATTGACATGATTCCAAAAACAAAGTCAGAGCTCATTCAATGATCTAAAACTTCCTAGCTCACTTCATTACTCTATTCCTCATGCATCATCTGATATCTATGTTCAAAAATTGCTATCTACTCTCTTTTTCCTAATGGATGTAACAAATAGTGGAAAACACAAACTATAGAGATAAAATGAAATGTATCTCTCTCTCTAGGCCTCCAATTGACATGATTCCAAAAACAAAGTCAAAGCTCATTCAATGGTGTACAACTTCCTAGTTCACTTCATTACTCTATTTTGTTCAAAGCAATGGTCTTAAAATTTAAACAAATATAAGTTCAAATACATAAACATATGTTCAAAGCCCTGGAACACAAAATGTACATTGTCATCACAAAATAGGAAAAACTCATTCCCCTTTCTTGGCATCTGGATGCCTGCACTCTAAGGGCCTCAAGTAAATAGTCACCATGTTATCATCTTTCTCAAGAGAGACACAATGTTGCCTAGCTCTGCACATGCACATGCCTGCAAATGCATTCACAACCACGTCCCCCTCCTGCATGAATGTGTGCAAGAGAAACCTGGAAATAAGATCCTCAACTGTTAACAAACCAACCATACACAAAAACTTAAAAAAGCACCTGCGAATTAAAATCACCTGCTCAATCCAAGTTGTCTCTCTGCACCACCTCGCACGAATTTGTGTCCCTCTTAGGTGCCTTTGAAGGTGTGGATTTTTGTCTCCCTTATCTAGTCTGACTAGCTAACGCATATGTCATTGCCAAGGTTCTTCTCTACTAAGGTTTTATTGTAGTACGTGGGGATCTTGCATCCATGGTGCTGCCACATACCCAAGACTAGCTAGGTCATCTGTAACCATGAAAACATAAACAAGTCAAACTTCTTCAAATTTGTGCATAAACATATCTGAAATTGTACTACCATTTCAATGAGATTTCACGTACCATCTCCTTGAGATTCTCTCGCATGTAGCCATAGTCAAGGTATACCATCAGCGTGCGAACTAGCTCAAATCCATTATCCATTGCCCCTAATTGAACAAAACACATATGTTCTGGCAAGCAAGTACTTGACTATATGGTTTGCAAATGTTGGAATAGCCTCCACAAGACCCATATTTAAATAGTTCCACTTCGGAATCTCCTTTGCAGAGATGTGCTCAACCAGAGATGATGTAGGAAAGTTTGCCCACGTCATCATGCTTGCAACTCTTTGTTTCTTTCTCTCCAATTGTGATGGATCGAAGGGTCAGCAGCTTTAAAAAGTTCCTTACTTTAACATGAGACCTGAAGAAAAATGACATTCACATCAATAATCATATGCATACCGTTTTGATTAAAATACACCTGCAAATACACCTGCAAACTATTGAATACATACTGGTGCCGCTTTCCATCCACTAGTGACAAGTGCACATCCAGCAGCCAACTCTCACTACCCTATGATATACAGCCTCCTTTGCAGCCCCAGTAGAAAACACAATGTCAAGCAAGTACTTGCAATGCCACCTACGGACATAATATTGGAGGCACCTTTGTTCCCTTACCATCTCCCCTCTTTGATTCCGTGTCATCAGATCCGTTGTCGCCCTCATCTTTGTGACTACCCCTTCCTTCAACATCACTACCAAATTGCAACACCTTGCTTGCCTATGATGCTCTCCCATCATTCCTTGTCTTGGTACATAGCTCCTTAGTAGTGGAACCAATGTCCCTTGTCCTCTTGCCTAATGCTTGCCTCCACATGACAAATTCTAAACCATGCATAAAAATGATGTTAATTCCAATGCATTCCCTGAAATATGAATCGTTTTGACAAGCAATGAATGGAGAGGAACACATATGTAAACCTTTGCATAGCTCCTTCTCTAATTCACGAACCTTGTTGAGAGGATAATCCAACCACTAGGGTCATCTCTTCATCTCCCACTCTAACAACCCACCAGGGCACTGTGACCATGTGTCAGGAAACATGCATAATGGCCTTTTCATTATCAACCAATCATAGGACTCCACTGGCATCTCATTTAGAGCACGCTCTCCCGCCAGCTTGAAAAACCACCTGCAAGCCATTCATGTAACTATTAATCCATCATCATATACTATTATGTGACTTTTTGTTTGGACTAGAGCATCCAACATATCTGTACACTAGATGGCATATAGACATAGCCATTTGCGGCTGCTTCTTTGCAACTAATGAGCTCTTCATATCGCCTGGTATGTTATTGATAGGAATTTTATGAGAGAATCTTCCAACATAATTTCAAATATTTGATTGCACAAACGATTTCCCAAAACCAAAATTTCTCACATTTGATTGCATAAACAATTTCCCAAAACCAAAATTTCTCACCTACTAAGTCTAGAAACATATTCTGGAAGTGAATCTACTTGCATGCTCTAAAATACTTCACTGCATCTTCAAAGAAATGGAATGTTTAGACCAACAAATGGCACATTCATCTATCCTATCATATCGCATGCCTTCTCAATCATTTGAGACCAATATGTCTCCCTTGCAATGTACCTCCTCCACTCCTTATTGTCACGTGGCATGCCTAGCTCCATCTACACATTTGTATCTCCTGCAAGCACTCTCAAGACCTCTTTTTTCCTACCATTAGAAAACCCATTAATCAAATTTGTCTTCCAACCAGCTGAAGCATACAACACAAAGAAATAAAAAAAAGAGATGGAAGAGAAACCTCTCTGTAGATCGTTTCGATGCACCAAGCATGGTAAGCTTGTCCCCCATTACAATATTTCCTTTCTGCTCCCACTTTATGGAGAACAAGATGCTAAAAAATCCCTCACCATTCGTTGGATTGGCAATCGACTGCATACGATATCCTCTACTCCTCACTTTCTCCTTTTCCTTCTCCAACGCCTTGCCTTGTACCTTCTCACACTCCTCTAGTGATAGGGTTGAAGTGTTCATTTTTTCCATCTCTTCCTGGTACTTCTTTTGGTACTCATCCTACAAAAAAAGGAACCAAATCTAAATGGACTAAAGGGCAAGTAGAGAAATAACTCCACTAGTGCAGTCTTGCTTCTAAACAAGGTCCTACACATTTTGAGAAGAAGATCAAGAAATCCACTTAATTTATGGGGTACAATTAAATGGAATTTTCCTTTTTGAGTGTTAATATCCAAGTATTTTTAAACAAATTCAAGCCAAAAATTCTAAGTACATGGCTAAAATATGCAAATGTAAAACTAGTATTTCTAGATTTACAAAAAATGAAGGTGGTAGGGATCCCAGCATATTGCTAGCTATGGAAAATAGTCAAAGAAAGGACATGGCTCATTAAAAATCATGATTCAATAAAGCATAAGGAGGTGCACCCTTGGGGGAGTTAGTAAAAAATTGTAAGGCTACATAGGTAGAAGCCTACCTACTTTTGGCAAGCCTAGAGTGGGCATTGATTTAGGCATAAAATAATGACGTGTAATATTTTTTCTATTTTCCCCCAAACTATGTAAGGGAAGTCCTCATTTGTGGGATTCTCTTCTTATGGTACACTGCAATATGTTAGAGTTCTGCATGGATAGATGGAAGAGCAAGAGAAAATTATGATTGGCAAAACAATTTAAAAGCATGGTTGAGGCTCCAGGAAAATTTGTTGAGGTAAGATTGGTAAACATGTCCAAGCACTCTTCCTTCACCTAGAGCAACAACCAAGTAGTATTTAATGACAAAAAGGCAAGGCTTAATAGGTCTCATCTATCCATAGCTATGGGATATCAAAGCCTACATCTCCCTTTCCTTTTCAGATAACCTCCTAGTAGGTTTGAGTCTTGATAAAGGCTCACAGAAATGAGGAGGTCCTAGTCCAAAGTGAGCCCTTTTTCCTTCCAACTACCTTAGCACAAGAAAGGTAAGAAGGATTTGGGTAGGCACCTTTGGAGGCACTGCCTATTTCACACAAATTGGATAAGATTAGTCAGTAGAGAACACAAAACCTTCTTAAGGCCATGAGTAAAAGAGCAATAGTGGCTACAAAGAAAAGGAGATAGTATCTAGAAGCATTACCCCAAGAGATGGGGATGATGAATCAATAGAGGAATAGAGGAAAGTAAAAATATTGAAGGAAAGACTTAGAGAGGAAGAGCTTATCATCTCCAAGAAATTGACTCTTTTCCAAAGAGAGTGGTGGGTTGAGAAAAGTGACAGTGCCAATATTAAGGGCATGTTTAGATCACTATGGAGAAATCTTCTCAAGAAAGCATTCCACATTCATTATGCACAGACACATCAATAGTTATAGACAAAGTAATTCAAGGAGAGGTACAGAACCACTTCAGTAATAAAAGTATAGGGGAATAGCAATTGTATGAGACTAAGAATATGAGTGCAAGAGAAAGATGTAGTGCAATGAGACCCAAGGAATTTGACACTAAGAAGTTGAGTGCATGCAAAAGATGTAGTGCAATGAGACCCAAGGTAGTCCATCCTATTTATTCTAACATTTTGGATAGGGAACAAAGATGTGAGGAACTCAAAGAGGAGCTTCTCTACACATTGCAAAAGGGAAGACCTTCATAGAGGATGGATTGCCAAAAGAGTTCTATACAAGTTTATAGATTGTTGGAATTATTGGAGGAATCTATGGGCCAAGGGGATTTTGATCAAAGCATCAACATTGGGCTGATCAAACTCATACCTAAAGGAGGTCCCAAGGATAGCATCAACAAAAAATAGGTCTTTGAACATGCTTAACATAAGCTACATGATTATGGCCAAAGTACTAGCATTAAGGCTCGGTGGTTCTAAGGAGTATAGTAAAAAAATTCCTCCCTCCAAAAATACACCCCTCATCTATCAAAAACTCAAAAGATTGCAAGGTTTGTTGAAGGTCTTTGACACCAAATGAGAAATCTGGCAAAAGATATCAAACCTAAGTCCCTTTATGATGCCTTGGCACGTGCAAGGAATTTTGCAAAAGTGAAAAAGTGAGCATGACTTACATATGAGTCTCCAAGAAGAGGGATAAAATCCAAAGTCCAACAGGACAAGAGGATGTAGTTTTATCCTCAAGCATCTTGTGAATCAAGTTCCAAGTTTGGGAAAATAGATAACAATGAGTCAAAAGTAAGATGGTTGTCTGATGAAGAGAAGACTAAAGTCTTAACGCATGGTTTATGTTCAAATTAGAATTTGGAAATTTTCAAAAAGTTTGGTAATTCCCAATTTGGTTAAGATTTGGTCGCACAATCAAACTTTAACTAGAAATTGGAATTAGCCCTAAACACTATATTAGGGAAAATTCCCAAGTCTCACTTTCAAATAAGGGGTTAGCCACATGTTCAAATATTAATCCCTTTATTGAAGTGGGACATGGGATATTCCCAAATTCTCTAATTTTGTGTTCAACTCATTAGAGAATTTGGGAATCTTTCAAGTCCCACTTTCAAATGAGGGGTTAAGACTTGACCATCTGGCTAAATCTTAACCCCTTATTTGAAAGTGGGACTTGGAAGTACTTCCTAACATAGTGTTTTAGGGTAGATTCCACTGTCACAAGTAAGGGGCTAAGATTTGACCATGTGACCAAATCTTAACCATATTGAGAATTCCCAAGCCATTTGAAAATTTAAATAGTCTTCGACTAGGTCACTGAGGATTTGAGTGTCCTAACATCAAGCTCTCATGGACCAATGCTAGAAAGAGAACCAAGGAAGTACAAAAAATTGAAAGCCATCACATTAGAAAGAGAACCAAGGAAGTACAAAAAAATTTTAAGCCATCACATTAGGAGAAAAAATGGACGAATATTCTCAAATCTATGCCGTAATCAAGCAAGATAAGGTACACCAACAAACATCGGTAATATTTAACTACAAGGTATAATTTCCTTAGTACCTTTCAACTTTTTGATTGACACAGGTAGTACTCATTATTTCCTTTTCCTCCAAACACTAAGATTTTTAAAGTTTAAAAGTGAAAGAAGGATTCCCTTAAGTGTTGAATTGGTGAGTGGTAGGATGAGTGTGACGACTGGGATTGTGAAGGATTTATCATTTAATTTAGTCTCAAAGAATTTCAAAGATACTTTTCAACTTTTCCCCATACAAAAATATGATGACATATTAGGGATTGATTGTCTTAGTGCCCATGAATCCCAAAAACATTGAGAGGAGTAACGTAAAATTCTACTCCTAAGGGAGAAGAGAGAGATTTTGTAAATAATCTATCCTTAGTAGACCCTATAGTCTTATGGAAAAGGGCCTTAAGAGGCAAAAAATTATCAATTCAACTAATTTCTTTTGAATAGAAGTCTATAACCCTAACTTTCTAGAATGGCTTCATGAAAATGATGATTTATTTTTTGAAGCACTTTTTGGTTTCCACCAAAGAGGGAAATTGGTTGACTGGTTAACTTGGTATCAGGAGCTCAACCAGTCTCCCAAAGGCCTTATAAAATGTCATTCCTTGGAGCAATACAACCTAAGACTCACTTGAATTTATATTTAAAGAAAGGGTTCATAAGACCTAGTATCTCACCATGGGGAGCACCCATTTTATTTCAAACAAGGAAATATGGAGCTTATAGCTATGCATTGTATTACTAGAAATTGAATTAACACATACCTGAGCTATATGATAGACTACATGGGGCTATCATCAAATCAAGATTAGGGAGTTAAAAATTCATAGGATAGCCTTTAATACCCACTATGGACATTATGAAATGTGTAGTTATGTCCTTTGGGCTGGCCAATGCACCCCCAACTTCAATTGTATCATGTAAAATTTACTCCAAGAACACTTGGATGAGTTTTGTCCTATGCTTTGATGACATTATAGTTTATTCAAAGAATATAAAGGATCATGAAAGACACCTAAGAAATGTCCTTGATATCCTAAGTGAAAAAAACATTATGCCAAGAAGAGCCAAGTGCTCCTTTGCTCCTTCTACACAATAGAGATAGAGTTGTCCAAAAATTGAGTTAGGGTGGACACTAGAAAGATTATCCTTTCCCAAGAAATTCAAGTGACATTAAAGGATTCTTAGGGCTAGCAATGTTTTATAGAAAATTTATCCAAGATCATGCTAGAACTACTAGAGCCATGACATACCACCTAAGAATAGGATCCACTATCCAGTGGACACCTAAATGCCATTTAAGTTTTCAAGGATTAAAAGATTATTTGACTACTACTCCCATCCATAAGTTGCCAAAGTTTGATTGGGAATTTTTGTGACCACCGATGCTCGTGGCATCCTTAACCAAGGACAAAGTCCTAGAGCCTATGCATCCATAAAGCTAAGAGAAGGGGAGAAGAATTACCAACCCATGATTTGGAATTACTAGTTGTAGTTCATGCCTTAAAGGTGTAGAGACATTATTTGCTTGGGGGAAAATTCAACTTATTTATGGATCATCAAAGCCTTAGGTGAAATTTTACCAACATAATTTGAATGCTAGGAAAAGGAGGTGGATTTCCACCATCCATGAATATGGTTTTGGAATCGAGTATAAGCCTCATAAAGAAAATGTTTTGGTTGATGCTCTTAGCCAAAATCCATGATTGTGTGCCATCCCCATGATAGAGAATCCTTCGATTGGGAGATTATAGAGGATCCATCTTTTGGATCTATCTTGAGGAAGGAAAGCCTGGTGACTTAAAATTGAAACACTATCAAAGTATAGGATGGAATATCATTCCATAAGAAAAGGGAGTGTATTCCAAATATACCCTAAATAAAGCACACCATCATATATGAATTACACGTGTTGTTGCTCAACTAGGTCTTCAGAGGCCCTATAATGCCTAGAAGACTTATAGGCCAAGAATGAAGAATGAAAAAATAGACCATGTGCTTAGATTTCTACCCTACTAGAAGCTAAGTTTGAACATGTAAAAACCCCTACAAAACTTAATCCATTGGATATTTCTAACATGAAAAGGGATTTGTGACCATGGATTTTATCATTGGACTACCTAAGCTTCGATTTGGACATGACCAAGCTATATTTGTAGGGGTGGATAACGTGATAAAACTAGGCCACTTTATCCTAGTCAAATCCATTGACACTACGTTGGTCATAGCAAGAGTGTTTCCAAAAGAAATATTAGATTGCATGATTACCTAAAGAGAATAGCCTAGGATTAAGACAGCAAGTTTACTTGTAACTTTTGGTAATCTCTATTCTATTCTATTGGTACTGAATTGAAATTGAGTTTTGCCTACCACCAATAAACTCCACCAATAAACTAATGAAAAAACTAAAAGAGTGAATCAGGTTGTATTAGATATGCTCATGTATTGTATGGAAAGGGGAAGCTTGTGGGGGGAGGACCTTAACTTAGTGGAATATTCCTATGATTGACCCCATTTAAAACCCTCTATGGACAAGAATGTTGTTCACCACATTTCTTGGTATGATCCCATGACAGGGTAGAAATTTGCAATGACATGCAATGTGTGTGTGTGTGTGTGTGTGTGTGTGTGTGTGTGTGTGTGTGTGTGTGTGTGTGTGTGTGTGTGTGTGTGTGTGTGTGTGTGTGTGTGTGTGTGTGTGTGTGTGTGTGTGTGTGTGTGTGTGTGTGTGTGTGTGTGTGTGTGTGTGTGCATGTTTTTGTGTGTGTGTGTGTGTGTTCCCATCAACCACAAACCTGCAGGTCTGACACACACTCTTAGTGGGGGCAATAGTCTGCCCCTCACATTGGAGTGGATCGGACTATTGCCCAAAAGTATGTCAGTATCGATTATTCTCTAGACATAGTCAAAAGTGGTATTGCTTACCGATCCATCTCATGATCCTTTTTATGTCGAGGCTGCAACCTGGGAAGGGTTGGTTCAAGAACCTCCAGACTATCCTCCAACTCTTTCTTTCATCAAATCCATTCTTCCCAAAGGTTTCAATTAAACCCTTCAATTGTAAGAAGGCACTGAATTCATGTTTCTCTGTGTATAAAATGGGCATCACTTGTGAGAGGATTACTTTTTTAGCAAAGGACTTTCGTCTATTCCCATCAGCCCAAATGTACTTACACATCGGATATGGAAGGGAACTTGTCTTGTCATATTTAGTTACAACTACATTCCCATCAGCTTGTTGAGTGATTGTAATAGTCATGTTAAGAATATAGGCTCTCGTGCCAACCATTCGGCCATCCAGGTCCAAGGATTTCGTGTCTATTGTTTCTTTTTTTCCCAAGAATTGTAGGGGCTAGATACACCGTGCGTCACCATCCCATCTATGCATCGGGTAAAGATTGAAGTAGGCGACTCCACATTTATCATAAGTATATCATCCATGAACCTATAAACATTCCTATTCAAATGCACATGTGATTACTTGTTTCATGACCTCCTTGAGGCCCCATTCCCCCTCCAATGGGATATTCTCATAACACTTCCCAATGTCAGCTATGAACACCAAATGAATCTTGTTGAGTAAGTTAAGCTTGACTTCATAAATGGAATTCACGATCCAAAATGTGCAAGTAAGGATCTCTATGCTATTCCAAATTTCTTTTTGGAGATCACTAGCGATCTCATAATCAGGTCCATACACCCTTGTAAGATCAACGTCATCGTTGAAGCCATTTTTGAGAATATGCATGAAATGGCATTTGTGATCCACCGGAGTGCCTCTTTGTGGACTTTGTAGGTGGCCATTAAATAAGATAATGTTAATGAATGTAGTGAGAAGTGTAAGTCAATGTGATTTATCTCTCTAGCCAGTCGACCGAGGATAAGTGGTCCTTCATCACTTGGAAGTCATTGCTTCTCAATCTTTCCCTTGCTTGGTTAAATGAAAAACTCCCGCATATAAAAGCTGGTTTGTTTGATGACTTATCAATAGAAGTAATAAGTAGGCATGATTTAATACGTTCAATATCCTCAATTACATCTGCACATACCATGGTTAAAGGGATCTCCTTGTAGTTCTTAATCCTTTTTAGAGCTACATCATATATCTTATCCATGCTGAAGTTAGCAAAGTGTCGTTCAAAAAATCCAAAGGGGATTGTAGTGGTTGTACCAAGAGATTCTAATTTGTACCATACCTCTTGTAATACTTGTAATGCCCCCTCGATGTTATAGCTTTGTCTAAAAATACGGTTTAACCCCTTCTAGATTTCTTTTTGTAGAGCCTTCACTTTTACAATCATGATATCAAGTGTCACTACATGACCCCATTTCTTATTTTTGAAATCAGCAAGATCCTTCGGATGACAATTGAAACTATTATTAATACCTTCCATGAGTGTTAGTTTAGGCTTGTAAAGTAAAAGATAATTCATCCAATAAAGCAATTTCCTGATTGCAGTCCCATTCATTGAAAAATTTAGTGAAAATTTCTTTTATGGAGAACATTTCCAATAAAGGATTATCAAACAACACATGAATAAATTATCTCAGGACACTTCTGTTACATTCTAATGTGAATCTCCCATGTGGCATCAAAGATAAGCTTCTCTAAAAAACCTTTTAGTCATCAATCCTTGTCATTATATAACAGATGGTGCACAGGGAGGTTACCATTCTTTGTGCTTGTGTATGAGATTGTCTTGCCTCCTCTTAGTGCTTTTGTAGTTTTAACTTGCAATTTTGGGCTATCCAAATGGACTGAACTTTTTGAGGATGGTTGCCAATCAATAAATCTACCAGCTCCTTGTGTTCTCTGAGCATATGGAGTGCTACATACATGTCCACATGTCATCCCTATTGGCCAGCAAGCCTAGCTCTCTTTGCATGTCCAAATGATCTCAATGGTTGTGCTTCCAGTGACCTCAATCCACCTCAACATCAATTCCCCATAGGATATTCATGACACCGGGGGATGGCTGCGAGAGTAAAGGGGCCTACGAGTTCTTTTCCAAATTCTTGATCAGCATCAGAACCAACTCCCTCATGTAGTAGAAATTGAGTGATCCTTTGCAGAATTGCACCATATCATTGGTCTTCATAAAAAGTAAAAAGGAGTTGAACACAGCTTTCAAGGGGCAATTGGGAAAAAAGGAAGGGAGGTTATTAGCAATGAACCATATCGCATGGTCAAACCACAATGGTTGGGCTTTACAATCAATGTGCTCATCCACGCATATGCATTTCAAGTAAGGCCATCCAACATTGAAGATGTCATTTAAGTATTTGGCCGTCCTCCTCTTAGTTTCTAAAATCCTGCTTTTGCATCTTCCAAATACCCCTACGGGTGATGCACATCTCCCTGTGGCAAATGTTGACATGGGAAAGAAACTTGCCAGTGGGTAGTTATGTACTATGCTTATTTTAAAATTATGTGCTGCTCTCTTTGCTTTAGCCTTGATGTTTTTGTCTTTTCCTACTAGGTCTACCAAAAACAACTAAGTATCTAGAGCAAACGGTGCCAATAGGTTCATGTCATGTATTTCCCAAGTTTTATTATCATAAGCCATTAGCTCCCCTTCTAATACTCATGGTGGAAAAAAGGGGTTTGTCTAGATATGTGAAGAGTTTTTCTTAGGGGTGGTTGTGGTAGTCATAAGCTGGTCTGAATATATTGCTTCTCTCTCTTCATTTGACAACCCCTCCATGTCACAAAAGCTATGTTGTAAGACATTGGAAGTTGTCTCAAAAAGTGAAAAGCATTTCAATCCCACATTATCTGGTGATAATGGACCTATTGGAGGTGGTAACTTGGAGTACACAAACAGATTTCTCATTGTCTCATGTGATTTCTTAGCATAGCCCATTAGGGCCGTATTATCTTTCTCCATTAATTGTTCTAAAATTTCTGACAATTGTTTTATAAGTTATAAGGTCTTCTCAATGTTGCACTTTCCCAAGACCAGTACCCGACACCAATAATTGAATGATAGTTGCATCAATAATAGCTTAATGGATTCCGAGTGGTCACTTAATTCTTGTGTGTCCAAGGCTATGATAGTCTCTTCGACTTTCTTGTTGAACATAGACAAGACAGCTCGAAAATCCAATGATGGGGCAGGAAGGGGTTCCATATAACCAAGCCCCCTTGAATCTTGATGCCAAGAAGAAAGATGTTGCAACCACAAAACCATTCAAGTTCACCATTAGACCAGACATTTTTGTCATCTACAAATGGTGTGAATTGTGTGTGTTTTTTGTGTTTTTCCTAAGTACTGCTAAATCCAAAAACTCAAAGTTCAAAACCACCAATCCATTCTTTATCTATATCTTTTTCATTGCATAAACAAGATCACCAAGCTGTAGGGGCATGTAGTTACAATCAACTCAAAGTAGAAACCACCCATCTCAAAGCCTTTATATTACTTTATCAGCAAGGGGAACATGGCTTTTATACTTGCAACCCAATCTACTTATGTTCAAAGAGCATGTCTCTTGTTAAAGAAAGTAGTTGTCTGAATATTAACTGCAGAGTTTTATATGTCCTTCAAAAGTTTTTTTTTTTTGTTTATATAAAAAATGCTAGGCAGGGGTCCTATAATTCATATCTCTAACTCATCATTCTATTTCTATGAAATCACCCCAAAACTATAAAGTTCTTGGTAGTAAAAACTATTTTTTGTTTGCATGTTAAAAAAAAGAGCAAAGGAATTCTATTATGGGCCTTCCATCGGGATCAAGGCATCCTATAAGTTTCTCTCTTATCCCAATGGGATGAGAACGCCGATGAAAGTATTTTGTCTTTGCCCCATCACCCGAGCCATCCTAGGTATCTTTAGAGAATCTAGCAGAAAGCTGCCGCGACTCACCTGCCACCATCCAAAGAAAATAACAGCAATTAGGTTTCCATGGGAAGGCAAGCTTTACAACCCTTGCACAATTGTTATCCATGTGACTCTACAAAATTAATCTAAAACAGCTAGGAGCTCTTATGTTCATGTTGGGACCCAAATAAGCCATATAAATTTATAAATAGTGTCCCAAATATGTTATTTCAAACAACGTGTCCTATTTCCAAGCCAACACTGAATATTCCTCTCTCAAGTTTGCTTGTTATTGCAGTTCCCACCATGCTTATTAGAAATCTGCTAGCTTAATAGTTTGCTCATACACTTAGAAGAATAATCAACCAATTTTTTCTCCCAGAACATAGCAAAAATCTCCCATTACTAATAGTCACTAATTGGTTTCATGTAATAGCTAGCCACCTTCTCAATTAAACTATTTTAAAGGCCTATTGATTATAAACATTATGCAGGCCCTGTTGTTTACATCCCCAAGTTCGTATCAAAAATATGTAAACTCGACAATGAAAATGACTAATCCAAAGCTTATCATTGGTCACATATAGCAAGCTAGCACACTAGTTCCTTTCTATTATCACCATAACTTAACTTATAAATAGTGAAGGTTGTGTTTGAAAGGCTGAAGTTTTTATCATTTCTTTTATGTCATAAAACCACTGGTAGAGTAAGGCCATGTTCCTAAGAAAGATGTAGTTTCCAACAAAATTGGGAAAGGTTTTTTGGTGCATCATGAGCATTAGTTCAGTACTAAAGTTCACCAATGCATACTACTCTTCTTGCCCTAGGTTTGAAGTCATACTAAATCTCAATGGGCATAGTAAAAACTCGAGGGGTTTCCACAAGGGTTCCCAGTACATAACCAATTGTAAGAACTTTATACTTTCAGTCATGTATGAGCCTTACACAAACCCTTGGGCTAAGCATCAATTATTCCCACGAGTACAGGAGGCATTACTTGTAATACCCAAATGGAGATCTACTGAGAAGTTTACCCCACAAAACATCTAACACATTTTAGTAAGGTAGTCGAGAGTATGCAACACACAATTGGTTGTCGACCTCTGGATAATCAATGGATCATTTACGTAAATAGAAACATCATGCTTTGTTATCATTGTTCCTCCTGGCACTTATGGGAAAAAGCTACCGACTATTCCAACTCAGATGAAGGAAGTAGAGCCTCTTATGCACACAACATAACAAGTGCTGGGTCATCGACCAGGGACCACAGTCATGCAAAAAAATGCATGTACTCGGTAGCACTGAGAACACTACAAACATACCCAATTGGTCCAGCAATAAGGCATGCATATGTTCAAGCGCTAAGACGAGCTCTTCCACCATATTTTGCATAGCCCTATGAGTCGGCTTCTAATGCGTTAAGAAACAAAGGCGTGGTTACTATCAAATGAAATGGCTAACTTCTAGACCACACACTAATGATCAAAACCAGTAACCAATGTCATTTCTAGATGGTTTTTCAACTCCATGCTCCATTGTGCTTTGCCATATGGACAGTATTTAGGGTGCACGGGACCTCGCTCACCTGCTATAGTTATTACCTTGGCTGGTAATAAGCATTCAGACAATAAACTATCAGTAGTATGGAGCTTTGAAGACTATAGCTCCACCATAAGTGGCAAGAGACACTTCAAGATGAGAAAAAAATAATAAATAAAGGGAAGGATTCGATAGCCCACCAACGTCATCCTATCTATCTAGACACTCAGCTAAATGCACTGAGCCCTTATGCTCCATGCCACCAAAAAATGAATTACAACATTGTGGCGGTAACACATATAGGGAAATGCTTTTCTGAGGCTATGCAAGCTTCAGTAGATATTGAAGTTAAAAAATTATAATACACAAAACCTTCTTCAACACACTACAAGTTCCAATCGCCTACTGCGTTAGTATACAAAATGATCAAATAGTATTGCAACAGGGAATGTGAATAGTTGATCACTACTAGCATCATGTGGTGTTTTCACCATATGCTACTTCATAATTAGAGGCTATTCACTATAGGTAGTATGTAAAGGTTTCGAGTCTATTTGCACAATATGCACCAGAGGAAGAACGCGAGGCTCTGAGAGGCACAAGTCATGAAATGGTCTACTCCAACTTGCACGTCAAGCGTTCAAAAGATGGAAGATGGTTCTTCTATCACTCAAGTTGGCATGCAGAAAAGACTTGGAGCTAGAGCATTCGGTGGTGGGTAGTGGAATGGGAGGTAAACATCAACATGCTATGCGTGCACTCTGCTGGATGGAGTAAGCTCTCCTTGTAATGATTCTCTAAGAACTCTACTATCAATTTATGGACTTCGTCATTGTCCATAGTGCTCCTATAAAAATGCTAACCTATTCAATGGCCATTGTGTTGTGCTAGGTATCAAGTATAGCTGTTGCTCCCCAAAACGTTTTGGGACCTTCATGGCACCATCAATCGTTAGGCCCTTTGCTTGTGTACCAAGATTTGTCAAAGAAAAAACCGTTCACAGGGTTGCCACTTGAAAGCAAGGGTAGTATAGTACCATCCAATGCCTTCTTGGTTCTGAGCTTGTGCTCCTTGTGTTTTACACGTGATGAAAAGATCTTAGTGGGACTCCTCAAATGGCTCCATGGTTTGGCACCAATTCCAATCGGTCATGGTGTGCTTGTTGGGCGTGCCAGGGTTGTTAATGGGGCACTAATTGCCTCCAATGGTTCTTGCCACCTTCGTACTTCTCTTTGAATCCATACAGTACTTTGCAAGACCAAAAAGTCCTGCACAATCCACCCTGGTTACATTGTAATCTTTTTCTTCATCTCAATGAGTGAAGGGTTTTCTCACAAGTTCAAGGGTTACTCCCTATACCTCCTCTTTAGTCTCAAGGTATGGTGTAAAATTTATTAGTCCTAAGGAGACACTGGGGTCAATTTCCCATCGGTCCGATGCTAGTTTGCCCCATTGATATGTACTACGTTATCAATAATGGTCAATTTTCTCTTTTTTTCACATGTAGGTGTGTTTCTATTTTCAATGTAAACTAACAAGTACAACTACAAACCATGTAGTTAGGGCATATACTAGTTGGTAGGGGTTTATCATTCCCTAAGCACATGTGACTACTCCCCACCCCTTGGCAAATTGTGTATATGCTTTTGGTATTCATAACTAGAATATTTTGCTTTTCCTAACATCGAAACTAATCCTTGATAGGATTAGTCCTCCCTTTTTACCATTTTTAGACTACATGTCCTCCAATCATTCCCATGGTAAAAGTAGTGGGTCCATGTAATGATCACTAAGGGGTGACTGGCTCTGCCATGCTTGGGTAGCCCAATTGCTGATGTCAATCTATAGTCCCATAACATATATCGCCATTTGTTTTTATTAAACAAACAACCGTATTTTCGACCCATTATCAAGGAGTTTGATAACTAGGGTGTATCTCATATTTGTTTACCGCTGTTAGTTATATCTCCCTTTCTTCTCCTTCCTCCAAAAATCTCTGTATTTATGATTTGTAAAACATATCTTACCTAGGTACATGGTTATCCCACATAGAATATCCATGTCCCATGTTTTACACCGTCTTCCCATTTTAACTCTCCAAGGCCCATGGGAAATGTGTGTGTGTGTGTGTGTGTGTGTGTGAAGTAATAATTGTTTGTGTGTGTGAGATACATTTACTAATCAAATTTATGTGTGTGTGTGTGTGTAGACTAAAAAGTCCCATCAATAATTGAGCCATACAATTAATTCCATCAATTGAATAAAAAGTTAAAAAATGGAAACATATAAGAAAAAAATGTTTGAGAATCTAAGTTGAAAAATGCAACTAGAGTTTGCAAAAATTTCGATCAAAATTAATAATTTTAAATAATATTGAGTTTGACAAACATAATATTTAAAAAAGATGTCGAATCCTCACGCAATCCAGATTCCAAGGTTAGGATCCACTTACCTGCCACCATCCAAACAAACTAGGTATTAGAACATCATAGTTACGTTTGGGTAGATAGGTAATACCTATTTTCCTCGGCTTGTTATTGCTTTACCTAGGAATATAGACAACCATATGGATTCTTAGATGATTGAAAAAACAATTTAGCCACAAGTGAAGTTTAAGTCACAAATGGAGTAAGGAGCGAATGAGTGCATGGATTAAGAAGGGATTAGAGGAGGTATGGGATGATTAGTGGGCTTGGTATGTGGGGTGGTTAAAAAGAAAGTGTAAAGGGAAGATTTCACGAGGGTACATAAAAGAATAATTCATAGTTAGGGAAGTATTCATGTGTGTGTGTGTGTGTGTCCCACCCCCAACCCAAAAAGTAAGACCACATGGTGGGGAGTAAGCCCACCATGTGGAACTTACTCCCCACCTATGAATAATAAGTGAATAAAATTGGATCTATATGATAAGTGTCAAAATGAAAAAATAATGCCAATAGTAAATGCGTAAACCACTTCTACAAAATAGATATAAAAGTTAGTAAAAAATAAGGTGGATCACAACATGACTAGGAATTATCCAATGGATGTGAATTAACTGTATGGCACTAGCTTGACCAAAGGCTAGTTGGGAAATCAAAGTGTGTGTTTAGATTAAAAAGTCCCATCAATATTTGAGCCATACAATTAATTTCATCAATCGGATAAAAACTTTAAAAATGGAAACGTATAAGGAAAAAACGTTTGAGAATCTAAGTTGAAAAATGCACTAGAGTTTGCAAAAATTTTGATCAAAATTAAAAATTTTAAATAATATTGAGTTTGACAAACATAATATTGAAAAAAGATGTCGAATGCTCATGCAATCCAAGTTCAGAGGTCGGGGTCCACTTACCTGCTACCATCCAAACAAACTAGGTGTTAGTTTGGGTAGATAGGTAATGCCTGTTTTCTCCGCCTTCTTATCGCTTTACCTAGGAATATAGACAACCATATGGATTCTTAGATAATTGAAAAAATAATTTAGCCACAAGTGAAGTTTAAGTCACAAGTGGAGTAAGGAGCGAATGAGCGCATGGATTAAGAAGGGATTAGAGGAGGTATGGGACGATTAGTGGGCTTGGTATGTGGGGTGGTTAAAAAGAAAGTGTAAAGGGAAGATTTCATGGGAGTACATAAAAGAATAACTCATAGTTAGGGAAGTATTCATGTGTGTGTGTGTGTGTGTGTGTGTGTGTGTGGACTAGGAATTCACTCCTGGAAACAGGTAGTGGTTTTGTCCTATTTAATAGAGAATTTGAACTTGCAATGTATTTGAAAAAATGACTTTTATTAATAACAAAATATACATTCATAAAGGGCCATTTCTAAAACAACGGATCTTATAGCGATTGGGATGAGAAGAATTCCAATGTCAAGGACTATTACTTGCGTCCAACCAAGAGAGGAGATGTTAATACAGACAAAACTTCTTCTTGGGACTGTAGGTGTCATCATCCTTGACTACTTGTTATCACACTTAGGAACTCCCATACACATCTAACTCAGAGATTCAACTTGAAAATAAGAACTGTATTGAGAGCTAAAACTAGAAATATTGAAGCAAGAAGAGGGGTTTAATGAGATGATTTAGGTGGTGATGGTCGAAAATACCATAAACCACATCGCAATTGTATTCTTGCAAACTAATTATAACAAGGTTTCATTAAATAAAAATGTATATCAATGGGTGTCGTGACATGAAGTTAGGGGTAATAAACTTCACACACCTCTTCACTTTCTACTGCTTTTTCGAGCTGAGTGATAGAGATATTTATCACTGGGAAAGGGACATTAAAAAAAAGCTTTTATACCAAGAGACCACACCATACTTTCCTCCCTTAAATGAGAATGAAGATGGTAACATCGGGCAAGTGATGTTGTACTCAAGCATAGGGAGAAGGAAAGGATCAGTGGAGGCCATAATCTCAGCAAGCCGGTCTGTGCCAAAGAGAAGAGCAATACGTTATTGAAAGAAGATCTTGCAGCTCAACATGACATGAACTGATATATATCAAGGAGTTTGAAGGGGTTGATTGGGTCGGATGGGTAGGTTTCAGGGAAACATTGCACCTCCTTCATAGATACCTTTACAATTAGCTCAAATCACTTTGCAAAATATCATTAGACACAGAGACCCATAACTTTCAGTAGAGACATGATATCAAATATTTAAATACATATCAAAATGTGCCTTGAAATGGGCTTCACTCTGATAAAAGTTTCATAAGAAATAGAGAAGCAGCCGGAAAGATATGGGCAGTTTATTGGATGGGGGTAAAAACTATCTAAAAAAGAAACAATCACACATAGAGAGTCATAGGATTTTGGTTTAACATCTAATAAAATAACTGAAGACATATAATGATGATTCTTGAAGAGAGCTTCACATTGATATAATTTTCGTCCAAATTGAACCACTGAGCAAAAAGTTATGAGCAAAATACTGATAGGGGGTCAAACTGTCATGAAAAACACCTACTCCTTTTACTGGTGCCGACTTGGGAGAATACTACCTTGGGAACTGAAGCAGTGGAGGAGGTTGACAAGGAGTTTTTAACTAGGGAGGCTTGCAAAAGATTAATCTCAAGAGCAAGAGGGGAAGTCTTCTGAAGTTTGGGTGTATACTTAGGAGGGGAACTGTGTCTGCGTTTGAGTGAGAGGTTGGTTTTTGAAGATGAGGGAAGGGAGAGAATGCTGAGAGCAAGAGAATGTCTGGCAAGGTTTTGGAAGGAGGAGGGGAAGGTAAAGTCAATGGAGGGTACAAGGGATTTGGCAGTTTCGATAAGTATGACTCGAAAATGATAAAAGGTGATAAGGGAAAAAATGACTTCTTTTGGTAACTGAGAAGCCCAACTGAGAAAGGAGAAGAACTTAGCTTGAAGGGAGCCAAGAGGAAAGAAGATGTCTAAGTAATTAAGCATGTACCATAAAACATAGTCAAGCCACAAGATGGAGGATTTATAGGAGATATTGGTTTTCTTGATAAGGCAGGTACATTTAATGTAAGGATGAGACACATTCTAGCAGTTTTTGATAGGAGAGATTGGTCTTCTTGATAAGGCAGGTACATTTAATGTAAGGATGAAACACATTCCTACAATTTTTAACATAGTAATTGTCATCTTTGTTTGAGAAGCCAGAAATCCTGTCGGTTGGAGCCTTTGGAGTGGAGAAATATTTCCTTAGTGAGACCACACTTGGAGTGACAACAGTCTTAAGAAAGAAGGGGATGTTGAGAAAGTAATTAGAATTCAAATGTTGATGACCATGGTAGGCATCATTTTTACATTGTTCTACCTCCTTGGAAGAGAGGTTGCAAAGGAAGGCAAGAGACTGGATGGTGAAAGGGGCAAGGAAGTTGAGATTGTCGAGGCACCATATTTTGTTGTCAAGCAAAGGGGATTTCATTTCAATGTGTCTAGAGGGGAGTAAGGGAACACATGAGGCAAAATTCTTTTCCTTCAAGGGGTTGAGGAGGCTGGGAGTGAGACTGGGAGAGGGTCTCAAAAGAAGCTTTGTCCTCAGGGGAGAGGAGGTCAAGGTTGATGAAGGAATGAAGGGTGTTGTTGGGAGGAGCAAGGCCGACGGGGATGTGGAGCGAGAAAGCACCATTGAGGATGAGTATGTCATTGGAGAGGCCGGGGATGATGGAGTGATACTCACTAAGAGTAGTGGTATCACCGAGATCAATTGCAGAAAGATTATCACAGCAACTCTTTGATATCTTGCTAGAGTGCCATCAGTTTTAGAGCGAGAGAATTTGAGAAGTTTAACCCAATCATTGAAGGAGAGGGTTTTGATGAGTAGAGGGGAGTTTTTTGCCAAAGCGTTAAGATCATGAGTCCTGATAAACGAAAAGAACTCAAACACTTGAAAGCATGAGAGTATTGCCTAAGAAGTGGGAGAGGGAGCAAGCAGTGGGTTGTTGAGAGTCTTTGCCTATAGCGAGACATCCCAAAAATGTTTCTGTAAAGGAGAGGAGAAGAGGAAAAAAAAAAGTTAGATAAAGGAGTCAAAAAGCCAAAAAGCAGTCTTGATGACTTAAAGGAACTATGTGCATCTGACCAAAGTTGGAGGGGAAAGTGTGTCTGTGTAGTAGACATTAACACACCCCTTTTATAGTGAAAAGTAGACAAATTTGGAGTGAAAAAAGAGAAATGTTTTAATAGAAATACTTTGCAATAAATATCCACAAAAAAGGAAGTGACATCATTAAAGGAAGAACAATCTTTTTAAAAGAGATAAAGTGAGCAGTAGCACTTTGAAAAGTCGTTGGCAGTATCACTTTTATTGAAGAGGGGAGTCTACCTACCTGCCACCATCCAACAAGAAAAACATGGTGAGAACCAGCTAAACCTTAGTTGGGAAGACAGGTGTCATAAACACCCCTCCCTTGTTATCGGAGTCACAATAGAAATAAACACTAAACCATTGACTTATAAAGCAGTTGAAAAAATAAGTGCAAAATTGTAAGGAGTAATGGTGTGACTATTAGTGGTGTGAAGAAGTTATTATGTTAAGGGGGTGGTAAAGTGAGGGTACAATGAAAAAATAGACATAAATTAAGATTAAGTGGACAAATGGATAGTTATGAAAATATAGAAAATAGGGGGAGAAGGGAAGTTTATTTGGAGAGACTTTTAAGAAGAGATTTAGGCTAAGAAAAAGTTTTACAATATAGAGCAAAAGAAAGAGAAGGGATAAAAAAACCCGTGATAAAGTTTAGCAGTAAAATTTGAAGATTTAAAGAAAGATATTTTTTGTAACAAATTAGAAGTATAAAGAGGAACTAAAGGAAAAGCAATTTTATGGGGTGTTAAGAGAAAAACAAAAAACAATGCAAAATGATTATAGCGGGAATTAAAAGGGAAGGGTTGGCATAGGAGATTAAGAAGAAGGACTAATTTTAAGAGGGGAGAATAACTAAAAAAAGGAAATTTAAAGACTAATGTAAGAGATAAAAATGATTAATATAAAGAGACTTAGCGTAGGTGAGGAGAAAGAAAAAAGGGGAAAAAAAGGGGGGGGGGGGTTTGGATTAAACAAAAAAATAAAAAATGAAAAACAGAATGAATAAAGAAGCCTAGAAGGACCCATGAGTCCATGGCCGTGCTGCACATATAGAGAACCTTCGAAGGGGGAAGCCGTGCCGCCCGTGCAGAGGTAATGTGAGGTGCAAAAGAGAGTGGGGCAGACAGAGTGGAGAGGATCAGAGCAGTCGTAGTCGAGGAATTAGTAATGGGAGAAAGACGACAGGGGTAGATAGCAGTAGTAGAGTTGCCTCAGACAATCGTGGGGAGAAAAGCAAAACACGAGGCATTGGGATAGAGTAAAGAGGATTTAGTGAAGAGGCTTGAAGGGTAGAGGAGTTGGCAGAGCTATAGGGGAAAGGCGGGCATGGAGCTTTAGACAGGCAGGAGCAAGAGCAAAAAGCAAGATAATGAGGTGCAGAGGGACTTTGGGGAGCGATGAGATATAGTAGAAGGTTCACCACAGCAGGGAGTTGCTTGGTGACTAAGTGGAGGGGGTTTATATAGGGCTACAGGTCAGTTGGGAAGTGGGAAGTCAGGAGTCAGATAGGTGAAGGGCTAGGAAGCATAGGAGTCGGGTGAGGTGAGAGGCACATGAACCGAGGGGAATGGATAGGGTCACATAGTGAGGGAAATTAAAGAGGGAGGCTTTAGTAATGGTGTGTACATGAGGGGGACTAGGGGTGATTGAATTAGGGACTAGGGTGATTTAACTAGGGAAATTTTTAGGGATTATGGGAAAATTAAGGGAACATAGGGTAAAATAGGGGGGAGAGGGATGAGGGGAAATTTAGGAAAACATAGGGAAATAGAAATTAGGAAATTAGGGAAATTAGGAAAGTAGAAAAGATAGGGAAATCTACGGAGGTTTAGGGGAAATTTAGGGGAATCTAAGGAAATAAATAGGGAAAATTAGAGAAATAGGAAAAATAGGGAAAAATAAGAAAAAAGGGTTAGAAAAATAGGAAATTAGGGAGATTATGGAAATAAGAGAAAAGGGATAAATAGGAAAATTAGAAAAGTGGGGTAAATAGAAAAAATAGGAGAATAGGGAAGAAAGGAATATAGGGAAAATTAATAGCGGGTAGGAAGTTAGGGGAAATTTTAGGGGGAATTAGGGAAATTAGGGAGTGTAAATGAGAGGGAAGGAACTTAGAGTGTAACTGTAAGAGGGGGGGGGAGGAGAAGGGAAAAATGTAAAGTAAATGTTAAGGAAAAAATGAATAGGAAGTGTGTGTGTGTGTGTGTGTGTGTGTGTGTGTGCATGTGCATGCGTGCGTGTTTGAGTAGGCACGTACGTGAGAGACAGAGAGAGAGAGAGAGAGAGAGAGAGAGAGAGAGGATTGTGGATTTTATTTTGTATCAATAAAAATCCCATAAATGAGCTTTTTATCAAAATCTTTTTAATTAACACATATGCACCCCATACGCATAACCATTAATGGGCCAAACGCACAGAGTTGACACCATGGACCCAAATGCACACCCACATGCACATAGGGCCAAGAGGCTTATTTTTAAATTATTCTTTGGTAACCACCAATAAGAAACAAGAATAACAAAGCATGACAACATAGATTATGCTTTCTTTTTATCTCATGAAAGTGGTAAGAGTTTTACTTTTTGGAACGAAAGAAGATACATTGCATTAAAAAGAAGATCAATTACATTAAAAGGGGCAAGTAAAAGAAACCTCCATAGGGGAGCCAAACTATAGTGTCTACAAAAGGGCACACAATAATACAATAGGTGTCCTCTAAAGAACAATAACACCTATAAGCTAGATATAATATTAATGGTTTTAGTGGTAAATGCTAAAGAATTACCACTTCCATTACATCCGCCTTAAAAAAATAACTACCATGTAAGATTATTTCCTCTAACTTTGATTGCCTAAATGTTTTCGTCCTTCAATGCTTCAATATTCTTGAAATCCATTCGCGATTGCTACAACATGTTTGGAAAGTTTTGAATGAGGTATATCCAACAAGCTGTGGGGAGAAGGTAGTTAAGAATATCTATAAGTATCCCTTACATACCACATAGCTTGCCCCCTATGCTTGCTTACTCCACCATGACCTCCAAAGCATACATTTCAAAACTTTTAATTGGATACGTTTTCAAAAAATTGAAAATAGAAAAATATTATCTGATTAAGCATTAGGTTTGTGCTTCACTTTTATTTCATTCTATAGCAAATTTGGGCCATTGGCTCTATGTGCAAGCAAAGGAAAATTTGGGCGTGACGGCAATGCCATCTAGTCCAAATTCTGAACAAACATTTTCGTCTGGCCCAAATTCACGCTTGCTAAGGCATAGGGCCAAATGGCCCTTTTTTTCACACACAAAAATGAGGAACGTCTCATTGGAACCATGGAGAGAAATTGCATCAAAAAATTTTTGAAAAAAGATGGCCACTTGGCCCTATGTGCGAATAAGAGCAAATTTGGCCCAAATAGCATCACCACCTGGCCCAAATTCACTCCTCCTTGCACATATGACCAAATGGCCTTTTTCTTTCAAAGTTTTTTTGGGGAATGTCTCACTGGGGCCATGGAGATACATTGCAAAAGATTTTGGAAAACAATGGCCATTTGGCCCTACGTGTGAGTAGGAGCAAATTGGGACAAACAATATTGCCCTTTGGCCCGAATTCACACCTACTCGCACATAAGGTCCAAATAGCTTTTTTTTTTCCCCCAAAAAAAAAAGAGGAATGTCTATTCGAGACCATTGAGAGACATTTCCCAAAAGAAAATTCAAAAAATAAAGGCCATTTGCATGGCTATTTGAAGGACTATTTTCAATGGCTATTTGAATGGCCTTTTTTTTTAAAGAATGCCTACGTAGGGCAATGACTAATTTCATAGTGAAATTGGATAAGATCAGATGAAGATTCTTTTCACAACTTTTGATTGCATTATTTTTTAAATTTTTGAAAATAGAAAATAATTATCTAGTTAAGCTTTAGTTTGGTGATTTAATTTTTTTTTGTTCTATAGCTTTACCACCAATTCTTTCACTCATGCACAAACCCTAGACATCTACACCCACACACACACACACATATTTTTTATTCTGTATCAATAAAAATCAAACACACATACATCCCATACACATAGCCATTACTGGGCAAAATGCACAGCTTTACCACCAATTCTTTCACTCATGCACAAACCCTAGACATCTACACCCACACACACACACACATATTTTTTATTCTGTATCAATAAAAATCACACACACATACATCCCATACACATAGCCATTACTGGGCAAAATGCACACTAGTGACACCATTTGATAGAAATGCACACCCACACACACATTTGGGCCAAGAGGGTTACTTTTAAATTATTCTTTGGTAAACACCAATAAGAAACAAGAATGAAAAAGCATGAATAAAACAACATAGATTATGATTTTACTTTATCTCATGACAATGGTAAGAGTTTTCCTTTTTGGAATGAAAGAATACCAATTGCATTAAAAAGGGCAAGTACATGAAACCTCCATTGGGGAGCCAAACAATAGTTTTTACAAAAGGGCACACAATAATATAATAGGTGTCCTCTAAAGGACAACATCTATAAGCTAGATATAATTTTAGTGGTAAATGCTCCAAAATTACCACTTCCATTACATCTGCCTGTAAAAAATGAATACCAGATTATTTCCTCTATCTTTGATTGCTTGAATGTTTTTTTCCTTCAATGCTCAATATCATTGAAATCCATTTGAGATTGCTCCCCTCAATTTGAACATCTTTTTTATTTTTTATCAATCAAAATCTTATTAATTAACACACATACACCCCATACACATACCCATTAATGGGCCAAAAGCACACTGGTGACACCATTTGACTCAAATTCACACCCACATGCACATTGGGGCAAGAGGCTTATTTTTAAATTATTTTTTGGTAAATATCATAAGCGACAAGAATAAGAAAGCATGAATAAGACAATGTAGATTATGATTTTACTTTATCTCATGAAAATGGTAAGAGTTTTCCTTTTTGGAATGAAAGGAGATCAATTGCATGAAAAAGGGCAAGCACAAGAAATCTCCATTGGGGAGCCAAACTATAGTTTTTACAAAAGGGCAGACAATAATACAATAGGTGTTCTCCAAAGGACAACAACACCTATAAGCTAAATATAATTTTAATGGTTTAAGTGGTAAATGCTAAAGAATTACCACTTCCATTACATCCACATTTTAAAAATGAATACCATATAATTCTTTCCTCTATCTTTGATTGCCTAAATGTTTTTGTCCTTCAATGCTCAATATCCTTGAAATCTATTCGAGATTTCTCCCACATGTTTGGAAAGTTTTAAATGATGTATATCCAACAAGCTATGGGGAGAAGGTAGTTAAGAATATCTATGAATAATCCCTTATGTACCATGTAGCTTGCACCCTATGCTTGCTTGCTTCCCCATGACCTCCAAAGCATACATTTCAAAACTTTTGATTGGATGCATTTTCCAAAAAATTGAAAAGAGAAAAACTGTATCTGATTAAGCATTAGGTTGGTGCTTCAATTTTGTTTTATTCTATAGCAAATTTGGGCTTGATGGCAATGCCATCTAGCCCAAATCAGATCCTGCTTGCACATACATTTCCGTCTTGCCCACCTTTGCTCCTGCTTGTGCATAGGGCCAAATGGCCTTTTTGTTTCAAAAACAATTTTGAGGAATGTCTAATTGAGCCATGGAGAGCAATCGACCCTTTTTTTTTTTGAAAAAGATAGCCATCTAGCCCTATGTGCGAGCAGGAGAAAATTTGACCAAGATGGCATCACGGTCTAGCTCCTCCTCGCAAATAGGACCAAATGGCCTTTCTTTTGCAAAATGTTTTTGGTGAAAGTCTCATTGAGGCCATGGAGAGAAATTTCCTCAAAAAGATTTTGGACAAAAATGGCCATTTGGCCTTATGCGTGAGTAGGAGCGAATTGCAGTTTGACCCAAATTCACTCTTGCTCACTTATAAGGGCCAAATAGCCTTTTTCTTCCAAAACAATTTGAGGAATGTCTATTTTGGACCATGGAGAGACACTACCCCAAAACATTTTCCAAAAAAGAAAGGCCATTTGAATGGCCATTTAAAGGACTATTTGAATGGCTTTCTTTTTTAAAGTAATGGCTATGTAGGGCAATGACTGATTTCATAGTGAAAGTGCATAGGACCAGATGAAGATTCTTTTCACAACTTTTGATTGGATGTTTTTCCAAAAATTTTGAAAAGAGATTAGAATTACTTGGTTAAGCATTACGTTGGCGCTTCAATTTTGTTTTGCTCTATAGCTTCACCACCAATTCTTTCACTCATGCACAAACCCTAGACATCTTCACACACATACTTACACATATTTTTTATTTTGTATCAATCAAAATCCCAGAATTGAACTTTTTATCAAAATCTTGTTTATTAACACACATACAACCCATACACATACCCATTAATGGGCTAAATGCACATTGATGATACCATTTGACCCAAATGCACACCCACACACACATTGGGGCCAATAGGCTTCTTTTTTATTTATTCTTTGGAAACACCAATAAACAACAAGAATAAGAAAGCATGAAGAAAACAATATAGATTATGGTTTCACTTTATGTCATGAAAATGGTATGGGTTTTTTTTTTTGGAATGAAAGAAGATCAATTGCATTAAAAAAGGAAAATTCAAGAAACCTCCATTGGGGAGCTCTATAGTGTCTACAAAAGGGCACACAATAATACAATAGGTTTCCTCTAAAAGACAACAACACCTATAAGCTAGATATAATATTAATGGTTTTAGTGGTAATGCTAACAAATTACCACTTCCATTACATCCGCCGTCAAAAAATGAATACCATATAAGATTATTTCCTCTATCTTTGATTTCGTGAATGTTGTTTGTCCTTCAATGCACAATATGCTTGAAATCCATTTGAGATTTCTCCCACATGTTTGGAAAGTTTGAATGATGTATATCCAACAACCTGTGGGGAGAAGGTAGTTAAGAATATCGATAAGTTGTCCCTTATGTACCATGTAGCTTGCACCCTAGGCTTGCTTGCTCCACCACGACCTGCAAAGCATACATTTTAAAACTTTTTATTGGATACGTTTTCAAAAAATCTAAAAAGAGAAAAACATTATCTAATTAAGCATTAGGTTGGTGTTTTAGTTTTGTTTTATTTTGTAGCAAATTTGTGCCATTTGGCTCTATGTGCAAGTAGGGGCAAATTTGGGCCTGATAGGAATGACATCTAGCCCAAACTTGCTCCTGCTTGCATATACATTTTTCGGCTCGCCCAAATTCTCTCTTACTTGTGCATAAGGCCAGATGACCTTTTTTTTTCAAAAACATTTTTTAGGAATGTCTCATTGGAGCCATGGAGAGAAATTACCCCCAAAAAAATGTGAAGAAAGATGGCCATTTGGCCCTATGTGCGAGAAGAGAGAATTTGGCAAAGATGGCATCACCGTCTCGCCTAAATTCTCTCCTCCTCTCACATAGGACCAAATGGCCTTTTTTTCTCAAAGTCTTTTAATTGCTTCAAAAAGATTTTGGAAAAAATGGCCATTTGGCCCTATGTGTGGGTAGGAGCGAATTGGAGCAGACGACGTCGCTGTTTGGCCGAACTTCACTCCTGCTCACACATAAGGGCCAAATAGGGTTTTTTTTCAAAAATACTTTTGAGGAATCTCTATTTGGGACCATGGAGAGACATTTCCCCCCAAAAAAAAAGAACACCATTTGACCGCCTATTTGACATACTATTTTGAATGGCTATTTGAATGGCCTTTTTCTAAAAGGAAATCGTATGTAGGGCCATGACTGATTTCATAGTGAAATTGCATAGGACCAAATGAAGATTCTTTTCACAACTTTTGATCGAATGTTTTTCCAAAATTTTTGAAAAGAGAAAAATAATTATCTAGCTAATCATTAGGTTGGTGCTTCAACTTTTTCTTGTTCTATAGCTTTACCAGTAATTCTTTCACTCGTACACAAACCCTAGACATCTACATACACACATGCACACAAACTGATGCTCACACTCACTCACACTTACACACAGTTTTTATTTTGTGTCAATCAAAACATAAATGAGATTCTTATCAAAATGTTTTTAATTAACACACATACACCCCATACACATACTCATTAATGGGCCAAACACACACTGGTGACACCATTTGACCCAAATGCGCACCCACATGCAAATTAGGGCCAAGAGGCTTATTTTTAAATAATTCTTTGGTAAACACCAATAAGCAACAAGAATAAGAAAGCATGAATAAAACAACATAGATTATGATTTTACTTTATCTCATGGAAATGGTGAGAGTTCTCCTTTTTGGAATGAAAGAAGATAAATGGCATTAAAAAGGGCAAGTACAAGAAACCTCCATTGGGGAGACAAACTATACTGTCTACAAAAGGGCATACAATAATACAATAGGTGTCCTCTAAAGAACAACAACACCTATAAGCTAGATATAATTTTAATGGTTTTAGTGGTAAATGCTAAATAATTACCACTTCCATTACATCCGCATTAAAAAAATAAATACCATATAAGATTCTTTCCTCTATATTTGATTGCCTAAATTTTTTCATCCTTCAATGCTCAATATCCTTGAAATCATCCCAGATGTTTGAAAAGTTTTGAATGATGTATATCCAACAAGTTGTGGGGAGAAGGTAGTTAAGAATATCTATAAGTTATCCCTTATATACTATGTAGCTGGTAGCCTAGGCTTGCTCCACCATGACCTGCGAAGCTTACACTTTAAAACTTTTGATCGGATGTGTTTTCCAAAATTTTGAAAAGAGAGAAACATTATCTGATTAAGAATTAGGTTGGTGCTTTAGTTTTGTTTTATTCTGTAGCAAATTTGGGCCATTTGGCTCTATGTGCAAGCACAAACAAATTTGGGCCTAACGGCAATGCCATCTAGCCCAAATTTTCTCCTACGTACACATATGTTTTTCGTCTAGCCCAAATTCGCTTTTCTTGTGCACAGGGACAACTGGCCTGTTTTTTTCAAAAATATTTTTGAGTGATGTCTCATTGGAGCCATGGAGAGATATTGCCCCAAAAAACATTTTGAAAAAAGATGGCCAATTGGGCCTATTTGCGATTAGGAGTGAATTTGGCCCAGATGGCATCACCATCTGGCCCAAATTCACTCCTCCTCGCACATAGGATTGAATGGCCTTTTTTTTCAAAAAAAATTTGGAGAATGTCTCATTGGGGCCATGGAGAGAAATTGCCTCAAAAATATTTTGGAAAAAAATTACCGTTTGGCCCTATGCGTGAGCAGGAGCAACTTGGGGCAAACGACGCTGCCATTTGCCCAAAATTCACTCCTACTCACACATAAGAGCCAAATAGCCTTTTTTTCAAAAATACTTTTGAGGAATCTCTATTTGGAACCATGGAGAGACCTTGCCCCAAGACAATTTCAAAAAAGAAAGGCCATTTGAGCAGCTATATGGAGGACCATTTTGAATGGCTATTTGAATGGCCTTTTTTTACAAAGGAATTCCTATGTAGGGCAATGGTTGATTTCATAGTGGAATTGCACACAGCGCAAGATGAAGATTCTTTTCACAACTTTTGATTGGATATTTTTCCAAAAATTTTGAAAATAGAAAAGAATTATCTGGTTAAGCATTAGATTGGTGCTTCAATTTTGTTTTGTTCTATAGCTTTACCACCAATTCTTTCACTCATGCACAAACCCTAGACATCTCCACACACACACACACACACTCATTCACTCACTCACACTTACACATCTTTTTTATTTTGTATCAATCAAAATCCCATAAATGAGCCTTTTATCAGAATATTTTTAATTAACATACATACACCCCATACGCATACCCATTAATGGGCCAAACTCACATTGGTGACACCATTTGACCCAAATGCACACCCACACACACGTTGGGGCCAAGAGGTTTATTTTTAAATTATTCTTTGGTAAACATCAATAAGCAACAAGAATAAGAAAGCATGAATAAGACAACATAGATTATGATTTTACTTTATCTCATGAAAATGGTAAGAGTTCTCCTTTTTGGAATGAAAGAGAAATCAATTGCATTAAGAAGGGCAAGTACAAGAAACCTCCACTGGGGAGCCAAAATATAGTGTCTACAAAAGGGCACACAATAATACAATAGGTGTCCTCGAAAGGACAACAATACCTATAAGCTAGATATAATATTAATGGTTTTAGTGGTACATGCTAAAGAATTACCGCTTCCATTCAATCCTCCTTTAGAAAATGAATAACATATAAGATTTTTTCCTCTATCTTTGATTGCCTAAATGTGTTTGTCCTTCAATGCTTCAATATCCTTGACATCCACTTCAGATTGGTCCCACATGTTTGGAAAGTTTTGAATGATGTATATCCAACAAGTTGTGGGGAGAAGGTAGTTGAGAATATCTATTAGTTGTCCCTTATGTACCATGTAGCTTGCACCCCATGCCTTCTTACTCCACCACGACTTGCAAAGCATACATTTCATCACATATGCTTATAACTGAGGGATAACTTCTATTTCTTATTTGTAACTATCATGAAAAGGAATAGTGAGAGGATGTGAGAAACAAGATTGGAGGTAGGGAGTTAAAGCAACAAAAAAATTTTACATTACAAATAGCATCACAATGAGCATGCACCATGTAGCTTGCATCCTATGCTTTGTTGCCACACTACCAACTACCAAGCACCACGTCATAGGGGAAGCTTGCAATGGAGCATGAGAGGTTTGAAAAATAGCTTTGCAAATTATGATGATAAGAAGAACAGTGATTATGGTGAGAAGATGAAGGATTCAAGAGTTGAAAAGTGATTATGGTGAGAAGAAGATGGATTCAAGGTTTGGAAAGTGATTATGGTGAGAAGAAGAAAGATTTAGTGGCTGAGGAAAGATTTCATGCTTGAAGAAGAAAGATTTAGTGGTTAAAAAGTGATTTGGATGCATAGGCATGGTGTGGGGGAAGGTTTGGAAGGGTTTCATGTCATTTTTTGCACTTTTGAAAAAGTTTGAATTTTGGGGAGAGTGGTACTCGGGAGAGAATTTTTGGGAATGAGAACCACCTTGGGGTATAAAGAGGGTGAACTTCTTGCAAGTGGCGGGGGGGGGGGGGGGGGGGGGGGGTGCACTTTTTGGGACCACCAAAGCTTAGGGAGATGTACCTTTTTGGACTCATATGGAGGTGATGGGACCCTCTATATGCCTTGTTCGTTCATAATCCATTTTGCTAATCCACTCCTTATGAGGGCCTTTTTGGGTCCAAAATTTCCCTAATGTGGTAAGAACACAATACAATCTCAAGAATAGAACACCCAGTTGCTCTCAAGGAGCCTAATTGTACTAATCACATCAAAAATCAACCTATGAGAACACACTCTGCTAGAAATTGGATAGTTGTGATGATTTTTGAACTGCAAACAAACACAGTAAGACAGTGATCAAAATCAGTTTGGTAAATTCCATAACCACAAAGATGACAATAATGCAATTATTAGAATCTGAGGCTCAAAAGCACTGAGAAAGGTTGGAATTACTCAACTAAATTTTAGCATAAAATAGACAAAAGGATAATAGCATTTTGCATATATGTTCACCACAAACAACAAAAAGAGGAGTAGATCCGCAAATGTGACCCCAAAAAATGGCCCTAAAAATTATGGCTCCATACTCCAACTTTTACATGACATCTAGTAAATATCTGTATGAGGCAATAGTAAGGATGTAGAATGAAAATAATGCGCTAGCAGAAGAGGTCAAGAAGCTAAAGGATAGCATGAATGAAATGGCTCAGAAACTGCTCTCTATGGATGGCAAGATAGAAAAAGGGTTTGCCAAAGTAATCAACTTGACCTCCCAATCCATGAAAAAAGCAATAAGGAAACCCTAGCTAAGACTTGGCTAAGCATCCTTTTCAAGACTATGTTGGTATTATTACTTGCCATTCGCAGAGTCTAGAACACTTGACCTCGTAATTTGAGACCTAATTTCTCACGAGTCTCAAAGTTCATCATGTTGACTGTTCACCCAACATGTATTAAGGTAGCTGGCATACATTATCCTTAGATAATAATTAGAAATGCAAAGAAAGAAGGAAATTTTGCATACATGATGGAAAACCGATAGTTACAACGAAGAGCAAGGTAGGAGGAAAGCACATAGGGATTCAAGACCCTCAGGATCAAACTATGGAATGCGGGAGGTTGGACTTTAGACAAGGTCATAGCATTGGAAGATGAAATATCAGAACAAATATACTTATAATATTGGAGTCATGGGAACATGATGGAAATGAGTCCCAAAAAAATAAGAAATATGGACCACAAAAACACAAGTAGGATGGAGAGGGTTTGGTGGGATAGTATGCTATATCAGCATTGCATTTGTAAATACAACCAAGGTCATAAAAGAAGACCCACGCACAACACTTGTCTATCTCAAGAAGACCCCGTTATGCATTTGGGGGAGGACATTCTAAAGAGAATGCAATTTTCTTGGCAAGAGACTTTAATGCGAGAACGCGCTACATGCACGGTGTCAATACAAAGGAGGGGAGGGACCCCATATGGATGGAAGAAATAGAAGAGGATGATGAAGAATGAAATCACATTCTGCGGGTGTTTTGGATTGTAATGGCACTACATATTTCCAAGAAACAGAAGGATAAACATGCAAGACTTCCCAAGGATCCATTGTGCAGTAGTTCTTCTTGGCCTTGGACCCTCGCAACTAGCATAGTAGAGTGGTTGGCACCACCCCTTCATCTTCTGCTACATCAAAACTATACCAATAGCCGCATTAGACACATCGACAAACACATGGAATGGTAGTGTCCAGTCCGGGTTGGACAATTGGGACTTTAGCCAACATGAGCTCCAAATACCAAAAGGAATGGTCGCACTCCGAGGTCCAAACAAATGGTACCTTGTTGACTTGTACATTGAGGGGTGCGGCTACATCCGCCATGAGGTGCTGCAACATCCTACTATGCCATCAGACTTGGCTAAGGAACCTGACTATATGATCATGATCCCGGACAAAAGGCACATACTCCAATACCTCAAGTCCAAAAGAGAGTCTCTCAAGTCCGACCATAGAGCAATCTCTCTAGGCATTGTAGGTACGGGGAATGTTGTCAAAAAACAGAGAATTTATGCACAACCAAGGCTGTGAATGGATTACAAAAAGGCCCATATCTATGAGATGGACATTGAAGTAGCATAACAAGGTCAAATGCCATCTACTTGCCATGAGATGAACAATACATAACAGATGTGTTGCTGAGAACCACCAAAAAATGCTTTGGTAAAAGCAAGGGAAGGAGCATTGGGATGCCATGCAATCACTGGTACGACTAAGAACGCAAAAACATAAATAAGGTCTGGAAAGCAAGAAAGGAAGCCAAGAAAGAGGACAAAGCTCACACATACAAACATATGGTGAGAAATTCCAAAACATTGTTTCTTAAAAGCAAGCAGCTTGAAAGTTTTCAGAGATCTCTAAAAAGGGATGGAGAGAAGCAAACAACATCACAACAGAAGAAGACACAGGGAAGAGGCTTAAAAAGCTAGCAAATGGAAAGGCTCCAGACACACAAGGATGGTAGCAAAGATGCTCACATGGGGGTAGGGGTAAAGTGCTCACCAAGCTTTTGAATATGGCCCTAGAAGAAGGGTTTCCCCTTGAATGACAACTCAGCAGAATTGTACGATCCACAAGAGGGAGGGGGACAGCATTAGCAAAATGGCAAAAAACTAGCAACCTAATGGCCAACTTGTATGGAACTATTCTTGAGCAAAAAATCTGCAAATAGGCAGAGACACGAGTCCGAGCACCATCCTAAGCAATATTCCTTCCCAAGGATTCGACAATAGACCACTTGGTCACCATAAGGACTATATCGGAAGGGGCAAAGCATAAAAAAGAGGCTCCATTTTGCTGCTTTGTAGATTTTAAGAAAGCTTTGACACAATTACATGCAAAAAATTATGGGAAAGATTGGAAAAACTCAAACTCCCCAACACACTCAGACAAGCCAAATACCGTCTACATAGAAAGTATTAGCTACGCTAGCACGACCACTTGTGGATGTACCTCGCTCACCTCACATCAAGGCAGCTGGATCGCTATGCCATCCTGTAGTCAGTCCTCACCAAAACGGAAAGTGGTCATAAGCAGTGACATAGGTGTCAAAGAAGGTTGTCCTCTCGGACCAACTCTTTTTGTTCTTTTCATCATGACCTAGAAGAATGGATGAGAACACACAGTAGAGAAGTTCTCTCTCTCTGTCTCCCAAAGCTGATTTAGGGTGTGATGAGCTTATATGACTCAGTCAAAGGTAGGGTCCGTGCCCCAGGCGGTCTATCGGATTGGATTGAGAGCACCACTGGGGTGAAGCAAGGCTGCCCTCTCTCACCGACTCTCTTTGGACTCTACATTGATGAGATCACATCTTTCATAGATCATCTAGGTTGTGAGGGCTCACTACTAGGGGATCTCCTCATACAAATATTGTTATATGCTGATGATATAATCCTTATATCCTCTTCAGCCGAGGGGCTGTAGAGAGATCTGGAGGCACTAGAGGTTTTTTGCAGAGAGAGAAATCTGACGGTCAACCTTGGGAAAACTAAGGTTATGATCTTCCACACCTCACAAGTAATGACTCACCGACTTAGTTTCACCTATCGGGGTGAGCCAGTGGAGATAGTGCAATCATACACATATTTGGGAGTAGTCTTCACAGGACCCATCTTCACGATGAAACATGCAGCCCAGGGACGACTCACACAAGGACGTAGTGCTTTGGCTAGACTAGAGCGACAGTGTTTCCAGGCGCACTTCCAGGATCCACCGACGAAGGGTTGACTTTTCAACACACTAGTGCGGCCGACTGTCATGTATGCAGCACCTTTTTGGGGGTGCGATCTTCTGAGGACAAACTGGAGGAGCTTTGAGCGACTACAGGTGACGATGGGATCCAGGATGATTACCCCATTGGAGACTTCCGAGATTGGCCCTAGAGTCATCCATACGACTCGCAGAGAGCGGGGCAGACACATGGTATGCACGCATATCTACATGGCTTGCCAGACACGATATCCAGATGGACAAGCTTCCCTCCTTTCAGTATAGCATGGATGCACCTCCTGAGTCGATCCCGCGAGATGAGATCAACCGTATCATACAGTTAGACCTCCTCTAGCTTCACACATCCCAGACTTAAGGGGGGGACCAGGAGCTCACCACTAAGACCCAATTTTATCGCAACCACTTCGTAAGAGTATCAAGGACAGATTCATTATCAGACCCCAATATCTTGAGGATAGAGGAGTCTCTCATGCACTTAGGATTGCCATTGGTCAAATGCGGGTTTCATCCCATCAGCTGAGGATCGAGACAAGGAGAGCAACGGGTATACCTAGAGAGCAACGGGCCTACACGCCATGCACGTTGGGGGCGATTGAGACAGAGCATTTTCTTTATATTTGTCTAACCTACTACGAGATTCGAGGACGCTACCACTGTCTCTACCTAGAGGGGAGTGGCTTCAATCCTTTGTCATGACTGATCCATATCCATGACCAGGTCTGTATCGGGCTCTATCTGATGGAGATAAGACACAAGGAGACACTTCTACGACAAATCAGAGTAGCAGGGGATGGTCATACCACTACAAGACAGAGGGTGACCGAGCACAGCGGCACATCACAGACTTCTATACATTTGAGTCAACCCCTAGACACAGTGGAGTGGAGGAAGAGGAGCTAGCCAATATGAGAGCAATCTAAATGAGAAGCCGGCACAGTACCACCGAGAGAGGGACGCAGAAGCCACATGTGCAACAGAGAGCCCCCGAAGTATACTCTATTGAGGTCCAACCTATCACAACTTTCCTCAAGGGAGACCGACAGAGACGAGGCACTCTAGACAGCCTAGAGAGTCCAGAGAGCGAGGAGACCGCATCCCCCACCGCAGCATGAGACAGCTCGACAAACGCAAATACAAGACATCTTCGCAGCCCACCAAAGAGCCATCACTGTACCAAGCTTCAGTTTCGTCCCAACGCCTGGATAGATTGATTGATATGGCCCACTCTGCAACCGTAGTTGACTTTTTTTGTCTATGATTATGATTCTCTTAGCATAGACTAGTACTCAGCAAGGGTCCTAGAGTACCCTTTGCTTCAGCCCACTGAGGCTTGTATGAGTTCACTTTTCTGTGCACTTTGTCCCATAGGCCCGTGAAGTCTCCCGTGGACGTTAATATTCTCTCTCTCTCTCTCTCTCACACACACACACACACACTGCGCCTGGAGAGATTGATTGATATGGCCCACTCTACAACCGTAGTTGACTTTTTTGTCTATGATTATGATTCTCTTAGCATAGACTAGTACTCAGCAGGGGTCCTAGAGTACCCTTTGCTTCAGCCCACTGAGGCTTGTATGAGTTCGCTTTTCTGTGCACTTTGTCCCATAGGCCCGTGAGGTCTCCCGTGGACGTTAATATTCTCTCTCTCTCTCTCTCTCTCTCTCTCTCTCTCTCACTGCATTTCTTTGCTGTGAGAAAAAACTTTATCAAAATCAAGAATGCAGGCCTTTGACAATATCAAAAATAATAGAAGAGCTTCAAATACCAGCAACAAATACAACCGAACACAGCACCAACAGCTTTGCAAAGGCAGCTTGCCTCTAAAAAAGATTATTGGCCAGATTGTGTCTTAATCTTTGTAGCAGCAATAAATTAAAGCTGAAAATAAAGACTGCAAGAACAAAGTTTAAGGGATGCCCTTTTGGCACACACGGAAATTTATTAATACAAAGTATTCGCAGTCGCAAATTACAGGTAAGACAACTTGCCTCTAAAAAAGAGTAATGGCCAGATTGTGTGTTAATCTTTGTAGTAGCAATAAATTAAAGTTGAGAAAGAACAAAGTTTAAGGGGTGCCCTTTTTGGCATGCACGGAAATTTATTAATACAAGCATTCACTGTCCCAAATTACAGGTGGTCATATTCCAATCGAAGAGAATGAAGAATTTGAAGAAAATATCCCTATCCAAGCAAGGAGAAGTATCTTAGCTTCGGCCATGCTTTCTTCACCATAGCTTTACATGAAGCTTCAAAATTTGCAAACTTGCAATAGGGTGGGTCTGTTTGAACCTTGCTTGCGAAAGAATTCTCATGTGAACTGACTTATTAATGTCAAGCCATCTGTTCAACCAATCATCCAGTATGGTTATTGGATAACAAAATGTGTACTTGAAACAGTGTACTCTCCTTCAAGAGAGATCTCCATTCATAACAGACTCAATGTTATCATCAGCTCCATTAACAGCAGTTATGTGATGTTTCTCAGTCTTTGAATGAGAGGACAATGTTGTGGACAATTGTTTACAGGTAGTGAAGTCAATTTTGTTGATGCGCACACAGCAAAGAACGTGTTCTGGCAGTTCTTCAGGTCTATTTCCCTGGTTTGACAAACAAAATTCAGCACGTTAGACTAAGCACACTTTTTAAACTGTTTCTCCTGTAGACGTACCACCTTCTTATGGTGGGAGTGCAGATATGCAGGCATGAGAGTGAGAATATGCAGGCATGAGAGTGAGAATATGCAAACTCTGTGAGGTGCCAATTCACTGCTTGCATGCATGCATGCTTCCACATCCACACATGCAATGATAAACAAGTCTTCTTTTTTTACTTCACCTGTATCGTCAGACCAAGATCCAAAATGCACAGCTTCAGTCTTTCACGAAATGCTTCCACACCCTTCCTTGCAAGGTAGCTGAAGCGATGCATGTCAAGGTCTACTTCAAGGTAGTTTTGACCCTAAAAATCAGCAAAGAGCATTAACTTATGACTGTCGTTAAACCCCCCATGTTTTAAATATGGGCAAAATTTCATGTAAGATTCGGGACTATTATGAAGAATGATAGGAGCTTGACATTATTAACAATCAAGACCAAAGTAGTTCATTTTGTATGGATTGAAAAAATTTGAATTAGACCTTCCAGGCAGCAAGAGCTTAATCAGAGATATCAATTCCATTTTCACACCTGATAAAAACTGTGCTGTGGTCGGGACAGAACCGGCTTCTCATTGTAAGTGTAAACGACCTTTCTTTCAGCCACACTGAGGTGGATCTCATCAGGATTTACAACACGACCTAGGATCTTTAGTCTTTCCCGAAATTGTATTGTAGAGTCTACCGCAAAACCCTTGACTTTTTCAACCTCATCATCAAGTAATTTCTGTTTCAGCCGATTAACAATCAGGTTAGGTTACTAATACATTGAAAGAGAGATTAAAAAGAAACTTGAAGAACTAATCGTATATCAGTCACATAATATCCACCAAATTGCTGCTTTGATCCATGCTATCAAAAAACTGTATGACACAGAAGCACCAGCAAACTCAAAGGATTGTACAAGTTGTATACCTAAAAGGCCATCCTAAAATTACTATAGGCACATCATATTGAGAATAAAATTACAATTACATCTCTGTTAGTTAACGAGCTACATCATGATTGTCCTAAATACAGAGATGGGATTAAGCTAGGACTTCTCCAAAGCAGAGGCACGTATCTCAAAACTGGCCATGCAAATAGTCTCTCCCCTCATCAAGATGGGGACTGAATGGATGCATAAGGGGCGATGCTCCATTGGGAGCTCACTCCGCAATATTTCTAGAAGCGGAGACGGTTACATTCTGGAGCCTGCAATTTGGACCTTGTGCAAGCATGGACACAATGTCAAATTCCCTTTTTGACAATCAAAATACCTACAACATTAAAACATGGCAACAATGGGCCTTCTTTGCACTGACTGTGAGAACCTCTTCTGCTGCTCCTCTGCATCCCACCAACTGGTTGGTCTGCACACAGAGTGGACTGATCTGCCCAGAGACTGAACTGCAGAATACCCCCCAAGGGACCCTTTTATATCTTTGCTGCCCTTCAGACCTGGTGCCGACCTGCTCTCAGACTGGCCGACTGGTCTGTGAGCCAGCCACCAACAGCCCTCAGACTGGACCGATGTGGGATCTGTTTAAGGTCCCCAGATGTGGGATCTGTTTAAGGTCCCTGGATGTGGGATCTGTTGAAGGTCCATTGCAGGCGCCTTTTATTGGCTCTGCATCTGCAAGCCCTACTCCAGCCCTTCTGCAGCCTCCCAGCCAGACCTCTCTCTCTTCTGCAGCCCTTCTGCTGGTCCCCATATGTCTGCCCCTGTGCCTCGCCAAGGGTCTATTGCCAGCCACTGATGCTGGCTAGGGTGGCCCTTGAGGCTTCCCTACATTCAATACACGAAGGAGACCTATGTACTGTCCATGTGACAGCCAGTTTGGCGCCTACATGGCAGCCCTGAACCTCTCTCTCTCCATCCTATATGGTTAAGTCATCCACCCCCATGTCCTCCTCATATGGGGGCTCAGAAGTGGCGAGGTGACACTAATATTCCAACGAAGAGTCTATTAAGTTATAAGTTTTAAGAGGGACCCATATATAACTTGTTTCTGCACTCCAGCGACTTAAAACCTCTGACTTATAAAACTCCCACAAAGTCCTCCAGGCTCCACTACAATAGTATGTGAGCCTGTTCATCCAGACTTCAACTTGCTTCTGCATTCCAAGGACTTAAACTTCTGACTTATAGAACTCCCACCAAGTCCTCCAGGCTCCACTACGGTAGTGGATGAGCCTGTTCGTTCCCAACTTGAACTTTTTGGGATGACTCTACCATTCTCTGCTTCAGGTATCCCGACTTAATAAGCTCAACAAAAGACTATAAGTTACACAACAAAGGACTATCGTTCGTTGAATACCCATGCTATTGACTAACTAAAAATCCCTTACTGTAAAAGTAGTTATCAAAATATTTAAGCACCTTTTTTAGATAACTCTCCTGTGAGCACTGGAAATGGATTTAAACTTAGCATGCATATGGAAAATGGCATATTAAAGTTGGTCATGCAAAAATTTGAAACAATCCCCTGAACAACTTCGGCCTCAGAAGTTCAACAAGTTAGATGGTCACATGCAACCAAACGGGCGATATATAAGAGACAGGGTACATGCATTGTTATTAATAATGCAATGATCTTACCATAAACATATCTTGAAAATAAGAAGGAACTTTTGAATAGCTTTCTGAAAGCTGATGATATAAAACCAAGTTCATCCCCTCTCCATCAGTTTCATTTAAAAAGATAGCTGCTGGGTACAGGGGTATCTGCGGCAAACAATAAAACATGAATAAAACTAGTTTGCAATTGCTTAATTGATCATATCTTATTTTCTTAAATTCAGTCCAATTCTAGTTTTATCAATCCTTGCTGCACTCCCCCACCCAGCTCCTAAATCAGTTATAGACGAAAAGGCAACAACCTTTAAAATCGACAAGGTTGAAGATTTGGCAGAATTCTCAGATGAAAATCCTCAAATAAGCTATATTTCGGCAAAAAATCTAAGTGAAATCGTAAACGTTTCAACTCCTCCAATATTCAGGAACATGCAACGTACCTGAATGTTAAGAATAAGAAGTGACGGTAGCTTTCCATTTGCATGGCACATTGGGAGTTCAACATACTGAGCAATATGGTTAATTTTCTTAGGTGACAGAAATACATCCACGCCAAATGGTTCATACACTGCATGCTCTGAGGCAAATATCTTTTTTTTATCCCTGCATGTAGAAAAGTCACAATGTCACCTCTCTCTCTCTCTCTCTCTCTCTCTCTCTCTCATATGATATGATATGATAGTATTCCCTAGGTATTTATAAAATGCAATTGCTTCTAGTGGTTCGCCTTCGGGTGTGAAGGACATGTGCTTGTTTCGTGTCCCAATTACCATGACTTTTGTCTTGCAATGTTTAATTGCATGCCCGAGTGTTTGTAGAATCTACACAATGCATTCAGGCGCACCTGCATGTTCTTTTATTCTTTTGCAAACACAATCACGTCATCTGAAAAGATAGTAGTAGTAAGGTATGCATACCCCACAACTTGGAATCCATAACCATGTGTGCACAAGTTATGACCCTAGAAGCCTAAGGCTGTATTTATTCTAGGCCTATTTGTTTGATTAACTTTGTGGGGCGCAGATTATTAAAAAGACATAATTAAAAATTAAACTAATTACTTAAATATTATTCTAATCTAGAATAGGTGATTAAATATTAAAGTTAGGATCTATTAAATTAGAAAAGTCGTTTTTTACTTGGCCAGCACTAGAGTGTTTTAAGAAACTCTAAAATCCTACGAAGCCATGTGGCACATTCTAAGCCGTTAGATCAACTGGCCTATTATTAGCTGGTAATAAATCGCAGCAGCAGAACACTTTCGAGATGAATTCAATTTGAGTTTCCTCTCCTGCTACTCAGCGCTAGCATTGTGGGGCACTCCTGCTTGCAAATACTCTACGGTTGCTCTTGCTTCTTCCTGGCCTGATGATTTGCTGAAAACTCTCATATTCTGCTACAGTCCTGCTATTTACATATTTCCAAGCACTCTCAGAACTTAGATATAATAGTTTAGAAATAGATAAAATTACCTTCCAGAGTGCTTTCAGATAGAAAACGAAATCTGAAAGAAAAACTGCCTGAGATCAAATCGCAATTCAAGAATTGGCTGAAACTGTAAATCACAATTACCTTTACTTGTTTAGACCATCAAAGGCTAGAAAACTAATTACAGTTTTACATTTTCCCTGAAATTGAAAGCAGAAAGCTCCAAAAGATTCACTAAAGCAGCTTTGAAAAGCTGCAAAAAGAAACTAGAATGCTTGGCCAGATTGTAAGTTGTGAAAATAATCCAACTCAAATCTACTAGAACATCAGCCTCTCTCAATAGGTTTCTCCAAAGTTCATGGACAACTGGTAATATGGCCTTGAAGCAATAACTCAACCACTTCAACACATCAATTAGAAATATGACCTTGAAGCATTAACTCAACCACTTTCATGCATCAATTAAAAAATTCTTACAAGCCACTCCGATGAATCTAGGTTTCTTAGGGTTTTGATGAAATTTCCAAGCTGCACAACCATAAGGAAGACTTGGGTTACAATAAACCCAAAAGACTTAATATATTTTGGTGTTTCAAAATCACAATGCTTTTGAGGCATAGAACAACTAGGCATACACATCAGTACCCAAGCATTAGCTGCCATCTAGGTTTTGAAAGATTCCAAATTCTCTAGGGTAAACCCAGCTTTGAGATCCCAGTCCAAACAATAAAAACTTTGATAGCTACAAAGCTAAAAACAAGAAAAAGAAATGAAAGAGAGAGAAAGAAAGAAAGAAAGAAATTTTATTAGTGTCTTCGGAAGACCGATGGGTCTATTAGACTGAAAGAAAACCTGATACAAATCACAGTAAGGGTGGAGCTACTAAAACGAGCATCATCACCGGTGATAAATCCTAAGTCTGATCATACATAATCAAATACATCTGGGTGTGACAATGAAAAGAAAAAAGACTCGAGCGGAGCAGAATCCTCCGTATGTCATGTCGCCCTGGCTGGTGCATAGCCGATGATGGGACGCTAGCGTCTTTCAAGGGGTGCCATGCGTCTCGATCTCCTGGAGGAGGCTCGCCGCAAGACCAGAGCCACCATGACTCTCGTGGGACGTATCCCGGATCTAAACAATGACGGGAGGTCCCCCAGAGTGATCTGTGTCCCCTCGATGTCTCGTGTGTCATGCTGCGATCGTCAGGTCGGAGTCTCTGTCACGTCTACGGCTAGAGACTGGACAATCAATGTCACTCGATGGGAAGAATTCTGTGATCCTGCTCTGAGAGGTGGCTGATGGTGTGGCCAAGCCCTGTCGCCTAAGTAAGTACTCTCTGTGTCGAACCACCTCGTGAATGAAGGCCGCGAGGCATCTCTGATCTGGGTAGGCGAGGAATCTGGAAAGGAGTTCGGAGCCGTCTCTAAAGAGACAATGGTAGCGACCTCGGATCTCGTAGTACACTGGGCACTTGAAAATAAAATGCTCCTCCGACTCAACCTCCTGACAGTCGCACAATATGCATATGCGATGCTCCCTAGGAATCCCCTCTGCTCTACTGCTCTCTATGTGGAGGCGGTGTGATGATACCCAAAACTGTCCGATGGAGATCCGTAGTGAGTGAGGCATATGAAGCTCAGTGTACCCCGGTGGTGTGATGAATCCCTCCTCCGAAATACGAAGACAATAATCTCTGTAGAAACTCAGCTTCACTGGAAGCTCCCTCGGCTCCAACCAGGTCCTAAAGGTGTGTAGCTGCAGGAGATCCTCTTGAATGACCTGATTGGTGTATGGCCCGATCGGGATGGTGGGTGGGAGTACCGGAGGGGCATCTAAACTGTACTGAAAAGGAGGTATCCTATCGATGTGAAACCCTAGTCTCACAAACCATCTGTGAGTCCGCGCATACCAGTATCGCTCGTCTTCCTCTGCTGCCAACCTCATGGAGGAATCAAAAGCCAACTTTGGCAACCTCTGTCTCCCTGATGTGCAGTCTCCATATGATCTAACCCGGTGTAGATATGTGATGGTCTGAAAGGCTACATCTAGCTGGAGTGGAGAAGCACCAAACTCGGCCTGAATGATGTGATGTGGTACAGATGGTTTCCCCCGGATCATCCGTGAGAGCATGAGGATATGCAGGCGCTTCACCCGTGTCCACTCTATCTCTGACATGTCACGTCCCCAACAAGGGCTACCATATACCGGCTGGTCGGACCAAGAAGTCCAAGAGAAGACCCTTGGTCTGAGGGTCTTGAAAGTGGGAGTGGAAGCACTGTCTCTCTAGACGAGCCAGTGAGGCGTATCCCCTCCATGGACCCGAGTAACTACAGGACTATCATGATTGGACATGTGATGTCCAAGATCTATGCAGCAGTATTGGATGCGTCGGTCAACCTGTTCGCAGAGATGAGAGGGCTCAGAGCAGACGGTCAGGCCGGTTTCAAGTGAGACCATGGGACTATGGATCACATACTCACACTCAGGAGTGTCATTCAGGAGGCCAGATCTGTTGGTGCAGAGACAAGACACACGAGGAGTGAGCAAGTGCAATAGCAATGATTGATAGAGAAGATGTGACTAAAGTCACATCATATACATGGATAGGGTTGCACTTGCTAAGCACACCCTGCAGGTCACATGGAAGTGTGCCTGCCAAGCTCGGGGGAAAAAACCTCCACTAGCTGGAGTAAAAAGTGCCCCGGGCCTACACCTAAGGTGTCACCCTACACTCCCAACACATAGGTGCTAACAAACCCCCCTGGAGTGAAGTGGTGACAATGTACAACGCAAATGTGATATCAATCACCAAAAGGAAGTAAGTTCAGAAGTTTGCGAAAGCCTTCGAACTTCTCACGAGACAATGCTTTGGTGCATATATCTGCCACATTGTCATGTGTAGGCACATAGATCATGCTGATTTCTGAGGCAGACAATCTCTCTCTGACATAATGATAATGAACCTCAATATGCTTTGTGCGAGCATGGAAGACGGGATTCTTCGCAACTGCCAAAGCACTCTGACTATCTGTAAAAATAGAGGTAGCAGACTCCTGTCTTATACCCAAATCAGCAAATAATTGCCTGAGCCAAACACACTCAACGGTGGTTGTGAAAGCTGCCCTGTACTCAGCTTCACAACTAGAAGTGGCCACGGAAGGTTGCTTTTTACTCAACCAAGAGATGCATGACTGCCCAAAGTAGAAGCAAAAACCTGAAGTGGACACTCTTGTGTCAAAGCATCCTGCCCAATCGGAGTCACAGAAAGCATGCAGCTGTGGATCAGCCCCCCTGGGAAAGAATAAACCAAGGTGCATAGTACCGTGCAAATAGCGGAACACCCGCTTAACAGCCTGCCAATGCTTAGTTCCTGGGCAATGCATGAATCTGCTCAATAAGGAGACCCCAAACTGAATATCTGGCCGTGTATTGCACAAATAAATCAAACAGCCCACAGCCTGCTAGGCTCCACAGGAGTTGCAACTGGCTTGCAATCCTGGAAAGAGAACCGCTGAAGCAACTTCTGGATGTATTTAGTTTGTTTCAGAACAATACCATCATCCCGCTGTATAAACTGAATGCCCAAATAAGAATGTAAAGGGCCCAGATCACTCATCTCAAATGAGGAATGTAATTCAGCCTTGACGGCTGCAATATCTTGCTCATTGGGGCCTGTGAGCAGCATGTCATCAACATATAAAACAATGACCAATAAAATATCCTGAGTCCTCTTAACATAGAGGGTACTCTCAGTTGGACTGTCGCAGAATCCCTGGGCAACCAAATAAGTGTGTATCTTTTCATACCAAGCTCTAGGTGCCTGCTTAAGGCCATATAGAGCTTTGCGAAGCCTGCACACCAAGTGTTCCTGACCATCCTGCACAAATCCACGAGGCTGTGTAACATAAACCTCCTCATGCAAGTCTCCATGTAGGAACCCTGTTTTGATGTCCAACTGATGTACTTGCCATCCATGATGGGCTGCCATGGCAATCCTGCATCTGATAGTGGTCATGCGAGAGGTAGGGGCAAAGGTTTCATCAAAATCAATACCCTTTTGCTGAGCATACCCTTTCGCAACGAGTCTTGCTTTGAAGCGGTCTACTGAACCATCAGCCTTCCGCTTAATCTTGTAAACCTACTTAGTACATATGGCCTTTTTGCCTGGAGGCAATTCAGCCAAGTGCCACGTTTCATTTTGCATGATAGAATCATATTCTGAATGCATGGCTGCCATCCAATCACTATCCTCTGCAGCATCCTCAAATGTCAGAGGTTCTTCATCACTGCATGTGCTCTGAAAGGCATAATCAGTAAACAACCCAGATGCATGATGAGATTTTGCACGAGTCCTCACAGGTAAAGGAGTATGTAACCTGCTGTCCCGTAATGTTTCAATCAGCCACCTGGGCACCCGTTTGGATGACTGAATGGCTGTCCTTTCCTCATCAACTGCCTGGTCAATATTTGCCTCATCCATAGGCATATGTGGTTCAGCCACAATAGGCTGATTAGGTGCTGTGCCAGCCTGCGTAACAGCATGGGGAATCAAACTGGAATGTTCTGAAAATGAGGGACCTTCAGTTGTCATGGGCAGCATTTGTTCAAACACATCCCTGGAGTAGACATCAGGCTGTTTTTGACAGGACAGCAACGGCTGAGTGGAATCCTCAGCAAAAATGACATCTCTGCTTGTAATAATCCTCCTGCTGGAGGGATGATACAGCCGATACCCTTTGCTTTCAACAATGTACCCCACGAAAATGCATTTGAGAGCCTTATCATCAAGTTTAGTACGATATTGCTGTGGCACATGTGCATAGGCCAAGCAATCAAATACTCTGAGATGAGCAACAGAAGGCTTTCTACCATGCCATGCCTCATACGGGGTGAGATTATGCAAGGCCTTTGTGGGACATCTGTTAAGCACATAATTTGCACACATGAGAGCTTCCATCCAGAACCTGTTGGGCAAACCTTTGCCTTTGAGCATACATCTACCCATCTCCATTTCCGACCTGTTTTTCCTTTCAGCCAGCCCATTTTGCTCTGGGGTGTATGGAGTGGTACACTGATGGATGATGCCTCTCTCTGCAAGATATGCATGAAATTCCTTGGACATGTATTCCCCCCCTCGATCAGCGCGAAGTGTCCCCACTTTTTCTGAGGCATAATTCTCAGCCTGAGTAATAAAATGTCTGAATTTTGTAAACACCTCTGACTTCTCCTTCAATGGGTAGAGCCACGTGTCACGAGAGAAATCATCAATGAAAGTGACAAAATACAGATATCCCCCAATAGATGGAGTCCTCATAGGACCACAAACATCACTGTGTATAAGCTGTAATCTTCGGACAGCTCTGACAGTCCCATCTTTGGGAATCGGTGTGCGATACATCTTCCCCAAGATACATCCCTCGCATACATGGCGAGTCGGAGTATGTATGTGTGGCATCTCAGACACCATTTCATGGCTGTGTAAACGCAGCAAACTTCTGAAATTGAGATGGCCAAATCGAGCATGCCATAATTCAGCATTTGCCAACTGTGATGGGGTGGTGGTGAACAAAGCATCATGCAAAGCACTCTCATAGTGATCAAGTCTGTAAAGACCATGGCATAAAGTTCCAGAAGCCACAATTGTATCACCATCACTAATGTCATGTACGGTGCATCTGTCATCCAAAAACTTCACCATTAAGCCACCACAGGCAATGGCTGAAACTGAAAGCAAATTCTTTTTTATGCCAGGCACCCATAGCACATCAGAGAGTGTAAATGCACCACCATTTGCTGCGGTAAGTACAATCTTTCCCACTCCTTGCACAAGATGGGAGGAGTTGTTGGCACATGTCACCGTGCCTCCATGAGAACCAGCTGCATAAGATGTAAACAAATCCTTCTATGAGGTAATGTGCTTGCTAGCACCACTGTCAAAATACCATACATTGGCATCACTCACAGATAGGCATGCATCATGAACAGACGGATTGTAACTGCATAACACTGTAAAAGCCCATTCCTCATCATGGGAGGATGTATAAGTGTAATTTGCAGCCTCTTTGTTATCCGACTTGGGGACATTATCCGTCACTACCATGCTTGCCTCTTTGCTCTTTTCCTTCTCAAGCCTCTTGCAACATTCATTAATGTAATGTCCTGGCTTCCTGCAATAGTTGCACTTCCCCTTTTTCTTGGGTTTATCACCCTCTTTTTCATACTTGCCACATGGCTGGCCTGCATCTTTCTTGGGCTTGCTGCCCCCCTGAAACGCAGCCTTACCTTTGCCTTTCTGGCTGGCAATAAAAGCCTGATCAGCCACACGCATCACGATCGTGTTATGTCTGGACTGCTCCTCTTGCAAGAGTATAGAAACAAGCTCATCGAAGGTAATCGAATTGGGATTACCCTTCATCAAGAGCCGCATAGTAGTGGACACATTTTGATACGTGTCGGGGATGGCCTGCAACACTGTAGAAACCAACGAGGCATCCGGAATAATCTCATCCACAGATGCTAATTGCTCCCGTAAATCCTTTACCTTCGTGAGATAATCATCCATAATATCACCATCAAGCATAGGAAGAGTCTCCAATTTCCTCTTCAAGTATGCCACACGGGCTTCATTCTTGACTTGGTACAAGTTTGCCAAACTTTCCCAAGCTGCCCTTGCTGTTTTGCATGAGCGGATGTGAGGAATAATGCTTCTGTTAACAGATAATGCTATCAAGGCATGTGCATTGGCATCTCGGCCATCCCATCGACTCTGCTCTGGAGTAGGTGCATGAGATATCTCTGTAATTCGAGACGACTCACCCTCTGAACTGGGTGAAGGAGCAGGTGCATGTGGACGCAACTGAGTGCCATCCACAATTCCCCAAAAGCCTTTGGCCACAAGCACATGTCGCATCATGTACGACCAGAGAGGATAGTTGGTCCCATCCAACTTATCTTCTGCAGATAGCAATCCAAATACATCCTTTTCTGCCATTGCAGTAGGTATAATTGCACTGAATTTCCCCAAAATGCACAAATCCCAAGGCAAAGATCTCAAGACCAATAAGACATGTGCTTTCTGCTCAGAATTCACTAATTCTGCCCTGAAAGACTGTGTACCTGAAATAAAAAGAAATACCCCGAGGCACGCGGGCTAAAGAAAAAACACCAGCACGTATCGCACGGATAGAGAACTCCCCGTACCAAAACAATCCCTCTGTGGTCGCCATGTAGGTAGCTCGACGTGGGCAACGTGTCTGAGGCAAACGGCCAGGTGTAGGCAGCACGTCGACGGCGCAGGTCACGTGGCATTGGCACTGAGCGGGTTGGAGCAGTTCCATGGCGGAGCGCTCAGGCGCTTCCACAAGAGTGACGACGCAAATCAATGGCGGAGCTTCACGTGCAGACAGCTCCCCGCAACATGCCTGGCTGGATAGCAGCAACACGATCAAATCTCGCAGCACCACGAACAGGTATCCAGGCACAGCTCTCAGGCAATGAAGGGCAGCTGCAGGTCACGCTTGAGCAGAAGGGCGACGATGCAGGTCACGAGGCAGGCGATGGCGCACAGCAACGTGTGACGGCGCTTCCACGCAGGCAGCTACGACTGGAAGACGGGCGACGGCCTGTTCAGGCTAGAGCTACTATGCACAGGCGACAGCCAGGGGGACGGCAAGGCAACTGGAGCAGACGACGGCTTTTCGACAGAGAGGTAGGCAGCGTCTATTCTGTGCTTTCACGTCCACGGAGCAGCAGCGACAGCTCCACGGCAGGAGCTCTGGTTCACAGGCTGGGCAGATGCGACAGCAACGGCAAGTGATGGCGCAGGTCTGGATGGAGCGGCTACCTCCAAACGGGATGATACAGGTCCCTACGATGTGCAGCCAGCAGCGTAGAGCTGGGCTGTAGAGCTGGGCTGGGGCGGCTATGCACAGGCGATTATCACCACAGGCAAGGCAAAGCCGAGCATCAGGCTCCACGCTTAGCAGCTTCACGAGCAGCAACAGCAAAGGCACAGGGCTGCAAGGTGATAGCGACGTCCACGAGCTTGGCGGGGGCGGCTGGAAGAAGATGACTGCACGTAGAGCAGTGGTCTCAAGGTTGTGCTCTGATACCATTTGTTGGTGCAGAGACAAGACACACGAGGAGTGAGCAAGTGCAATAGCAATGATTGATAGAGAAGATGTGACTAAAGTCACATCATATACATGGATAGGGTTGCGCTTGCTAAGCACACCCTGCAGGTCCCATGGAAGTGTTCCTGCCAAGCTCGGGGGAAAAAACCTCCACTAGTTGGAGTAAAAAGTGCCTCGGGCCTACACCTAAGGTGTCACCCTACACTCCCAACACATAGGTGCTAACAAGATCACGGAAGGAGAGGGTATATTGCTGCTTTGTGGATTTTTGCAAAGCCTTTGACACAGTACCTCGAGCTCGTCTCATCACACGCCTATAGACACTAGGATTTGATCAGGAGATCATTTGGGCAGTCATGGCACTTTATGAGAGTCTTAGGCCGAGTTCGGACAGGCGCAAGTTGGACAGATGAGATCATGAGTATCATAGGGGTCAAACAGGGTTGTTCCTTATCACCAACCATGTTTGGCCTCTACATCAATGAGCTTGAGACTTTCATGGGGGCTTTCGGAGGGACCAGTTGCTCACTTGCCGGGATCATCACCAGGATTCTTCTTTATGCAGATGGCGTGGCACTCTTGTCGTCCACACCCGAGGGGCTCCAGCGACACCTGGATGCACTGCAGGCTTTTTGTTTATCCCATGATTTGGAGGTTAACCTTAGCAAGACTAAGGTCATGATCTTTAACACCTCTCGAGCAAACATGCAACGGAAGCAGTTCACTTTCGGTGGGTCACCAGTTGAGATCATATCCTCATACACTTACTTGGGGGTCATCTTCTCCGGCCCGATCTTCACAATGAGACTAGCGATGCAGGCCAGACTGAGTGATCCCCTGCCTTGTGGATGGGGGTGATGGTATTGAGTGTCCAAATGCAGGGGAAGCCAACGCAACTAGACCCTCGTGATCCTTAGCTCGGCCATTGTGCAGTTTCAATGTCACGTCCTTGACTCCCCCTCTGGTGAACAACGTGCAAGTGGTGGGGCGAGGTGTGTGTACGAGAGAGAGAGAGAGAGAGAGAGAGAGTTAGGTTAAATATCAAAAACAAAAGAAACACTAATGCTAACACAAGGAAGCAAAGATAAACATGTGCACATAAGAAAACAAATGAAACACCAACCCAAACATAAGGACACAATTATTATCATTCCTTTTTAATTAGCCATTTATATATTTGTTTGTTTAAATTTAATAAATGATAATAAATAATAAAATAAGAGGGTGGGGAAAAACCAAAAAGAAGTGGGTACCTAAGAGCGGATGACCTCCAAAAATAGAACAAACCTAAGAGCTAAAAAGAACATCATGTAATACTTCAGCCTATGTAGGACTTCTAGGTCCACATTGATTTCAGTCTTCGGACCTGTTTTACTATTGAAATTAAAGTCAGGCAACATGGGAACAAAAGAATTATACATGGGATTAGCCTTAGGTAGGGGTTGTACCTCATTTACACCCCATCGAGTGTCGGTGCATTCTCTTTTCTCTATTTATCTCTTGTGTGAATTCATAAGTGTAATTGTAAATTCCTATCCAATGGCTAACTGAAAATCCACATTTGATAAGTGATTTAACCTAAAGCAGTAGAATACAAACAATCTCTCACACTGTTGGTGCACACACACGCTCATCCACACTCAAAAAACTGAAGCAGAAGATAGGGAAGGAGAACTCATTATATTCATCGACAAGTGTGCGTCAACCTACTTAGAGAAGTGTCATGCTCAAGTTGAGATAGCATAACCACGTAAGGGTCGGTCAGCATCATCCTTTAGAGTGCCGACATTTATAGGGTTGTGCTTTCAATATATGGTCAAAAGGTTTAACGCCAAGGTCGTTGGTCAAGAAGAATGGCACGGACTAGATAGATCTGAGGCCAAAGGCCATGGTGCACCTAATTGTGAAAACGTGCCTGGGGTCAAGTGGATAAATAGTGTATCCCAAGAAGGGATAAAAGGATGCATCAAAGCAAGACCTTAAGTATTGGACATGTGGCATCTAGGTTCATCTAGGGAGATGGCGCTCTACAACTAAATGTAGAAACATAATGTTTTGATCGATTATTGACATTGGTTGTACAGGTTGGCTGGGAGGATAGTCTACCATCACCCGTGATACTTTGATAGGAAGTACATCAAATTGGTTTTATGTTTCAATTGGTATTAGAGCCACGCATATGCTGGAATTCAAGCTGAATGGTTGAGCAAATGCATTAATACAACATATGATTGCTTGACCCCCTCATCACAATCGTGATCTCATAGTAGATCGTGCTTCAATTGTACAATCAAAGGGGCGATGACACGTGGCTTGTGGGTTGTAAGGATCCTAAGCAACTATCATTATATTGAAAGCGTCGCTACCACTATCGCAAGAAGCGTCACTACCACTATCGCAAGACAGAGGAAGAAGAAAGCAATAAATTGGTCGTTTGCTATCTTGTAAATATGCCGTTGGTGATTGGATGAGAATTTGCCACTACTGTCATCGCATCAATAGTAACACTTTGAGCCTATAGTAACCACCACAAAATAGAGAAGTGAGATCAACGACTAGTGGAAGCAAATGGAATAGGTGTTAACAGCAACGACGCAGTAGCGATTTGACTGCAGAGATTTGTCATTGTCGCTTTACAGGATCACTGTTGTGTAAATTTACACAACAAATCTTGGTGCAGCTGTGAGTCACTCTACAGAGGAAGATTAGGAGCTGCATTAAGCCTTCTAATGTTCATCAGTTCAAGGGAACACAGTGCAATACAATGACAAAGGGTCATTTGCAAGGATGGCGTTTGATGGGCACAATTTTAAATGGCAGTTTTATAGGGTATTAGATTGCTGGGTGATGGTTGATGAAGGCTGACGCAGTCTTTGGATAAAGGGCCTTTGCTTTGCTAGGAGCAAGCGGCAGTCTAGTGGGAAGTGGTTGATGAGCAAATGGTGTTGCATAAAAAATAACCATAGAGGCTACAAAGGAGAAAATCAGCCAGGGAGCTTTCTATTCTTTTAGAATTAAATTTGTTGAATTTTGTGGTTCCTTTTTTTTCCAAGGTACAGCTTCAGGTTTTGCAGTTTATTTAGAGTTGCCTAGTATAGGGAAAGGGAATTCGGTTTAGTTATTGTGAATTTACAGCTTTGTGTAGAAACGGAAGACGAAGGAGAACCTTCTGAGTGGATCTCGTGGAATCGAGCATCCGGCCAGCACAGCAGATGCTGTGCCTTATGGCCTATACACTGACTGGTAGGATTGTCGTTTTAGAGGATGTCTTACTGGTAGACTACGTAGGCTGCCACGAAGGGCTGCCAAGCAGTGTATGCAACAGCCACATGGACTGCCACAGGGTACAGACAAGTACACACAGGCAGACAGAAGGCACCAAGTCAGCACCACATCAACAGTTGACGTCAGCAAGATCCGGACTGCCACGTGGCAATCGGGTGACATCAACAGTCGGGTATTGGCAAAAGACTGGTCGGTGGGATTGCAGCAGCCAGTCGGCCATTTCTAGGGCCCAAGGGGACCTGTAAAAGGCAGCCCCTTGGCCCTCATTCTTCATCACTCCTCCAAGCAGCCAGCAGCAGCTCTAAGGGTCTGGGTCAGGGTAGCAGAGTCTGCAGCAGTCCAGCAGTCCGTTACAGCCCTTCTTCGGTTAGCCTTCAGCCCAGTTCAGTCCCATACAGCAGCAGATCAGGGACTACCCTTCAGCAGCCCTCAGTTGCAGCTCTACAGTGAGGGATCTCCCTCTCTACAGTATTCACTTTCCTCTTTTGCAGTGAGGGTTCTTCCCTCCATACAGTACTTATTCTTTCAGTTGTATTCAGTCCTATTGGGAAAACAGTTATTCAGTTATTGTTTCCCTCTTCGGAGGCCATTTACATTCCTCCCTCAGAGTCTCACAGTCACTCCACAGTTCCACATATGTTTGCATATTCCATTTCAGTTCAATTATTGTGAGCAGAAAGAAAGATTATTAAAGTCTTGGAAGAGACTGTAAGAGGCCAGATACAAAACAAGCTTAAAAGGTGGAGCTACTAACTGAGCATCAACACCCATATCAATACAAAGCCAAAGCATAATGTCCATATCAGTATGACCCTCCTCATCACCGTGATCATCAAATGTCATCAGGGTACAAGCAGTATCCAACTCCACAACATGAAGGACCCAGAGCCCAATGGGACAATGGTAGCATAAAGTCACAAATAGAGTGCTATCCTGGGCTCTGCTGGACGTGGTCTCTTGGCAAAAGCTCTACGTCGGACCAGGGCTACAATGACCCCAGTCAGTCGTACCCCTACCGTGAACATGGAGGGGATGTCTCCAAGTTTAATATGTGTGACGTGTCGCTGGAACCTGGTCTCGTTGGTGGTAACTTGCCGCCCAGTCTACCTGGAAGAACTCTCTGATCATGCTCTGAGAGGAGTTTGCCACTGTATCTCATCCCTGTCTCGGTAATCTGAGTAAGCAATCTCGATGTCTACCTACCTCATGGATGAAAGCGGCCAAGCATCTATGGTCTAGAAAGGCGAGGAAGCGAGAAAGTAGCCCGAAGAGAGAGTGAGTTAGGCCATCTCCCTGTTGCAGGAGATCCCATCCAAGGACTGAAGCGAAAGCGAGTGGAGGAGAGCAAGACCAAGACCACAAGAGTGGTGGGTGTGAATCGAGAAGCGAGGGCACACCACAACCCTACATTAGGATAGACACTTGGGTGGAACCGGTTCGGAGTGAACCGTGTTCACACTGTAACCTGTAACAAAAAGGTGTACATGAGGTGGCACAGGGCCTTAACCCCAACAACCTCCCACCTGAAGGCAATGTGCCTCAAAAAATCAGAAATTACAGCAAGTACATATAGAATGTACAAGGCCAAAACATGAGATATGGCCTATCCAACACCCATCAGTGCCCTGCAATGTGCAAACCGCTCTGCTGGCAAGATCTTGGTGAAAAGATCCGCAGGGTTATCATCAGTATGGATTTTGACAAGTTCTAACAACTTGTCATGCAATACCTCACGAATAAAGTGGTACTTAACATCAATGTGCTTGATGATAGGATGCACCTGAGTCTAATAGCCAATCCTGTGCATACGAGCCATCATTGGCCACAAGAAAAGAACTATCACCAAAGGAGGCAACAAGTATGACATCGTCATTATCTTCATCACTGCTAATCACTGCATTGAGCTCCTCAAGTTTAGCCTTGCCCTTGGTGTCTTTGGCATCTCTTTTCGCATCTTTGTCCTCTTCTTTTCTTTCCTTATCCTTGCCTTTGTTTTTCAGCTGAAAACAGTCCCTTTTAATATGCCCCTTCTTATGGCAGTAGTGGCATTCAAGGTCCTTCCTAGGACGGGACTGACTGCGAGATTTCCCTTTACTTTGGTTTTCCCCTCTATTTTGCTGCCTACCTCTGCCCACAGCCAATGCACTTGCATTCTTATTTTCACTGCTATTCTTACGACTCACCTCTTCCTGCAGAAGAGCGCTTTCCACATCTTGGCATGACAATCCTATGAAGGCAGGGGCTGAATTGCTTATGGCTGTAGCAAAAGTATCCCAACTGTCAAGGAGGGTACTCAAGAGAAAAATGGCCTTCACCTCATCATCAAAATTCATTTTCTGATTTGTGAGTTGGCTGAATATAGAGTGAAACTCATTGAGGTGAAGTGAGAGGGCTGTCCCCTCTTTCATGCTTAGTTTCATGAGCCTCTTCAACCAAAACACTTTACTAGCTGCACTCTGACTCTCGAAAAGGGACTCAAGTTTTTTCCATATGCTGTAAGCGGTGGCTTCATTCTCTACATTGAAGTAGATCTTCTTAGAGATGGTCAAAAGAATGGTACTCACTCATTCATGGTTTCCCACTGAAGGTCACTAACTTCATCGGACTTGATCCCTTTATACTTGATAGGCATATTTTGATCTTTCTGAACCAACACATTGTATATTTGCTTCTTCCAATAAGAGAAATTTGCATTCCCCTCCAACTTCTCGATGTTCCAATAGTTGCCTTCGTTGCTTGAAGACATGATGATAAGCCCAAATAGAAGCAAATAAATACACCTAAGGCACAGAGAGCCTCAAAGTCACGTGCTGTGACTAAATGCAATGTTGTCCACTCTCCAAAACTGTAAAAAAAAACAGTAAAAGAAAAAACTCTAAAAGTCCCCAAATCTCTTCCAAAATTGGCCTGCACTTGTACAAAAACTGTCACAAAGGTCCCCGAGCCTTGACAAGTGACCAAATGTCACTGTAGAATGAATGATCAAGTGACACAAATATCCCAGATTGTTTAGCAGGTGTTTGGGCAAACTCTCCCACCTCAAATAGGCATATGAACACTGTCACAAGGCTAAACTCAGAACTGAACTGAGTTTTCACACTCTCCAAGAGTGTACAAATGCGCTGTCCACAACAAGAAGCATTTACCCAAAACTGACCTGATTGCAAAATCTCCTCTTTTGTCGATGCATTTGACACATAGACATGTGAATCCCCTTCCAAAACTGTCTACAACAGCCAATGACAACAATTTGAGCAAAAGCCCCTTGTTTTGGCGTCTATTGAAGAGAAATTTCGTCGAATAGGCATCCACAAGTGCGTACAAGCACTCTAGCGTCAAAAGCCCCAAATTTCTTGCATGCAATTTCTGCAATTTCCGAGAATGCACCACGATGTGCACCAAATCCTCAAATTTCTGCCCAATGTGACCAAATGTCACACAATCCAACTGCCCACTTGACAAATGTCAAGTGTACCTACGAACCACGTCTTAAATACCTCGAAGAAGGATGTTCCCACGCACGAGATTAGCAAGGTCACGACCCACGAAGGGCGTAGAACAGCAGCGGAACGCGACCCAACGAAAAAAAAGAACGCGTAGGGCAGTCAGAATAAAACGCGTCCGTATCAGAACTTCCTCGTTGTGCACGCTGTACGGAACGTACGGACCTTGACGCTATAGCGTCCGTATCAGAACTTCCTCGTCGTGCACGTTGTACGGAACGTACGGGCCTTGACACTATACGGACGAAGCCACCAGTCTGATACAGGAAGCAGACGGGGAACTTCTGGGCTGAGGGTGAGGACGCAGGATAGAGATGATGAGCTAAAGCTCTGATACCAGTTGAAGCGAAAGCGAGTGGAGGAGAGCAAGACCAAGACCACAAGAGTGGTGGGTGTGAATCAAGAAGCGAGGGCACACCACAACCCTATATTAGGATAGACACTTGGGTGAAACCGGTTCGGAGTGAACCGTGTTCACACTGTAACCTATAACAAAAAGGTGTACATGAGGTGGCACAGGGCCTTAAGCCCAACAAGGACATGGCCATCACGCTATTATCTCGACTTTCATCCCAGTACTCAACTTTCTACTCTTCTCTTATCACTAGTGGGAGATTGAACACTCTCACATGGGAAGAGCTCGTGCCAATAGTGCTTGATCAGAAGGAGCAGTGTCAGAGTCCTCCATAGGAAGAGCTGCGGAGGCTTTGGCTGCCCGTAGAACTAAGGACGGCACAAAGATAAATGGAAGTGATGATGCAAGGAAGGATGCATTGAGGGCGGAACATACTTGCAACCATTGTGGCCAGAAATGTCACTACTAGAGGAAGTGCCCTCATAGTTCACGAGGAAAGGGTACCCGGTTCCTTGGCTACATCTATCACTCCAACCTTTGTACATCTGCAGATTTTGGATCCTTCAACTTCTTCCGCAGAGAGGGGGTCACCCTGAAGGTTGGTGATTCCAAGGAGTGGATCCTTGATAGGGGTGCCTCTCGGCACATGTCTCCATTGCTAGCAGGTTCCAAGACTTCAAGACCAAGGCATGAGACTTTTACGTCGGCACTTCCACAATCAAAGTTCATGGAGGGCAGGCTCGAGATCATCCTAGATGGCAAAGGGGGGAAGCACTCCTCCGTGATATTATTTGTCCATCCTTGGGCTTTATTTGCTCTCAGTTCCACGAGGTGTGTAAACTTGGCAACCGTGTGGAATTTGATGTGTTCATCAAAGATAAAACAACCAGCCAAGTTGTGTGTAATGGCTCGGTGGAAAATAGGCTCTACAAGCTCACCGCTCTCTCTTCCATCACTCGAACCTTCTCAGTGACCTATGGCATTTTAGGTATGCTCACCTGAATGTGGATGCATTACGGTAGGCTACCCGGGAGCACATAGTTGATGGTTTGCCTGATGTGGGCAGCAAGCACGGGATTGCATTTCATGTGTTCAAGGGCAGCAGCACAAAGAAGCCTTTCCAAAGCAGACTGATAGGTGGTCTTCGAAACCCCTAGAAATAATACAACAGATCTCTGTGGTCCTATGCAGATCCCAATCCTAGGTGGAGCTCTTTACTCCATGCTGCTGATTGATGATTTTAGCTGGTCTGCATGGGTATATTTCTCGGCTCAGAAAGATTTGGTTTTTCAGCATGGTGTGCTAGTTGAGAGAGAATCCGAGCTACCCGTGAAATTGATCCGCGATGATAAAGGAGGTGAATTTTGCTCGAATGCCTTTCAAAGGTTTTGTGCATCAAAAGAGAGCTTGCAAATGCAGGGACCTCATCCGAGAATGGGGTGGTTGAAAGGAAAAACAAAGCAGTGGTGGAGATGGCACGGACCATGTTGGAGCACCATGAAGTTTCCCATTTTCTATGGGTGGGAGGGGGAGGCTACAGCACTGGCAGTTCACATCATCAATCGTTCTCCAACGACTCCTGTCCCGAAGGTAGCAAGGCATATTTTGGTATAAATCTTGATGTGTCTTATTTATGAGTGTTTGGCTGCGATGCTTGTCCATATTCCCAAGAAGCAAAGGAGGAAGATGGATGCAATATCCCAGAAGCTAGTCTTTGTTGGGTAAAACTCTCGGTGGACAGGTTAGAGCTTATACGACCTAGTGAGGAGAGCAATTCTGATCAGCAAAGATGTGTTCTTTCATGAGCAGGTACCAACAATGGTTGAAGAGCCACCAATCCTTTGAGAGCCAGGTGACAAGGAAGACCAAGCTATTGTTTCTGTTCCTATGCTAGAGCGGGTACTAAAAGATGATCGGAAAGAAGATCTAGACGTTGCTGAGGACCCCCTGCAGGATGAGGAGGGTTCGAGTTCTCACCGTGTACCCAAGTGGTTGATAGAGACCTTGCCAGATTCTGCAGAGACAGGCATTCCTTTCGAGCAGCTCAAGGGAGAGGAAGGTCCATTCTTTTTTGCCGAAAAAACAGTGCTAATTATATTACTTCGAGAACAAAATACAAGAGGTCAGCTTATAGCTGACGGGCTGCGTTCACAAACCGGACGCAGCCCTAAAAGGTAGCATAATCAATCATACTCTCACGGAGGGATATGCTGAGTGTGAATGAACAGCCATCGGGGTGGTGAGTAGTGCCACCGAAGGCCCTGCGTAGTCTGCTCGAAGAAGAGGCTCTGTGTATCCCAAGCCTGGAGGAAGCGTCTCCGCTTCTCCTGACCAGCCCGGGAGTCTCCCTGAATCTGGTCCCACTGGCCTCTGAGGGTATGAATAATCTCACTCCATATCTCCGCCATGATCTGGGCAGTCGATAAGGAAGTGCCACCGAGGATCTGCGCGCAGCGCGAGGTCCAGATGTGCCATCCTGTAATGCTGCTGATAATCTCCCAGACTGGCTGCCTCTCCCGAACTCCTGTATCAGCCTCTGCTAGGTGCTGTGGGATACCCTCGAGCGGCCCCCACGTCCCCTGTGTGATAAGGAAGGTGGGGTCCTGCTGGCATGCCTCGAACAAGTGATGAAGACCAGGTGCGGTGCTGCACCAACAGAACGCGCCCCAAGTGATCACACCTAGCTCTGGTGCTGCGCGGGTAAGAAGCCCGAAGGTCCACCTCCACACTTCCTGGGCGCGCGTGCAGCTCCACAGGCAGTGTTTTGGTGACTCCTCGTCCGCATGGCAAATCTGACAGCAACCGTCCTGGCCTATCTGCCTCAACCAGCTCCCCACTGGAAGACCTTTGTGGGCAAGAAGCCACAGGAAGTATGAGATCTTCCGCGGCCACCAGCTCTCCCACAAGGCCTTCCAGAATGCCTGCAAAAAGAACTTGGAAATACCCTGTGCGTACCAGCTAGGTCGCTGGGTGGGGGGGCAGCTCTGCATCCTCCCGAGAACTCGCCTGCCCAGAGTCGTGCTGTAAGCGAAGAAGGAAGTCGGCCCCTGTCCTGTCACAATCTCTGGCCACCACCACTCTCCTGGGTCCCACTCAAGCTCTGACAAAGCCCGCCCCTCCCAAAGCCAAAGACACCAAAGCTGCAACTGGTCCTGCTCGATACTAGGGTCGGTACGCCAGACCTTCCCCAGAAGGCCTACGACCCTAACCCTTTGCCACGGGAGTAGGGGGTCGATGAGCGCATCCTCTCTCTTGAGTCGTCCATCCCCTGAAACCGCGAAGAAGGCGATAGAGGAGTCATCCAAACGTCCTGCGACCACCAGTGGGATGCCACGGGGGGTGAACTGTCCCAGCCAACGGGTGTCTCCAGGCATGAGGACCTGAGGCTCAGGTGGAGCCAACCAAGCGGCTGGTATCGCTCCGTCAATCTCCGTGCGTCTCGCCTGGACTCCACGTGCACCTCCAGCTGCGACTGCAAGATCGGTCATCTCCAGATGTCTGTACGTATCCCTCCAAACTCGAAGGGACCGGGCTGGCCCCCTCATCCAGCCGTCCCACCTGATATGTGATCTCTCCCCCAACTGAAGGCCCTCGACGTCTCTGACCTGCCCATTCCAGATGAGCGGCTGGCGATCGATCTCCTCCTGACAGCTGGGCTGGGACTGTATGAGACTGAGACGGAGCCGCCTCCAAACCATGAGGAGGCTACGGACGAGTGGAGAGCGGGGCTGAGTGAGCGGGGCAGAAGTGAAGATCCACCTGAGGGACGGTGGCCACTCTCCACCTCGGCGCGGGACACAAGATCCTACTCCCTGCTGAAGTAACATCTTCCACGTCTGCCCCCCCGGGGTCAAACCGCGGATGACCAGCTTGCCTAACAAGGCCTGACTCTGAAGCTCTGGATCGATAACCCCCAGGCCACCCTCAGCCTGCGGAAGAATGACTGTCTGCCAAGCAACCCTGGCTCTGGTATCTCTAAGACCATCCTCCCCTGACCAAAGGAAGTTCCGAACCAACCTCCTGAGCTGTGCCACGCTGGATCTCGAGAAGCACCAGCATGAAGCCACATACCAAGCCGTGGCTAGAAGGACCTGGTTAACTACCAGGGCACGACCTGCAAGAGACAGCTTAGCAGTACTCCAGAAAGCCAGCTTCCGTCGGATGGAGTCTAGCACCGGGAGAAACTGCTGAGCTGGCGTGATGTCTAGGCCAACCTGGAAGCCAAGGTATCTAGCTGTCTGTCCTCGTGGAATCCATCTGAAACCCAGAAATCGCCCCCACTGAGAGCACGCCCCAGGGTCTGTGAGAAAACCAACTGACTTGTTCCAGTTGATTTTCGCACCAGCGGCCGAGCAGAAGACCTCCAAGGCCATCCGCACCCTCTCTAGCATCCTCTCATCGTCCTGGACATAAAGAGCTGTATCATCTGCGTACTCCGAGTCCAGAAGCTCCGTGTCCTCCCGAAGTGGAAGGCGAACCCCCCGGATCCCAGTAGACCTCGCCCGAAGGTAGTAAGTCATGGCCTCGGCGAAGAAAAGAAACAGGTAAGGAGCAAGGGGGCATCCCTGATGCACTGATCTCTCCAGGCTAAAGCGCTCACCCATCCTGCCTCCAATGATGATCCTGCTAGACGCTGTCCTGTACAAAGCTGAGATACCCTGAATCCATCCTGCCGGGAAACCTAGCCGCTCCAGAGTCCCCTCCAAAAAGGCCCAGTCCATGCGATCGTAGGCCTTCTCAAAGTCGAGAAGTAGAATGGCAAGGTGTGATCCACTGTGCTGAGCCCACTCCGCCGCCTCTGAAAAGGTGAAGACATTATCCAAGATACTGCGATCCTGGACAAAGCCTGTCTGAGTGTCATGAATGAGATCTGGGAGTAGAGGCCGAACTCTGGCACTGATCATCTTGGCAAGGATTTTGTAGGCGGTAGTAAGGAGAGTGATCGGACGCCACTGGCGGATCTCCTGTCTATTTCCTCCCTTCGGGATGTGGCAAATCAGTCCCGAAGAGAGGCTCTCTGGCATCAAACCGCTGCTGAAAATCCCCTGCAGAGCTGCAAGGAGGGGCTGATGGATCTGGTCCCAGAAGGAAGTGAAGAAAGCTCGGGGAAGCCCATCCTCTCCTGGGCATTTCTGTCCGTCGATAGCCATCAAGGCCTCCAGCAACTCATCCGAGGTAAACGGCGCCAACAACATCGCCTGCATGCTAGGCTGGACCAGGGATGGAATGTGCCTCCACACCTCCTCACGGGCACGACTAGCACGAGGGGCAAGCGGCTCCTGCTGGAAGAGGGTCCTGTAGAAGTCAGTGGCCAACCCCAGGACCTCCCCCGAATCCGTAACGATGTGACCATCCGCTGTCCTGAGACTCCGAAGCTGATCACCTGCAGCTCTCTGGCCATGCGTCCTGAAGAACTCCCTGCACATCCGATCACCCTTCCGGGCCCAGAAGGAGAGAGAGGCGTGATAGGAAAACTCTCAGCGGCGCTGGAGTGTCTCCTCCAGGAGGGCTCTGGCTCGAAGGGCCTAGATCCGAAGCTCCTCCGAGCCCGGGGAAGCCTGCTGGAGTCGCTGAATGGATGCGAGGTCCCTCCGAAGAGCTCTCTCTCTACTCCACCACTCCTGTCGAACCTGTAGGGCTGCTAGCTGGCAGATCTGGCTGGACTCCTGCAGAGCCTGCGCAACTAAGTCCACCAAATCCGTGCACTCCCCCCAATCTCTGTCCCAAAGACTGCAAATACTGCTACGCACGTCCTCCCTCGAGAAAATAGAATCGGGAATCCTGCATGACCGGGGGGGAAGGGTCTGGGCTGCCGAATCTAATGAGAGGAGTACCGGCGCATGGTCGCAGTGTCGTCCCTGGAACTATACCCGCCTGACCGCCTCTACTGATGGTCCAATCACTGACATAGAATCTATCAAGCCTCTCCAAAAGTCTGCCTCCTTCCCTGCGGAAGCCCCAAGAGAAGTCCAGGCTCCCGTGCCAACGCCGGAAGGACGGGTCTCTCCAACTGTCCCTACCTCCTGTCGCGAAGATGAAGGAGTCCCAAGCTGACTGCTCTGCCTGAGCCATACCTGTGAACTCCGGACCTCTGCCCTGCTGGTCCTCCAATGTCTCCAGATTGTTGAAGTCACCACCAACAATCCAGGAATCCATGACTGGAAGAATCCCTGTAAGTGTCCTCCAGAAAGTGGCTCGGCAACGGAGGTCTGTAGGAGCGTAGATGTTGAGTATTCCAACTTTGGATCCCTCCAAATCCAGGCCTACCCAAAGGGCTCGGCCTGGGATCAACGTGCCATGATCGAAAACTCCCTGGGCTAACTGCTCGCACACGGAGGTACAGACACCCCCACTCCTCCCCTGTGCGCCGATCGAGGGCTCCCAATAAGTGTAGGAACGTCCAGGGAGAACCTTACCGCAGCTACGGGAATGAGCCGCAGAGAGCTTGTGCTCCTGGAGCAGAAGTACATCCAAACGACCAATCACTGCAGGCTGAAGTTCCTGTCGCAAAATGAGCTTCCTGGGACCACGGGTGCCAGAAGAGTGAAACCCGTTCACATTCCAGGATACGAGGTGTAGGCTCATGGCGAGGGATGGGGAGCTGCGAACAACTGTCTGCTCGCGGTCGAAGTCGATGAAGAATCAGGCATGTCGGAATGGAGGCACTGCCGCTTATGAGAAGGTTTGGAGGGGGAGACGGGATCGTCCTGCCCGTCCTTCAACACCTTCAACAAAGGCGAGAGGCCTTTGGTGCCTGAACAAATGCTTTCTCGAGCCAGCTCGAGATCTCTGAAGTGGTCATCCCATAGAAGGTGCGGAGTTTCTGAGGGGACCAAGCTCTGACATCCTGGGGGAGAGGCCATGACAGGGTAGGTCTAAGGATCACAATCAGTCGGAAGCGTTTGGCGGCGCAGCGCCACCGCAAGCGCACATCGCCCTCAAACCACTGAGTCTCGAGAAGCTGCCCACCGGACGGGCCTATCCAGGAACAGACCTGGGCGTGTGTCTGCTCTCTGAGCGCCTCCCAAACCGAGTCGTCTGTCCAGGTCTCGGTGCCATCGCTGAGGAACGTGAAGGCGAAGCTAGGGCCATCCCTAGGGGCCAAGGCGACAATCTTCCCATCCGCCCCTTTGCGGAGCAAGAAGATGCTGATGTCGAGATAAGTCGGAAAGGTCCCAAGGTCGGCCACGTCCAAGTAGTCCCAGGGGCCTGATCTGTAAAAGTCTCGAGGAAGCGCTCTCTCCTGAGGCTGAGACCCATCAGAGTCTGCCACTGAGGGGCTAGCGGCCATGGAAGCCTGCTCCGGTGGTGGTGTAGACTCCGGGTGTCCTGCCAGCGGGGGGGGAGGGGGAGGAGGCTGAGGGGTAGGCGACTCGAGCTCCACGGAGGCGACTGGCGGAGCAAGTGGAGGAGGCGGAGCGGGGGCTGCCCTCGACTGGGAAGCCGAGGGTGCAGCTAACATTGTAGAGGAGTCGAGGGGAGCGGAGGGAGGGGGGGGATGGGGACGCCTCTGGAGCTGGGGCTGAGAGGGAGGAGGAGGAGACTGAGGAGGAAGAGACGGAGGCTGAGGCTGCGGGTCGGGCGAAGGGAGGGGAAACTGGGGGAGGGACTGGGACTGAGTGGAAAGGGGCGGGGGAGCGGGAGAGGGGGGGATCTGAGGCTGTGAAGGGCGGCCTGCCGTCGACGAAGAAGCTCTCCCAGGTCCCTGGGGCGGCTGCCTGTCAGGTCTCTGGGGTGCTGCTGCCGGAAGGGTAACCTTTGCCTCCTTGCCTTTATCCGAGATCTTCTTGTTCCTTCCTCTTTTCCTTCTAACCTCGGTCCAGCCACCCACTAACTCTGGACCGGGCTCCGCCGGCCTCGGCTCCTCCTGACGTGACTGTCCGGGGGGGGCGGGGGCGGCGGAGGCGGGGACGGGGGGGTCGAGATGAACTGGCGAAGCGTGGGCACGCAGCCGCCAAGTGCCCAAAGCCGTGGCACCTCAGGCACTGACCTGGCTGTCCGGTGACTATCATGCTCTGGGTGATGCTGCCGGCATCTGTCACAATCTCGATCACTGCGGGGAGGGGCGCAGGGTCTGCCACAGCCACTCGGACACGGGGGGCTCCGCCGTGGTCACCGCATCGGCGAAGGTGTCGTGCATAACCCATCCAAAATGGGAGCCCAAGTCCCTGACAATCGGCCGCAGCTCAGCAGCAAGCCCTGGAAAAACTAGTGTCACTGGGTGGCGAGGTATACGGAACCGAACATCGAAATCTGCTGCGCTGAATCCACGGTACCACGGGACTATCATGATAATCTTTCCATCCACCGATGTGGGGGAACCGGCAATCAGGTTGCTCGCAGCTTTCTCATTGGAGAGTTTGAGCCAGAAGATGCCCCTTCCCATAAGGGCCACCTCCTCAATATGGCCATCCTCTAGCAGGAGAGTGGACTGGAGCCAGTCCCTGATGGCTACTCTGGAGGGAGAGTGTCCAATGACTCTACCGCCCACCAGACCTCCTCATTCGGAGAATTATCAGGTTTCTGTAGACTTGCAGAAAATTTTTTGGCAGAGAGAGGTACGGGCAAAGTCAGTGGCAACCTTCTGCACACGAGATGATTGTTGCTCTGTCAGGATAACGCGGTAGGCATCTGGAGAGGGAGGGTCCGACTGGGCCTCCGGATCCGGGCAGGGGGCCGCCATACCGCCAAGACTAACTGCAAGCTTCCGATGAAGAACAGGCTGCCACCCCAAAAGGGGGACGAAGCGGGAGGGTGGCGCCTGGGTGTGGAAGGGATGGTGGCGGAGGCGAAGGGTGGAGGCGGGGTGGGGAACTGAAGCAGAGGGGCGGGCGAAGCGAGGTGGGTGAACGGGGGGGGGGGGGTCGGGCGAGGCGGGGTGAAGGGTACAGGGCAGGCGGGTGGCGCGGGAGGGCGGGGGGGGGCGGGGGTGATGTGGCGGGGGCGGAGGGGTGAATCGGAGGGCGGGGGAACGGAGTGGAGGGGGGGGGGGGGGCGAAAAGGGGGGGAGTGGAGCGGAAGGAAGCGGGGGGGGCGGAATGGAGGCGAGGGGGGGCGCGAAGCGGAGTGGCGGAGAGGCGGGTGAGGGCGCGGGGGACGGGGGGGAGCGAGATGGAGGCGGGAGAGCGAGGGGGTCGGGTGGGGTGAGCGAAGCGGGTGAGCGAGGGGCGGGTCGGGTGAGCGAGGGGGGCGGGTGAGCGAGGGCGGGCGGGGGGGCGAGGGCGGAGAGGCAGGGGGCGGGGGATGGGAGGCGGCGAGCGAGGCGGAGGGATGGGGGGCGGGTGAGCGAGGCGGCGGGTGAGGGGGATAGCGAGCGGGAGGCGAGGGCGGAGAGACAGGGGGCGGGGGGGGGGGGGGGGGGGGCTAGGGAGTGGAGGTAGCTTAGCGATGGGGAGAGGGAAGCTCGCAGGAGCGTTTCCCAGACTTTAAAAACACATTGGTAGACTTCTTCAAGTGTTTTCTTTAGGAAGGTCCATTCACATCACAACGTGGTAAGGAGAAAGTCCTGAAGGCACACCTGCAGATGAATTATGCCTTGATGTCTCAGATCATACGATACAAGGAACATCGTTAAAGGAAGCGCTCTCTCAGGAGACATGAAAGAGAACAAAGTCCTGAAGGCACTCCTGCAGATGAATTATGCCTTGATGTCTCAGATCATGCGATACAAGGAACATCGTTAAAGGAAGCGCTCTCTCGGGAGACATGGAAGAGAACCATGCAAGTAAAGATTGAGTCCATTGAGAAGAACAAGGTCTAGAAACTAGTTGCATGGCCTTTGGGACAGCAAGTGGTGTGTATGTGTGTGTCTGTGTGTGTGGGGTGTGTGTGTGTGTGTGTGTGTGTGTGTGTGTGTGTGTGTGTGTGTGTGTGGAGAGGTGAGGTGTGTGTGTGGGTTCACTGCAAGAAGCAAAAGCAGGCTGAGTGTAACACCCTTCCAAGGTTAATTCCTACGCAAGTGCAGTCACGGGCGATGGCAACTCTTTAATCCACCCAGCCATACTCTCAGGATAGGATTCGTCTCATTACGTCCATTTTTTTTTTCGTTATTTTTCCTCATCCTTATCCTTGAGACCCACATCTCCCTAGATAGTTCCTGGCCACATGTTCACATTCTAGGCCCTTACTTAGATGCATCCTTTTTCACCCCTCTCTTGGGGTTCCCTTTTAAAACAATTGCCCCTTGGCAATTTGCACATTTAGATGCACCTAGGCCCTAGCCCTATTAGAACTATCTAGTCAATGCCATTACGCCCTCACCTAGGACCTTGGCAGTTACTTCTCTTGACCATTTAATTACGCGCATTAATTATTACAAAAGTTGGTCATCTTAGAGAAAATGCCCACCGATCTATCCGAGGTCATGCTATCTCGGCTAGAGCATAACATTCCTTCCCTCTTCAAGCATCAGCGTCCTCGATGATGAAATCTGGGAATGCTCTCCGTAACTGGTACACGGATTCCCAGGTAGCTTCCGATAGAGGCTGACCATGCCATGCAACCAACACCGTGGGTATCTTCCGATTTCGTATTTGCATTGTTCCTCGGTCCAGGATTCTTGTTGGTTTGCGCCTTGCAATATCCTCTATTTCCTGAAACAAAACCACACCTTCGATTAGTGAGTCACCTATATGCAAAAATTTCTTTAAGCGTGAAACATGAAAAACCGGGTGCACCTTACACCCCTGTGGCAATTCTAATTTATAGGCTACACTGCCTATTCTCTTTAGAATTAACCACGGCCCACAGTATCGAGGTGATAACTTAGCACACTCTCCTGAAGCCAACGACTTCGAGTGCGAAGGAATTCTGAGAAAAACTTTTTCTCCTTCTTCAAATACTCTTATAGACCGATTTTCATCCGCATACACCTTGGCTCTATCCATAGCCTGGCGGATGTTAGCTCTCGCAAGTGCTAGCATCTCCCGCATCTGAACTACAAAGTTCGCGGCACTAGGCACTTTCTGAGGTACTCCAACTATAGTTGGATTAGCTGGTCTATAACCATAGTTCAGCTCAAACCGACTGAACCCAGTAGATGAATGTTTCCTATCATTGTAGGCAAACTCTAACAATGGCAACCACTTGTCCCATGTATGTTGCCTCAATGACACATATGCTCTCAGCATATCCTCTAAAGTCTGGTTGACTCTCTCCGTCTGACCATCCATCTCAGGATGATCCCCACTACTCATTCCCAACTCAGTCCTTAGTGTCTCAAATACCGCTGTCCAAAAGTGACCGGTAAACCTTACATCTCTGTCTGACACTATGGATCTAGGCAATCCATGCAGACGAAATATATGTCTAATAAACAAATCCGCCACTTGCGGGGCACTAACAGACTCTCTAGTCGGAATGAAGTGAGCCATCTTGGTTAGACGATCAACCACCACAAGGATAGAATTATACCCTCCTTGTGTTGCAGGTAGCCCTACAATAAAATCCATGGAAATGCTCTCCCACTTACTTAGTGGTATTTTCAAGGGCTGTAAAAGTCCGGGTGGCTTCACCCGCTCGGCCTTACTTACCTGACACGAGAAACACCATGTCACATATTCATGAATATGCTTTTTCATCTTTGGCCAAAAGAAATCTCGCTTCACGAGATCATATGTCTTCTCGACTCCTGGATGTCCCGCACACGGGCTATCATGGCATTGTCGAATGACTCTCTGCCTGAGATCATTCTGACCAGGTACTACAACCTTGCCATTTCTAACTAGCATACCATCCCTTATGGCATATCTTGCATAAGTTTGGCCTTTTCTGAATGCCAGGTCATCCTTTTCATTTTCCCCGGGTTTTAACACATGAGCCTTAGGCCATAAGCTCTGGACAAACTCGTCCACCTTCTGAGTTTCTCTAATCTCGGTCATTAGAGCATTCTCTAATACCGTGAAACTCAGGTTATGCATAATGCGAGACAACGCATCAGCTACCTTATTGTCTTTTCCTCTTCGGTACCGAATCGTTAGATTAAACTCCTGCATGAGCTCTGCCCACCTAGCTTGGCGGCCCCTCAAGTCAGGTTGTTTACAAAAATGTTTCAGAGTATCATGATCTACATCCACATAAAACTCTGAACCATACAGATAATGCCTCCATGTTTTCAAAGCATGGATAACTGCATACAACTCCAATTCATGAGTTGGCCAATTCCTTTGAGAGGGAGAAAGCTTCTTGCTTTCGAAGGCTACTGGCCTTCCCTCTTGAAGGAGGACTGCTCCTACCGCAATGCCACTTGCATCGGTTTCTAGGAACAACGGTTTCTGGGGATCAACTATTTTTAACACCGGTCCTGAGACCACAGCTTGTTTTATGGTGTTAAAACTTTCCTGTTGATTCTGTCCCCAAACAAAAGGTACTTTATCTGAGGTCAGATCAGTCAATGGCGATACTATTCCGGAATATCCTTTGATATGCCTTCTATAAAACTGGACAAATCCCAAGAATGATCGCAACGCGGTCAGACTCTGAGGGATTGGCCAAGTTAGTATCGCAGCCACTTTCTTCGGATCCATCTCTACCCCCTGTGGAGTAATTATGAACCCTAAATACTCAAGCCTAACCATACACAGTATAGTTTTCTTTTTATTCACGTAAAGACTGGCTTTTCTCAAAGTACTGAACACTATCCTTAAGTGTTCACGATGCTCAGTAATACTTTTACTGAATATCAAGATATCGTCAATAAAATGTACTACGAACTTTCCGATATACGGACGTAGTAAATCGTTCATAAGCATGACAAAGGTCGCTGGAGCATTGGTAAGTCCGAAGGGCATTACCAAAAACTCATAATGACCAAACCTGCTTCTAAAAGCGGTTTTATGCACATCCTCGGCTCTAATCCGGATCTGATGATAGCCGCACTTAAGATCTATCTTGCTGAAAATCACGGCTCCATGTAATGCATCTAGCAAATCATCAATCCGAGCCATCGGATACCTGTGCTTAACAGTGATATTATTCAATGCTCTGTAATCTATACAGAGGCGAAACGTATCATCCTTTTTCCTCTTTAATATCACTGGTGAAGCAAAAGGTGAGAAACTTGGTTGAATCTGCCTCAACTTGAGGTATTCTTCCAGTTGCCTACGCACCTCCGCTTCTTCAGTAAAACTCATTCTATAGGGAGGTCTATTTACAGGTTCTGCCCCCGGGATCAGTTCAATCTTATGCTGAACTTTCCGCACTGGAGGTAACCCATATGGTAGTTCATCCCTAAAGCATTCAGAGAACTCCTCTGTTATAAGGTTAGCCAGCTTGGCCATCTCACCACTTTGCGTAACATCAGTGCTAGTCGAAGAATCATCTACCGACTCTACCGATGCTGTGCAAAGGTATAAAAACTCAACTTGAGCCTTTCTGATTTCCATCACGGAAACCAACGGTCCCTGAGGTATATCTCTTTCACCTCGCAAGACATAAAGCACATCATTCATCTTGAATTGATATACGTGCTTTTTCCAATCAATGGCTGGATTTTTCCTAGAATGCCACGCCATTCCCAGGGCTATATCTGCATGAGCAAGCTTGGTCATTTCAAAATCAAGCTTCTCAGCATAGTCCTGAATTCGAAGCTCCAACTGGGTAACCCTTTGGTCCCATACTTCAGTTGAACTTCCATCTGCCATCCTGACTGTATACGCATAGTCAGATGGACTTGTCTTTAATTTCAGCCTCTTCACGAGCTTGGAGTTAATCACATTGTGAGTTGACGCTGAGTCAAACAACACAATGACATCATGACTGGCCACTTGCCCTTTCATTTTGATTAGCTCCGTATCATTGAAGGCTGTATACCCCGTTGCTGCGGGCTTAGATAGGATGTTATCAGGTGCACTCGTCACTAACTTAGCAACAGATACACATAACAAACAAGGTACTAACCTCTGAGAAGGTCCCGCCAGTTGCATCTGCATATGTTCCGCACTGGGACTCTCCTGCATTTCTACGTCGCATTCAGATATTATCATATTAGCCGTGCGACGGTCTTTATTCAGTGGACAATCCTTCCACTGATGTCGCTGAAGGCAGCCGAAGCACAATCCTTCTTTCCTAGCTTTCTCTTTTTGTTCAGGGGTCAATGAGGACTTTGACCAAGCCCGGGCTGCCATTGGAGTTATTTTCCTTTTCACCCCAACGGTGGTACTTGTCTTTACTGGTCCCTCAACCGGCTTCACCTGCTTGGTTTGGCCACTTGGCTGCGAGACACTTGTCTTTGAAACCCATTTCCTCTGAAATCCCCCTTTTCTCGGGTGCTCATACTGAGTCCCTGCCTGCACAAATCCACCAGACCTACCTCTGGCATCCTCATAGTTCAGGGCTACTGCTATAGATTCATCTAGTGTGGTCACATATTTAGCCCGAACTTCCATTTTTATCTTGTCGTTCAGTCCATAGATATAGTCTTTTAACTGAACCGACATAGAGAGAGGGTCTGTTATTTTCATAACACATTCCCTGAATTTGTCAGTGTACTCTGCCACTGACGAGCTCCTCTGACGAAGATTTCTATAAGCATCCCAAGCTCGGGATTCTTCATCAGGTGGGAGAAAGTGTTTCTTGAATTCAGTTTTGAACCCTTCCCAGGTGGTTGGAGCAACTTGATCCTTCTGTTGCTTTATCCACCATCTATCCGCTGCCTCAATAAACAGATGTGTGGCCTCGCGGATCTTCTTTAGATCGGATCTAATCTCACAAATGGCGAAGGCTTCTTCCCACTTGTGCAACCAAACCTCGATCACATCAGAGCTGCGCTCGGTCATCCGACCAACGTACTTCTCCGGTCTATAATTAGCGATATTAGGCACTTTGACCCTTGCGCGCTCTAAGGAATGTACACTGGGCTCTGGCTCTGCTGGAGCTTTGCCCTTGTCAATCCTAGACGGTCTAGCCGACAAGGCTTGCACCATCTCCCTAATCTCATTTTGACCAGCATTCACCTGAAGCTGCTGGTTCATAATCTGCTGTAAAGCATCCTCTAATATTGAGATCCTACCAATCAATGTAGGTGCTGCGTGATGTGACATCTGTTGTGTAGATTGAGCTCTAGACTCACTAGGATTCACCCTTGAACTCTGCCCTTCTGCTTCCATTTTGTTGAAAGGGAAAATTTTTTTTTTTTTTTTTTTTTTTTAAAGGAAAATATATACTGCCTCCTTTTTCTGGTTTTTTTTTTTTTAAAGGAAAATATATATACAGTTTTTTTTTTATTTCCACTCTGCGAAAAACGATAAACTCAAGCGAACGGAAAAGATGCTCCCTGGGCTTTTCGTCAGTTCCGATTATCCCATGTCTTCATCTGATTCGTCGTGATGATACCAAGTGTTAAACCATTTAGATCGTCAATTCCAACGCTGGTCTATTCTAGAAGCTGCACCTGATTATTTCCCATCGCTCCAGTCTCAACGACTTCCTTTCCCGCACAGCCTTGGTCTAGGTGAGGATGAGCCCGTCAGTTTTTTCGTTGATCAATTTCTTGCTGCCCGTTTTTTCGTCGATCAATTTCTTGCTGCCCGTCGACTCTCCCTTGCTGGCGTCAGTCACGGACCATCTTCGTCGAAGGTCTCCCCGTTCACGAATGGCTTCCCTCCGTAGTCCACGAGTAGCGCCAATCTCTACGTCGCAATCACGGCAGTGGCAACAACCACCCTACCGTCGTATTTCGTAATCACCCCTATACTATTCGTCGAACACGTCGCAGGTCAGCATGGATCCCGTCTGTCCGTCGTAGGTCATAAGTCCGTCGAACCCTCTCTGAATTCCTGTGCTCTGATACCAAATGTAACACCCTTCCAAGGTTAATTCCTACGCAAGTGCAGTCACGGGCGATGGCAACTCTTTAATCCACCCAGCCATACTCTCAGGATAGGATTCGTCTCATTACGTCCATTTTTTTTTTCGTTATTTTTCCTCATCCTTATCCTTGAGACCCACATCTCCCTAGATAGTTCCTGGCCACATGTTCACATTCTAGGCCCTTACTTAGATGCATCCTTTTTCACCCCTCTCTTGGGGTTCCCTTTTAAAACAATTGCCCCTTGGCAATTTGCACATTTAGATGCACCTAGGCCCTAGCCCTATTAGAACTATCTAGTCAATGCCATTACGCCCTCACCTAGGACCTTGGCAGTTACTTCTCTTGACCATTTAATTACGCGCATTAATTATTACAAAAGTTGGTCATCTTAGAGAAAATGCCCACCGATCTATCCGAGGTCATGCTATCTCGGCTAGAGCATAACACTGAGGGTCAGCATGACCCGGTACATGATACTCTTGAGGCCCAACTGGTCTATGATGTCATGCATGAAGGATTTGCAGACACAAGGAAAGAGTGGAAAGACTCCGTTCCATCAGTTGGCCTCATGGTGGAAGTAGATGAAATTGTGGATCCAGTCAGAGAATATGCTAAAAATGCAGTCATTTTATTTTTTCCAGGCCACTTGCTGTAGAGATAGGCAACTGGTTGACTCATACATTGGCTGGCTCGTTTGTTCACAAAGTGCACTATGCAGCCAGGGGTGTTTTTGAGGTTATTATGGTGGATGAGATACACAAACAAACGCTTTTGGAACATTCGCCTCTTTTTTTCGGGCAACAAATGGTGCATGTATTGCCATGGTCTCCCACAAGGGATTATCAGGCTTTAATCCGACACAGATGCCCGGTCTGGGTTGAAGTTGTAGACTTCCCACAATGCATGGCCTCACTCTTGCCTAAAATTGCAGCTTCTTTAGGCAAAGTGGTCTGCCCACCACGGCCTAATGGCAATTCAAATCGATTTTGCATTCTTTGGGATACTAATAATCCCACACCAGACTCTTATTCAGTCACGGTGAATAATGTGGACATGGGAAGTGCTTTTTACAAACTGAAATGGGGACTATTTGCAGGGGCTTGTTTTGACTGCAAAAAATTTGGACACATGGCTTCACAGTGTCCAATGAATCAGCATAAAATGCCTCCTACAGCTTTACCGGTTCAAATGCCTACTAAAGATGCTCCTACTTCTATTGCAAATAAAAACAAAGGTAGTAGACAGCTTTCTGGAATTCAGGATAAAGGCAAAGCTCCAATGCTTTCAAATGGGAATGTTTCTTCACATTCACCTCCTACTATTCAACCCTCTACAAAAGGACAGAAACCTCCAACCGATGGATGGCAAAGTCAAGAAAAGTTATTTCTGCTAGAAGACTTCCACCCCCTCGTACTTGGAATGGTGCGGCTTCTAGTGGAAACACCCCAGAGGTCAATACAGGAATTGGGATCACATGGGCTGCAGTGACAGCTAGCACAACACTCTTCCCTGAAGAAGAGGTTCCTACTTTGCCGTCTACTCCTCAGGTGGATATTTCTTCTCAGGGGAGAAGCATTGACCCTGAGATACAAATGCAGGGTTGACATCATGAAATTTGCTGTTGTACATAGTTGTTATATTGCTATAAATATCTGTAAATATGACTGCTCATATCAAATGTTTTACACTCAATGTCCAGGGGATGTGTGACAGTAGGAAATGGAAAACAGAGTGGCTGTACATCAATAGATTTCAGCCTGACATAGTGGCATTACAAGAACATAACCAACATGTCTATGCAGGAAAGACAGGACACTACTGTGGCTATGACATTTTCTATGCTGGAGAGCACTCTTTCTCAGGGGTGGTCATTTTAATCAAACATGAGCTTCAACTAGTTATTGCTTTAAATGACAACAAAGGCAGATGGCTTGTTCTTCAATGCATTATTCGAGGAAAGGTGTTTGAATTTGCCTTTTCAATCCTCTAGAGAAAGAACTGCAATTTGGGATGCCATGCAACAATATCCATGGAGATATCATGCCTTTATATGTGGAGATTTCAATAATGCTCCTCAACAGGGTGACAATACCTCCAGACATACTCATATGTTAACCCCTGAAAGGCATGCATGGTCTAAATTACTGATGCATTTGGATTTGGTGGACCTTTGGAAGGAATTGCAGCCTTTGTCACCTGGATACACATTCCAACATAATGCTCTTTCTTCTTATCAGGCACGTCTGGATCAATGGTATAGTGTAGCTCCGCAACAAAATGGGGATTTTACATGCAAAATGTGGATTGACTATGCCTTTGTGCATTCCGATCATGCATCTCTATGGTTGTGGTTATCCTTTCATGATATGCCAGATGATAGATTGCCAGAAAGGCGACATCTGATCGTGAACAATAGCTACTTGCAACATGCTGCTTTCAAGGCCATGGTTACTGAAGCATCTCATTCTCTGTCTTCTCGCAGCCATATTCATATTGATGATGCCTGGGATTCTTTTGTTTCCAAAATGCAAGTTGTGATAAGAGGTTATGGCAAGTCTTACATGAAGACTCTGAGGGAAACTATTGCTCAGGCCAAACTTACTTGTCAGGATCTCACTGAACTCAGCCATCTTCGTTCGTTGTCCCTGCATGAGCAAACAACACTATGCCAGGCCAGACATTGTCTTCAACTCAATGATCACAGACAACTGGCTAAATTCATATGTTAACCCCTCAAAGGCATGCATGGTCTCAATTATTGATGCATCTTGATTTGGTTGATCTTTGGAAGGAATTGCAGCCTTTGTCACCTGGATACACCTTCCAACATAATGCCCTTTCTTCTTATCAGGCACGTCTGGATCGATGGTATAGTGTAGCTCCACAACAAAATGGTGATGTTACATGCAAAATGTGGATTGACTATGCCTTTGTGCATTCAGATCATGCACCTCTATGGTTGAGGTTATCCTTTTATGATATGCCAGATGATAGATTGCCACAAAGGCGACATCTGATCGTGAACAACAGCTATTTGCAGCATGCTGCTTTCAAGGCCATGGTTACTGAAGCATCTCATTCTCTGTCTTCTCACAGCCATATTGATATTAATAATGCATGGGATTCTTTTGTTTCCAAAATGCAAGTTGTGATTAAAGGTTATGGCAAGTCTTACATGAAGACTCTAAGGGAAACTATTGCTCAAGCCAAATTCACTTGTCAGGACCTCACCGAACTCAGTCATCTTCGTTCGTTGTCCCTGCATGAGCAAACAACACTATGCCAAGCTAGACATTGTCTTCAACTCAATGATCATAGGAAACTGGCTAAATGGGAGACTAGAGCAAGACAAAGAGCCTTTACAGATAAAGGCTGCTCTTCCAAAAAAAATTTCAAAAGCTTGCATCAGAGGAGATTAAAAACAGAAATTTGCAGGGTTCTTCTGCCTGATGGTTCATGGACGGTCACAGCTTGCTTCTGTTTGTGTGCATCATTTCTCTCAGCAGTTTGGTTCTGCAGTTCCTCCCTCTTAGCAGGTTCTGTCTACAAGAAATTTACTGTTACAGCATGTTTCTCCTATTATTTTCACTACTCAAGCTTTGGAATTGGAGGAACCTTTTACTGAGAGGGAATTGTCAGATGCAATCAAATCCTGTGGTAGATGGAAATCTCCAGGATGGGATGGTCTTACAGTTGAGTTTTTTCTAGAATATTGGCCTCTTTTGAAGCATACATTGCTGCATATGGTGAACGCTGCTTGGCAAAATCAGAAAATGCCAAACACATGGAAGAGAGGTCTTGTTAAACTCCTTCCAAAAAAGCAAATTTGTGAATCTTTGGCTGACTGGAGACCTATCACCCTTATGCCAGTCATTTACAAAGTTACTACCAAAATGATTGTCGACCGGCTAAAGGGGTTTTTACATGATGGGTTGCATCCTGCGCAATATGGTTTTGTTCCGCGTAGGCATATCACAGATAACATTGCTAATGCCTATGTTGGAATTGAATATGCCAAATACATGCAGCAGGATGTTTTATTATTGCAAGTTGATATTGCCAAAGCTTTTGATACTGTTAAGTGGGATTTTATTTCATCGACTATGCAGGCATTGGGATTTGGCACAAAAATGCAGCAAGTTATCACTTGGCTATATCAAGATAGTAAAGCTCCCTGCATACTTTCAGGGGATATTTCTACAACCTGGACTCTTGGTTGTTCTATTCGGCAAGGATGTCCCCTAAGTGCTTTACTTTTTGCCATAGCCACTCATCCAATGCTTCAATATCTAGACCACCTTTTGGACACTAGCCAGTTGCACGGCTTGGAGATTCCTGGCAGCCGTAGCATGATCGCTCAAGCATATGCTGATGATTCTTTCTTTACCCCAAAAAATACTCGGAGTGATCTGTCCATGATTATGCAGGCTCTTTCTACATATGGATTGGCTACTGGTCTTCGAGTCAATATTCAGAAATCAAAATTGTTGCCGTTGCATGCTCATGAATGGCATAGTCTTTTGTGGCCTGGGGAAATTGTTACCACTTCTCAATTGATTCGACATCTTGGCTTCCTCTAAGTTGGGGACTCACCCGTTCTCAACAAACTGATTGGGTGCTCACAAAGTTGAGGGCAAAACTTGAATATTGGAAGCTTGCAACTTGGCCATTACATGTTCGTTTGCAAATAACACAATCCATTTTGATAGCATACATACAATTTTATCTGCCTCTCATCATGTTCACTAAGGCAGATCTGGTTTCCTTTATGTCTGCTATCATGGAAATTTTCTGGTGTGCAAAAAATGGCAAGAAAAGTCTCAGATTACTCTCTATGCATCATCTCTGCTCTCCAAAGATGCACGGGGGTCTGAACATTCTCAATATTCACATGCATTTACTTGCTCACAGAGGAAAAATGATGTTGCAGTTTATGCAAGGAGATCAGCCGTGGGCTTTCATGATCCGCTCTCTCTTATTACATATTCATACTTCTGCCTTTGGGCATTGGCAGCCTACCCAGTGGGATTTCCTATTTGGCTCTATCCAAGGCAAGATCAAAGGCTGCCCTTTTGTCTCTCATCTGCTTCTTGATTGGAAACATATTTTATCCCACTTGGAATGGAATTTCTTTGTCGGGAAATTCTTTGAGGGCTGAGAATATTTATTGGTCTAAAGTATTCCACCCTCCTTTGGCCATACAAGAACCCAGACGTTCTTATTTTCTCTCTTTCAAAGGCATTTCTTCTGTGGCCGATGTACTTCAGGATGATGGCACTCTTTTATCCTTTTCTATGGCACTAGCAAATACGGTTTGGGAGCTCATTATCGTCCTTTATGGCATCGGATTTCAGCAATAAAAGTTCTTGCCGGTACCTCGTTTGGAACTTCAGAATAGGCTTGAGGATTGGATTTTACATTCTTCTTCCTCTTCAGCCCGTCCTTTGAAGCTCTCACATATCACAGTGTCATCTCTGTATAAAGTGTTATTATTTCCGCCTTGGATTTCTGACAGAGCAAATTCTGTTTGGCATATGGATCGCCCACTAAAGTGGTGGAGAAAGCGACTGCGTCTCCTTTGGCATTATAAAGTCCCTCTTTGGCAACAGCTTTTCCTTTGGCGAGTCCTACTTGGCATTTTTCCATCTGGCCAGTTACTTGCACTTAGACATATTGCTCCAGCTGTTTGCCACAGATGTCTACACTATGCTGAATCTGTGCTTCACATCTTCTGGCACTGTCCACACACTTGTGATTTCATCGCTCTCATCCAACAGAGGCTTCGAGCGAGATTTCCTACTGTTACTTTTGGCAGGTTTATCTGGTTGTTTGGTTTTCATCCAGCTAGATAGGGTTTTGACCTATTTTTTGTATGGGTACGCTACTGGGCACTGTGGACTCTATGGATGGACAGAAATCATAGAGTCTTTGGTGATCCCCTATTTTCATCTTTTGTTTTTTTCAAACGATCTCTGCAGCAATCATTCTATGATTGCGTTCAAACTCGTTTGATTGATCAGGATGTATATACAGCTTATACTGAGATTTTCAATTGAGTAGTAGTTACTCCACTTTCGAAGTAACTATGAATGCAATTATTTTACAGCAATAAAAGATTTCTTCCCACAAAAAAAAGTGTATCTGTGTGTGTGTGTGTACACACACACACATATATAAGAGACCAAGTATACTTCGAATGGAGTTGTGGACAAACATAAAGCCCGACTTGTGGCCAAAGGATATGCACATTGCCCAGGAATCGATTATGAAGATACTTTGCCCCCACCACACGGATGACTAACGGTCGCTTCCACAGGCATGGAATCAAAAGATTGATGCGTTCTTTCTTGGAAGGGATTTCGAAGGTCAAGAGCAAATCCAAAGCTACACATCTTCCGAGAGAAAGGTCTGGTACCCTCATTATCCTCTGTTGGCAATCTCAACTTGACCGGTAAGTTATGTGGCATAGATTGCCGAGACAAAGGCTACCCTATCAAAGGAGTTCGAGATGACAAATCTATGTTTCCTCCGTTTCTTCTTGAGCTTGGAGATCTAGCAGACAGAGGGATTTGACTGGTAAGTTATATGGCACACATTGCCGAGGCAAAGGCTACCCTATCGAAGGAGTTCGAGATGACAAATCTAGTTTCCTCCGTTTCTTCTTGAGCTTGGAGATTCGGCAGACTGAGAGGGAGTTCTTTGTCTCCCAACAGAGGTATGTTCATGAGCTGTTGGAAGCATTTAAGGTGGAGAACTGTAAGCCCATCTCCTCTCCGATGGATCCTAATACAAAGTTATCCCAACATGATCCCAGTGTTGGAGGTCAACATCTCCCGATGTCACCATAGAGAGAGAGGGCCTTTGTTGTGGGTGTGCCTGCCCAGAGAGAGGATAGATTAGGGTACAAAGAGAGGGCCTTGTTGTGGGTGTGCTCGCCCCCATGAGGATAGAGTAGGATAGAGAGGTCCTTCAGGGCCCACGTTTCAGTCCCATGTACAGGTGCACTGTTTCCAAGCACGGGACAGGCTCTCTGGGTTAGCCTATGTGCTGCATGGCAGCTCTTGGAGGTGTGTCCTCTGCTGCGCACTATGGAGGGCAGTGAGAAGGCCTTGTACCAGGCTGCTGAGTCGGCCTATGGGCAGAGGGGGCCAGCCCTTTATAGGGCTGTATGGAGCAGCAGGTGGTCGGCCACCTAGGGCTGCTGCTGGCCCAGTAGTCGGCCCTTGAGGCAGCCCTCTAGGGCTGAGTGACAGCCCTTATAGAGGGGCTGAGGAGGTCGGTCCCCTAGGAGGCTGAGTCAGTCTGTAGGGCAGTGAGTCAGCCAGCATGCTCCAGCCGACTGGAGGAGGGTGAGGGGCTATATATAGGCCCCCCCTCACTCCTTGTTTTCCATCTCATTGTGGAGCAGTGTTGAGCATCTATAGCAGAGGTTTTCCCCCAACAGTTAGCCGGGTTTTGGCCTGAGATCACTAGTTTCTCTCATCTTTCTCTCCTTTCTTGTTTGGTGTGTGACATTGGCTCTCTCTCCCTCTTCACTCCCGTTCATTTCCACTGCACTTCTCACCCAGAGAGCAAGTGGATGCAAACATTGTACAAGAAGCTGATTGGTTCCTTGATCTAGCTCCTCAACATAAGAGGGGATCTTAGTTTTCCAGTGGGGCTGTTGAGCTCCTTTAGAGTAGTTAGAAGCAACCCATTGTGGCCTTGTCTTCCAAATACCGGGCCGCGTGTTCAGCAACTTGTGAGGTGGTCTCTGGCTTCGAAGATTGCTAGGACAAATTGGGTTCCCATAGAGAGATCTGACATTCATCAAGTGCCACAACCAGAGTTGTATAGCAATTGCTTGGAGAAGTTGGGTTCCCACAAAGAGATATGACAGTCATCAAGCGCCACAACCAGAGTTGCATAGCAATTGCAAGCAATCCAGAGTTCACTGCTCGGACCAAGCACATTAAGATATAGTACCACTCTGTCCGTGAAAAGGTTGTTGATGGGGTTATCCATTGACCTTCTATTCAACGAAGGTCAACGCAGCACACTTGTCTACCAAGCCTACTCCACAACAGCTGCTTGGACAGCATTCCAACTCCCTTGAGTTGATCACACATCCAAAAGCTGAGCACATCTCCTGTATGTACAGTAGGGAGTGAGGGTTTCTTTGAGGGTGAGCCCGCCTAATGTGAAGTAGATGAGCAAGTTAGGAGGGTGCTGGACTAGTGCCCAGGGAAGGTATACAAATGGGACGAAGCATTCGCCATTTGTAAAATCAAGAATGATTAAGAATATCTGCGAGCCCACCCACATGTTTATTGAGGCAACGGAGAGATGGTGGATTAAACAACAAAGGGATGAAATAGCATCTACCACCTGGGAAGGGTTCAAGAGACAACTAAGAAAGCATTTCCTACCTATAACAAAGTATCCCGATCTTGGGATGAGTTCGTGAAAAAATTGTCAATGACTAAGTACACGAATACATTAAGGGAAATAGTTATGAAGATTTCTGAACCTCTTCCTCAGTCGGCGCAAGTAAAAGACTATAATTTTTTATTGACGACAGGATCAAGATGGAAGTTTGAGCTAAGAATGCAAACATGTTGGATGGAGAGTTTGAATGCTTAGGAGCAAAGTGGAAAAACAAGGAACATGCTTTGACAACTGTACAATGGTGTTATCAGGGAAGCTTTCTTCATGCATTTGCAAGTTGTTGGATCTCTTTTCCTCATTCTTCCCCCTGTTCTGGTCGAAGCCATTTTTTGATGGCTTGTTTGTTCTTGCATGCGTATGTTGAAAATTTTTAAAATTCACATTATGGAGCTACAGATATAACGCAGTGCACTGTGGCAGAATCTTGCTTCTGGAGCTTGTTTATCTTCCTTTGCTATTGTGATTTCTGGGAAGTTCTGCATGTGTTGTTTTCTGTATCTTTGTTTCCAGTAGCAAACAAAAGGTCAACGAGATGAAAAGCACAATAGCTATAGACCTGAACTAGGAAGATACTGCGCATCACCATCTAGCTAATGCATTTCTTTTCCTGATAGCTGGTCACATGTATCGAACAAATTGGGGCATCGAGCATAGTACGAAAGAGATTCTGGAAGCTCATAAAGGTTCCTTCATAGGTGAGGGTCACAAGGGTCTTTATGAGATCCTAACTACTTCACAGCATGTCAATTAGCTATTGATATTGCTACGTTGGGTTCCCTAATAATTGTAGTGGCCCATCATATGTATGCTATGCCTCCCCATCCATACCTAGCTACTGATTATGCTAGGCCCATCATATGTATGCTATGCCTCCCCATCCATACCTAACTACTGATTATGCTAGGCAACCATCCCTGTTTACAGATCACGTGTGGATCTATGGTTTCCTAGTGGTAGGTGCGGCTGCACACGTAGCTATTTTTCTGTTGAGCCTAGTGTGTTTGGGCAAGCAGGGGCTCAATATGAGTACCCGAAGAAAGCTCAGTACCATGTGATTGTGTGCATATGTTGCTAAATTAGTAAATAGTGTACCTGATAACATCTTATCTAAGCTCACAACAATAAGGGCAAGTAGCCAACCATGATGTCTCACTCAGTATCGACACACAATGTAATTAACTCAAGCTCGTGAAGATGTGAAACTGAAAACTAGTCCATCTAGCTATGCGTATACAGTCAAATTAGCAACTAGAAGTTCCACTAAAGTATGGAACAGACGATAATCCAGTTAGAGCTTTGTACATGAAGATATAGCCTTAGGAAAGGCATGGCATTCTAAGAAGAATCCATGCATTTATTCAAAAAACACATTTATTAGTCCAAGATGAACAATGTGCAATACGATCTGCGAGGCGAAAAGGATTTACCTCAAGGACTGTTGGTCTTCGTAAGTAAAGTTCGCAAAGCTCAAAAAGAATTTTTATTTCTTTTTATAGCTGTCAACTCTTTAGGTCAATCGAGGGTGTGTCAACTAGCACTGAGGCTATCCAAGATGGAAAAATGGCCAAGTTAGCTGATCAGGTTGCAGGAGAAGTTCTCTAATGCTTTTGGAGATGAGTTGCCTTACGGGTTATCTCTAGAGCAGAATGTTTAAACAAGATTGAACTTACTCCAAGGCCTCCCTACACATTAAGCAGTTTACTAAAGAAGCTAAGGTGCAAAGGCAATTGAAAGAATACCTCAAGCCAGAGCAGATTCAGCCCAGTTTCTCGCCTTTTGTTTTGCCAGTGAGATTGAGCAAGAAAAGATGATACCGTTAGTCTCTGTATAGAATACAGAAGAATGAACAATATCACTATTTAGCACACGTATCTGATGGCTCGGATTAGATGCATTACATTGAGCCATACTCTTCAACAAGATCTTAGGAGTGACTATCACCAGATCCGGCCTACAGCCGAGGAACTACAAAAGACAGCTTTCAGGAGCAGGTTTGGGCATTACAAATTTTAGGTAATGCCGGTTGGGCTTACCAATGCTTATAAATGACTATTACTACGCTATATATGTCGTTAACACTTAAGAAAAGTATTCAATACTTTGAAAAAAGCTAATCTATTTGTTAATATAAGAAAACTGGTGCTCTACATGGTTAAACTTGAATATCAAGAATTCGTTATTACACCTGACATGGTTGAAATGGATCCAAAGAAAGTGGTCACGATATTAGTGTGGCCAATTCCTCAAAATGTGATTGTGTGGCAGTCATTCTTGGGATTTGTCTAGTTTTATGGAAGGCATATGACAAGGATATTCTGAGATAGTGTTGCCTTTGACTGAGCTGACCTCAGATAAAGTTTCTTTTATGTAGGGACACAAGTGCATTGTGGTAGGAGTTGTTCTTCTTCAAAAGGGAAGAGGAGCTACAAACATCAAGCAAGGTGCTGGGTAAAACTACAATCAAAAGTGATTGATATACTGAAATCTATAGGTAGCCAAGATGCTCTCACTCACCCCTGCGTTGCCTAGAATCAGGCTTCAGTGGGATAGGATGGAGTATGCCAATGCCCAGACCCAAGTTGTCGAAGCCTAGGAAGAGACCTAGTCGGCAATCTCCTCCAAGGATTCTATGAACATCGAAGGGCCATTAGGAGCTGTTACATGTCCCTTGCCAACCCATCCGCACAACTCAGGAGTAAAGAAGTCACACCAACCTTCGCCCACCATTTTGGGGACATACGTTGTGCTCCACTCTATTTGGCCTTCTCAGAGATCTTTTACTCTTAAGGCTATGCCTTTACCTCTTTGCCAAGGGTGAATATGTCTCATCATCTCATCTTCAACAGGAGACACAAAGCAGATATCCACTAGTGGCAACCCATCATAATTTTTAATGTAGCTTGGAAGATCTTAGCCAAGGTCTTCAGTTTTAGCCTCCAAATGCTTCTTCTAGACCTGATTCACCACACATCCAAGAACACGGCATATTAGAAAACATCTTCACAAGTTCACCTTCTAGCAGACCGTGGACTGGGTGCAGCAACAGCCTTGCCATTCTCATTTTAGACTTTGAAATGGCTTTTGATAGAGTGGATAAGGGTTCCATCAGTAGCGCTAATCCCTTGCTGACATAGCCAATTTTTTCCCTTTATTACATTTCTTGATGATGCTTGTAGAAGTATTTTCTATCCCATGGGCCATAGCCTTATTATTTAATTATGAAATGTTAATTTCAAAGATAGAATGAACCATGCTTAAAGTTCTTTTACAATTGCTGATCTGTATGGCTTTCTCGATTTTCTAGAGGGTTTTCTTGTTTTCTTTTTCTTTCTTCTTTTTTTTTTGGGGGGGGGGGGGGGGAGGGGGAGGTTGTTGGGGGACGGAGCAAGTTCTTTTACAAAGCATCATTAATGAAATCTTATGATTCTTTTCTGCTTGTAAAATGTGCACACTATCAAAAGCATCGTAGGCACGTGTATGATCTATATTTAGGCATGGCATCAATGGGACATATCCGCCTCCTTGTACAAAACTCTTAGCTTAGCTTTGCTTCTGCATGCCTGGCAAAACCTTGGGCATATTGCTATCTGCTGCAAGGCTGAAGAAATTTCTGTCATTTATTTGGACAGTGCCTTTGACACCTCAAAAGACTTGCATACACGTCATTGGGTTGTAGAGAGTTCTAGAGATTGAGAGTACTTTGAAAAACCCATAGTGTACTTATGTGGCTGCTATCATGGCAGCTCTGAGAACAGTCACCTGGCTCGTTCCAGTCTATTGGATGTCCTCAAAAGGCTCCATCATTACTCTTTCATTCCTTGAATTAGCTAACAATTGAGAAACCCAGTTATCCACCTGTTGTTGTTCATAATAAAATTTGATTCTACAATTGAAGGAATTTGTGATCACACACTCCAATCAACATGAAATCATGCTCTCAAATTAAGGTTCTTGTGTTTGCATCACTCCCATGAGATGCCAGTGTGTTATCATGGATATATTATTTCTTATGGCTGCCAAAGGTTAAGGAAGGGCACAATGATTCAGCAGAGACTGTCAGCTAAGTGTCAGCAGTTATTCTATGCAAACCTGGGAGATGCATGCCTCAAAGAAATTCATGAAAAATCCTTTTCTTATTGATGTTTGACAGATAAATATGTTCAGCTGTAAATTTGGACAAAATAAAATATGGTGTACAAGAAAATTTCAGCAATTTGCAATCTTTAGCGTCCACAAGAGTGTAGTACCTCAAATAACTGTGACCTCGAATCTTAAATGTTGAAGGGCTGACTACAGACCAGCACCCTTCACTAGATTTGCCTGCAGGACAGAAGGGAATCTGGGATCCAGCAACAGGCCGCTCTACAAAGCTGTTTGACATAACTATGTAGACACACAAAACAATACAAAAGTGGATGACCCGTTAAAAAAGAGCTGCACCATCCATACAGAAGAGACGTTTAGTACAACAAAAACAAAATTCAGCACATAAATACAACCTTCCTATTTTCAATTCAGATAGATACTTTGGTCATAACAAGTGCAAAGGGAAAGGCCGAAGAGCATACAAGGATCAAGGTTCTCAGGGAAATCATTCAAACGCCGCTTGAAAGAAAACCGAAGCAGGTTGTTTTTCATCTTTTGTCCACCGGGGCTAGCAGGTGATTTTCTGTCATTGAAGCTGACCGATGGAAGTACTCGAGGTAAACAAGATTTTTGAGAAGACTTTTCCTGCTGATCACCTGCTATATGCGCTTTGAGAAGGAATTTCAGAAGTATATTTAGATATATTTCAGAAGTTGTTTAAAACTTACATTGTTCAATCCTCAAGATGAGAATACAAACTGGTTACCTTTATCAGCAGTGACATGCTGCTCTACTCTTCCTGACTGTGAATCGTCTAGAGGTGATGTGTACACAAGCTTTTCTGCCAATTTCTTCGGGCTAGCTGGCCCACTTTGCTGTTCAGAAGTCAGAATAACCTCTGGCTGCAAGTTTTGCATTCTCTCTTTTAGTACTGCAAATGTGGGCCGTGGAGTTCCTTCAGTGCTGCCAGGGTGACTAAGGCTGTTGCCCATAGCAGGTAAAGAATCTGCGAGTATCAAATGCCAGAAAACAAATTTTAGCCATCTTTGTGGCTCCATCTAATGATTGATATGAAGCACACAGTAATATTCCTAGAAATACAAGGAAGATACTGGATTGTGCACACAGCACCATAAATCTATCAGACAGTTCGAAATAAAATGAACCCACAGAGTAAACTGCTTACCACCGTACACGCTCTTGAAATCGTCATCAGAATCTGAGTCCAGCCAGAGGTGTGAGTCAAACCAGACTTCATCCTTGGTTGCTGCCCCACAGCACCGGAGACAAAAGATGTCAACCAACCTTAAACACACACTAAGTTCTCAACTTCAATTAACAACAGAAGAGCATTCCATGTACAAACTCTGAATGGACTGGGTTAAAGCATGATAGCCTTACTACACGTAAATGGAATTAGAAGAGGTTATTACAGCAATCGACTTTACAACTGTTGATTAACCACCTCAATGAATGACTATCTTTGCTAGCACATAATTGGTATATAAAAGGTTATTAAATCATCTACCCTACGAACTGGAGTGCATACCAAACATGTAATACCAATCAATAATTTTGAAATGCGACTTCTGATTATGGAGTCCATCCAAGCTTGTACCCAACACACCCAAGAGTTGGCCTGTGTGAAAAGTATACAGTCCTTTCCAATAGGCAAGTGTTAAGAGTGCCTAGAGTGCTGCTCAGGTTTTCCTTTTTCCAAAACCATGTTGAGGAATGCCCAGCTACCTAAATGACAGTAAGAGTTTGAAAATTCAAAACCAGAGCATACCATGCAAGCTAACTTGTGGATCATCCTTGTGCTTAGGCTGCTTGCAGACCTCATCATTAATTTGCCTTCTTCTAGGTGCAGTCCCTTGTTCTGTCTGCAGAAACCTGCCAATGCCATTCCTTGTTACCCAGGTGCCCTTATCTTTCACCTCTTTCGACACATTTGAAATGCCTGTCGTGATGGTGGTGTCTTCAAATGATGTCTGTCTTGCTCTTTTTCTACTGTGAGCTGAAAGACATCCTCCCATTTGTCACTTCTTTTCTCATAAGCAATGATCTGAAAAAATCATATAACTTGTATGAGTTTCAATTACATCAAAGCAAGGCCCTAGTAGCTGATAAGAGAGCTACATATTACATGAACAGCCTCTTAACTGCACATATCTGCAAGTGTGTTTTCTAAAAAGCAAGTCGCATAAAATGCAGCAACCCTTCTAAAGAGGATGAAAAGCCTAAAAACACTTTAGTCATGTCCTTTGTGGCTGCCATATACATTTACGTGACCTCAAATAATTCACGTATTGCAAAGATAAAAAATTCTGCTACTCAATTGAAATTGAGCAAAACTATACTCGAGGCTAGTGTAACAAAATGTCAAAAGAACAACACTTTCTGCCTGGCACAGAGGAGTGCCAATTGAAAGAGAGAGAGAGAGAGAGAGAGAGAGTTTCAATTTTGCTCAAAAGATCACAAGCTTTAGGAGACCACTGTGAGTTCCTGCTGATCTTATACCACACCTGAATCAGTAAAATCATAATTCTCTATTTCATTTCAAATTTCCTATCCCGATACGGTGTGAAAACATCCAACGTAAAACATTCCAATGCTGTCATGCAAAATTGCAAATGCACCCGGAAATGCCACACTAACATGTACATCAGACTGGAGGGTATAACATGACTGGAGAAAGTACCACTGTCAAATGTGTGTCCGATCAACCTGTGACAATTTGACGTTGCTTTCTGCAAATGGTTTTGCAACCATATACCCAAGAAGCCTGCTATACGATCTACATGTGTCCCCATTGCTTTCCAGGGGTGTATCACATGGTTTTGCAACCATACATCCAAGCCTGGTGTAGGATCTTTTTGGCATATTTGCTTTGAGTTAGTATCACGTTCTTCTGATCTACACATTTCTACTCCGAGAAAAAAGGGCATGTCTCCCATAACTTTCCTGGAAAGTCTGATGCACATTTGCCTTTCAAAATTAGAACTATCAAAGCGTTCCTAGAATGGTAGGATAGACCATGGATGACTCTAGCTCATTGGCAGGGTTAGAGATTATTAAGGGACCACATGCTATGGTCCCATGGAAGAGACAAGTGGCACATGGCACCAAATCATTGGTTGGTCTTAGGTGGGTTTGGCACATGTCACATGGACACGCTCCCAACACTCCACACAGCCTTGGGCATTGAACCAGGTGTGACTTCTCACCTGTGTGCATTAGACTATATTGGTACACATGGGAGGGCACACGATAACTTCTTCATAAAGCCTCAAGTGGTTTCTCCCACACTCACTCTAATTATCATGATACTGTTCAGTAAATTAAGCAATTTCACTATATGACATGACAAAATGTGTATACTAAAGGTTGAGAAAATACAAGTTACAACTCTACTCAAACTAGGTCTAAATAACCATGGATAAGCTTTTAGCAAGACTTAAGGTAACAAGTAACTACTCATTTAGACTCATCAAACCAAGTCAGCGAAAAGGCAACCAAAGTCAACTCTGGTCAACATGGTCGAACATGATCAACAAAGCTGAAACTATCTTCCCTACGTACATGGAAGAAGCCCTGTGTGACTAGAATGTTAACAAAGGCCCAAGTAGGCCAAACCAACTACCCATAGTTAAGGACCTAAATGCTTATGGCGAAATGAGTGCAATGTTATGTGTACTCTATATTGGAACTAACCCTCATAAGGTTTGAAGAGTCCTCCAAATTTGCTTGCATCTAAAAGATATGAACCACAATAAGCTGAGATGAACAACAGAGAATGAGGGCAAAAAAACACAATCTATTCTTCCACAAGATGTGGGAAAAACCTGCCCAAAAGGGCCTGCAAACATCCAGTAGATGCTAGGCAAAGATTCACCTGGAATGGCTATGTCATACTGAACAAAACAGGTCCTGCAGAAGGGCTTCAATGTGCACGCGTGCGTGTGTGTGTGTGTGTGTGTGTGTGTGTGTGTGTGTGTCTCTTTGCAGCAATCACTTTTTGATTGCTTGCAATCTCGTGTCTTTGATCATGATGTATATTTGTCCTACAGTGAGATTTTCTCTTGATGTATTATAGCTCTCCCTTTCTGGGATAGCTTTTTTTGTAATATAATGACTCGAAGATTCCACACAAAAATGTGTGCGTGCGTGTGTGTGTGTGTGTGTGTGTGTGTGTGTGTGTGTGTGTGTCTCTCTCTCTCTCTCTCTCTCTCTCTCTCTCTCTCTCTCTCTCTCTCTCTCTATATATATATATATGGCCTGAATAGCCTGTGTCCCAGCTGACCAGCAGACCAACCAGGTTGGCCTCGGTGTGGCATGGGCAGCATAAGCCTAGTCTGGGATTTATAAATAGGCCCATAGGCTGACCATATCTGGCCACGATTTGTCAGCAGCAGTCCCTTTAAACAGCCCCATGATGAGGACAATGAACCAGGCTTCTGCCTTATTCTTCTACCCATTCTCTACCCTAATCTACTGCCGTTGTGCCCCATAGGTGGGACATTGACTTCCAACACCCTCTCTCATTGACTCAACTCTGGGCCCATGCTCAAGTGTTGTATGAGGTGCTCCATTTGCTTTTTGTGAAGAGCCTTGGTGAACATATTGGAAACTTTCTCTGAAGATGGGCAATAAATCTGCTCCACCTCTTTGTCCTTGATCGGCTCCTAGATAAAATGGTCATGTACATCAATGTGCTCGGTCTATGCATGGTACACCAGGTTATTTGCTCTGATTGTCGACATGATTGCCATAGCATTCTCCTGGAAACATCCATATCCTCAAGTATCCATCTAAGCTAGAGAATTCACATCCAGCCATATATGCTGCTCTGTATACTGCCTCTATGAAAGAAAACGCTACTAAAGGCTGTTTCTTCCTGAGCCATCAAACAACACTTATGAGACAATGACCCGAAGTTGAATGTCGTGAATCTCAATCCCCATCTCAATGCAAGGCACAAGATCGACCAGTTCCAGACTTTAGCTATAACTGATACCATCATTGCATTTATCCTTCAAATGCCCCACTACTCTCAATATATATCTAGATGATCCAGGAACATGCCCAAACTCATCCTCTGAAACCCAACACATAGTACTGTTTCAATATCAATGTTGAAAACCATAAACTCCATCACACAGGGACAAGCTACTATATACCTAGATGAATCCAGAAACATCCCCAAACTCATCCTCTAAAAACACAACATAGTGCAGTTTCAATCTCATGATAGTCACTCATAAGATTGAAAACCATAAACTCCATCACGCATAGCAGGGACTAGCTACTATGACATCCCCACTGACGTCATCAGCGCCCAACAGTGGGTGTAGACCATAGTATAAAAGTATGCTCTCACACATACAAATCCACACACCCACACATACTTGAGCATCCATTTATACAAAGTCTTCGTACTGAGTTTCTGTCGGCACTCCGAAGGTGAAGGGCAAACTCAGCCATGACGAAGGCTGGCACTAAAGCAGAAGTCTAATCATAAAGTAGTCCAAATCTCTTCATTCAAGCTACAACTTCTTGTGAAGTCTAAATGATTTCATTTTAGTCTCTCCCAAATGAGCATCTAACTCTAAATCTAGCTGATAGGGCAACGCACCATTTAAGATAGAAAGAATTATCGCAATACCAATAGACCGCACTTGGACGAAAACTTCACAAGGTGAAATTTGCATGTCCGCTAATACGGCAGAAGCATATACCTAGATGAATCCGGGAACATTCCCAAACTCATCCTCTAAAAACACAACATAGTGCAGTTTCAATTTCACAATAGTCACTCATAAGATTGAAAACCATAAACTCCATCACGCATAGCAGGGACAAGCTACTATGACATTCCCACCAATGTCACCAATGCCCAATGGTGCATATATGCTCACATTTACATATCCACACACCCAAACATCCTTGAGCATCAATTTATACAAAGCTCTTTGTACTGAGCTTCCACCACCACTCCAGAGGTGAAGGGCAAACTCAGTGGTGACAAAGGCTAGCACTAAAGGAGAAGGCTAATTAAAAACTTATCCACATTCTCTTACTTGTAAAGACTATACGATTTCATTTTAGACCCCCCCAAACAAGCATTTCTAGGCAAAAATGCTTAGACAATCTAGTTCATAGGACACTTAAGATGGAAAGAATCTAAAGTACTGTGGGAACATATATTTATATGAATCCAGGAATATGCCCAAACTCATCCTCTAAAAACACAACATATAGTGCCATTTCAATCTCTTGATAGTCACTCCAAAGGTTGAAAACCATAAACTCCATCAAGCATAGCACGGACTGGCTACTGATATCCCCGCCGACGTCATCACTACTCTCAATCCTACTTTGCAGCGCTATCCCTTGACTCTAAAGAAAATTGACAAAGTAATCCAATTTGAATATCAGGTCAGGTATTGGTTCGGTGAAGGTAACTACCAAGCAACCTTGGATACAAAGTTGCAACGATCAGCTGAGATGTATCCTCGTTGCTCACCTTGAACCCAACATCCATAGCTGTTGGTGCCTCTCTTGTCGAGCCGAGTAGAGCTCCTCACAATACTTATCCTAGGAAATGAACATGCTGTTGTGCTTCGGCCAAACTTCTATTCTAAGAAAATAGTGGACTCACCCCAAATCTATCATCTCAACTTACAAGGTAATGAGCAAGATCTTGTCCCTTGTACAAGATAGTGCCTAATGGGTTATGACATAAACCAATCAAATAAAAGTAGTCATCAAGTCTTTGGTACCATGCTCTTTGGGCCTGTTTCAGCCCCCACAAAGCTCCACGTGGCTAGTGGCTACTCCACGTAGACCTTCTTGTAACTCTCCGTTCGACAAAGTAAACTTCACATTCATTTGGAAAATTGACCACTAGTGGTGAGACATGAGAGCTTTATTGTAGAAATGTGGTCATCCTGGAAATGTTTCACCAAAGGCATTTACGGCTAAAGCGAAAGGTGGTAAGGGAAAATCCAGCAAGGGGAAGCCGAAAGGAAATAGCAATTCCAAGGGCAATCTAACGACAGTGGAGAAAACGAAGAGGACTTGTTTCTACTGCAGAAAACCTAGACACACAGGCAAGGACTAGAACTAAGAAGGTTGACCAAAAGAAGAAAACGAGCAAAGACAACAAGCCCAAGGAAGGAAAGGACTCTTTGAAGAACCTGCTGCTGACAAATGGCAGCCAGATTTGGTCAGTCTATGGGCCTATTTATAAGCATGGCAGAGGCAGCAAGGGGGTTCAGCCACCCTAGATCATGATAGAACTGGTCAGCCTACAGGTTGGCCACAACATACCCAAGTCGGGTCTGTACAGACCAGGGTCGGCCCTATCTAGGTTGGCCTGCCTTATGAAGGAGGGGTACACTTAGAAGTAAATAGAGGCCCTTTGGCCCTCATCCACATCCCACTAAAGCCCTTAAGGCAAGACAAGAGTACAAATCACGCCCCATTGTGCTCTGTTTGACAAAGCCATTCCAGGCTAATCTTTGACCAGTATCTACTAGATGTTTGCAAGCCCTTTTGGGCAAGTTTTCCTTACACATAAAGAGATTGGCTAAGGTACTTTGCCATCATTTTCTGTTGTTCATTTCAATTTATTGTGGGTTCATATCTAAGCTTAACTGCACACTATCTGAGTGAGAAATTGGAGAGAACTGAGTAATCCTTCTGCTGCATGAGGTTGCTACAGCAAGCATCCCTTAGTCTACACCAACACCCCCTCTCAACAACACATTGTGTGTCACGAACATCCACACGCCCGTGGCCATGCTAGCTAGTGCTAGCGCAAGTAGCCAAGTCAACGGCCAGTAGACGTCCATACAACCATTCAGGCAGCCCTGTGCAATCAGCAATCAGCACACAATCAACAGGCAGTCAGCGCCACGTCATCGCAGGTCTAAGAACACAGAGTTGACTTTTTGGCTAAAAGTCAACGCGTTGACTTTTTGTCTTTTTGTCAACGTTGGCTTTTTTTACGGACCTGGTCAACGGTAGGCGTTGACCAGCCGACCAGGTCAACGGTCGGCATTGACCAAGTCGGCCAAGCTGACCTATCAGCCTATAAAAGGGCAGCCTTTGGCCCTCATTCATCATCCACTCCTCACGCCTTCAAGCCTTCATAGCAACAAGAGTCACGCCTCCCCGCAGCAGACCAGCAGGGTAGCCTCAACCTCTTCAGGGATCTAGTGAGGATTCACCTCCTCTAGGTAGTCTAGTCTTCTAGTTTTGAATTGAGGGTTTCAGTCCCTCCATACAGTTGTTTTCAGCCCTTTGGGCATTCATTATTCAGTTGCATCATTTTCCTCTTCGGAGGTCCACTACATTCTCTCCCTCTGATTCTCTCACTCACATCCACAGCTCACTTTGTGTATTGAGTGCATCATCTTACAGTTGCAGTTAGTATTGGGCAGGAGAGAGAGTGAGGATAGTCTATCTTCCGCTACATTGGTATCAGAGCTTTAGTTTTCTTTCCTGAGATAGGGAGGGTCAATTTAGCGACAGCTCTATTGTTTTATGGTCCAAACAAGATCCAGCAAGGACACCATGAGCACTAGTGAGCAGTCCAACACCGGGGGAGGTGAGGGTTCAATGCCTCAACCACCACCCCCACCACAAAATCCTGTAGACACTTCCATGTCTGCGATGACAACCATGTTGCAGGCTATGATGCAGATGCAGCAACAACAATCCGAGGCTCTCTTCACCCACGTGACCCAGCTTCAGGCGATGTGGGAAGATCATGAGCAGGCCGCCAGAGAGCACGAAAGGCTAGCTCGAGAGGCCAAAGAAGAACGCGATCAAGAGGCTCGAGAAGCCAAAGAAGAACGCGATCGAGAGGCTCGAGAAGCCAGGGAACTCCGAGACCACGAGGCTCAAGAGGCCAAGGAGCTCCAAGAACGTATTGCTCGAGAAGAGAAGGAAGAACGGGATCGGCAGCTTCTCATTTCTCTACTTCGACCAGAGGGGGGAGAAAAGGAGAGACTTCCACCTCCAGCCAAGCCTTCTTTTCCAGGGAATCTCAACTTCACACGGTACGATGGTAAGCAAGAACCTTTAGTGTTGACTTCATGGCTCAATCAGTTCGAAAGTTATTTTTCAGTGATGCCTACGAAGGACAATGAGCGGTGCATCCTAGCATCCATGCACCTCACAGACGAGGCAATCACCAGGTGGCTCAAGTGGCAGAAGGACCACTATGATGCAGACGAGGAGACACCTCTCTATAGCTGGACGGAATTCGTGAAAGATCTTCGATCACGGTTCCTGCCACCGCAGTACTTGGACAGGCTCCAAAGTCAGTTCTACGAGCTACGCCAGGGAGACACCGAGACGGTGAATCATTATGCCAATAAGTTCACTCAGGTGTTTATACAGTTGCAGTTGGAGGACAGTCTGAAGCTGAGCAAATTTCTCCATGGGCTGTGTACACACATCCAGTTGTATGTCAGAAGTTTCAGGCCACAGGATTACGAGTGTTCATATGAGCTTGCTCAGAATTTGAGCTCATGCACAAGGGTCAAGGATCCAAGCAGGTCAACAGTAAGAAGTCCCAAGATTCCACACTAGGTGATGGTGGGAATGGGCAGCAGAAGAAGAGCTGGATGGCGAAAGATAGCAATGGCTATGGCGGGTACTTGGATACAGCCACACGAGCACTCTATGCCAAGGAGAATCGATGCTTCCATTGTCATGTGCCGGGCCATAATAAGAAAGATTGCCCGCATTACCAGAAGCTTCTAACAGCAGGAGCCACGTCAAGTGGCTCAACAACAGCTTCAACAACCTCAGTAGTCATTGAGGAGCTTGATGAACAACAAACTACAGGGACAACCTCAGTAGTCATCCAGGAGCTTGAAGCTCCGCAGAAGGGGGAGCCTCGTCAGTTTCCCAAAGTCCATCCCATCACCCCCTCAAGAGCTAGGAGCATACCAAATACCGGCAAAGCACTAAGCATCATGGGTTGGTTTCAACCCATTTTCGACTCGTTCAACATCCAACAATATTCACAACTTCAATCCTTAAAATCCCTGTCGCTTCTCCACTTAGATCTCCACACATTGGCTTATTCAAGAAACTCTAGAATAACTCCCAGCTGTCTCCAAAAACAAGCTCGTATAGAGCTCCATGCAGGTTTGACTCCTGAATTAACCAAGTCATCCGTAATCCCTCCTGTTCTCCTAATCTCCTAGTCCCTTACACAAAGTTTGACAAAATTGTTTAGCATCATGTCTATGATCCTTCTTGGAAAGGCTCATCAAGCCAATAGCTTTAGTCAATGTCTCAATCGCCAAGGGGTCCTTTCTACCAACATCTTCAACAGAAGCAAAATGCTCCAAATGCCTCTGCCACAATAACTGCCCTTTTGTTTGTTCAGAAGGGTTTAACCCTCCACCCGAACAAAGTATGTCACCAAACCGTGCAGCTGATTCAACATGCATATGCAAAGAAAAAATGTACCCTAGTTTTGTTTCCTCATGATGCTTACTGCTGCAACAAGCCAGAAAGTACCAACCAAATCAGTGTCCATTGAATTTCTATGCTAACATGCCAGTCAGTGTTTTCAACTGCTCCACATTCTGTCTCAGAGTGGCTCCTTACATCCTCATCCCTCTCAGTGTAGCTGGTCAGCACAATCTAAGGAACCTTTGCTATCCTCCATTATCACAAAAACTTCTGGACCTCCAGATCACATCTGAGTGTAGACTCCAAAGCAGATTTCAACAAATCTTAGTAACCCATTCTTTTGACTAAAATTTGGAATTGTCAAAACCAAAGTCTTGAATTTTTGCTTAACCTTGTCAGCAGACTTTGCACAACAAATAAAGGTGATCCGATTTTGAGATTAAATATGAGACAACTGGAGCTTGCATTAGATTCATTAGCACTATTTTGATATGCCTCGACAATTTATTTGCCTCTAACAACACTTCCACTTTCTCTTTCTGGCAGTAATTATCTTCTATTACATGCATTTGCTTACGTTGAGTGACAAGTCAGGTTGCATGAGAAAGCATCTTAAGAATTGTGTGGTAAGCCTTGATTTCCATTTAGGCACATTTATGAGTACATGTAGAATTTGTGTCACATGCACCAGAGGTCAAGCCCAGGTTGCAGTGACAACTGGCTACGTTGTCTGCCAATCGCAGCTCCCTACACCATATGTGGCAGGTTTTGGGGCCTCCAAAGGGAAGCAACAGGCATTGTAAGTGGGCTGCCGGAGGTGCATTTTATAGGCAGCCTCAACACCCTCCAGGTCGGCTGGCTGGTCGGCCAGTTAGTGCTGGTTGGGTCGGCCAAAACAGGCCCTTCCAGCCCCTATGTAAAGGGAGCCTTGGCCCTCATTTCAGCACACAGATCCCAGCCTCCAGCAGCATTTTCAGCCATCCTATGGTCGAGGTTTTGGTGTCGTGGTTCAGCCGCATAGCTCCATCTCCCTCGTCGCAGTTAGGGGAGTAGTACAGTTCAGTTTGTATGCCGATTTGGCACCCATGTACAACAGTAGTCAGGGCATTTATGCCAGCAGTATATATAAAGCAGTGTACTATAGTTAGGAAGATCCCCGCATGTTACAATTTGAGGGCAACAGCCATATTTTCAGAATTGCAGCATCCAAGTGTTAGAATTATCCTGTTGGTTTTCACAGAATGCATTCTTCTCTGATGGCAAGATACACCGGAGTCAGGACAACATACAGCCAGGTCAAGTAGAGTCTATAATCTTCAAAAGCCAAATACACCCAATCTCACAAAGTGAGGCTTGTTTGTTTTGAAGAAGAGTTTTTTCATTGGGAACATGTCGGAAGAAATGTGGTGAAGGTCTCAAAATACCTGCCAAAAACCTAAGTAGATAACAAACCTCCGGCTGGTTTGTCACAGTTGTTGCCCATCCAAAAGGGGAGGGGACAATGGACTTTCATCACAATGCTACCTTCGACAAAGAGGGCCAAAGATACGTGGTGGTTGACATGCTTATCAATCAATCTCATTACGGTGGCCAACTTCCCAGCTTGTCTGGAAATTCATTGTTCACATGTTTAAGCACCGTGGGTCTCCTCGTGCAAGTTCATGGATCCTTTTCTGCATGAAATATAAAACATTGGGCAGAGTATTACACTCCAAGTACAGCATAGCATCCTAAGTTGACGAAAAGTCTAAGAGGATACACAAATGGGGCAAGGCAAACAGAGACCTTGAGATAAATGGCCTGGACTAGCATAATTTGTTATAATAGATTATACATATGGGGATGAGCCCGTTTGAGGTCATGTATGGATACAAGCTAGAGATGCCTTCAGCACCAGCTGAGGCTGTTAAAAAATCAGCAAACAAGACATGCCCTGGAGAAGTTAGAAGCTCTTTTTGCAATTGGCCCACAAGAACATGCGGTATGCCCAAGCGAAGCAACGAAATTAAAGGAGTGTTAGTGTCTCCACAAGCACACTATGCCTCGTTGGAGGGTAACACCAACACATAACTGGCCAATAGGTATTATAATCTCCACAAAAATATCCAGAAAGTGAGTCGCATGTCAGATGGAGCTCCCACCCAAGTGCGTTTCAAGTGTCATTATTGAAACCACATGAGGGTCAAAAGGTACTTACCAGAAAGCATCGTACAAGAGAACCCATCTTTTAGATCATCGTCCCTTTGTAGGCACCGTCATGAAAAGCATCAAGCATGACATTTTAAAGGGTGTGATAAAAGTTACGAGAGCGTGGATCACATGCAGCGAATTATGCCATCCAGAAACCTTAAGTGTGAATAGGACAGAACAACCGTATCTCATAGCATTGAACAGAGGAGGAGGATCTTGAGACCCGGAGGCTGGTCAATCCAGCCGAGGAGTACAAAAGCATTTTGTGCCATACTGGACCAGTAGAGACTCTAAACGACGCATCGAGCAACAGGGGAAAGCAAGCCTCACCAGAGTGCTGCATACAAGAATAGAAGATTTACGTCTTCAAAATATTGCTAGACTTGCATTTATGTTGCAGGTTAATGTGATCTCAGCAGGGCAAATTTAATGAACAGCACAATACCATTATCTGTCAAAAGCAAGGGAGACCAGAGGACACGTAGAGAAAAAGACTAAAACATTTTGTAAACTATAATACAGATTACAAACAGTAGCTGCTTCACGGTACGCTACGTTTTAGTGACAATAGGCTGCGAAAGCGTCGACCACGACCTTGGCATTACGTGCTGAACCCATTAGAGGAAAGACTTAGAAATCCTTTGCCGGAGCTGCAGTCTTTCTCGAGGAGTCTATGAAACTAACTCTAACAGAAAATGTCCCGGCAGTAATGGCTAAAGTGACCATTCTGAAGGCATTTAAACACCAATTCTCAGGTCAAGGGCTGCTGGCCTAACACGATCTGGAGTTCACACAGGCCCAACGAACGCTCGAACAGTCAATCGAGATGTTTTCAGGACTCAACAGCTGTAAATTCGTTTATTCTGACAGAAGAGATGTGGGAATGATTACTGGCAGGTGTACCTAGTGATCAGCAGAGAATGAACAAAAGGCTTCCTTCTAGCAAAACTTTAGACCACGATTGCACCTGTTTCTGCTCCTTCTACGTTCGAATGAAAGTCTTGATCCTCCTTCAATTCTTTGCTCACAGAATTGCTGGGCTTGCCATACACCGAAACCTCCGCACTATTCGTTCCTTACAAGAGTCACCAACCGGGTATTCGACAAATGTATTGAACGATCAAAGGGGGCGGGGAGGTATGAACCGCTGCCTTAAAGGTAGCAGAACGCTGGGCTCCCGTGGATCGTGAATCCTTCGCCGTCAGTTCATCCAGGGCGCGGAAATCGCAATGCTGATACGATGACGCGCGCACCAAAGAATAGCCTCCGCGTCGCGGTTCACAGTAACGCATCAATGGGGAGAAGGAAGGGAAAACGCGTGGAGAGGGCGAGGAAAAAGCGAGGGCTGAATCAAAGACGGTCGACCTTCCCAAAACAAGCACAAGAAGAAGAAGAAGTCTGCTGGAAGGTTTGGCTATGGCGATGGCTTTGAAAGCTTAATCATATTGCTAACCCCTCCACGTCACACCCCTTCCCCTCCATGCATGCACCATCACATTACATTCTGCATTACCTTACCACACACTCTCTCGCATCTTGGGTCACTACCTCTCTAACAGCCCAAACGCCCACTGCTATTTCAATTCGATCGATTTTTCCAGAATTCAATCTAACGTACACAATTGCATAAACTCTCTAGTCTCGCACAACTAAGGATAAATATCAAATTCTCCATTGTGAATTTTAGTTTTGCAGCCCTTTTCATGAATGGCAAAGATCTACGAAGCAATTCGGGCCATAGTACTACAACTTCAGACTCGTGCCATAAGCCATAGCACATTTTTGCAAGATACCCAGCATGGACACCAATGCATCACCAATTCTCTTAGCAATTGGCAGTGGTTTTGTCGTAACTACTCTAGAAGTATATGGCTTGTTTCTTGTTCTATGCTTAATTATGGTTATGAGGTGCACTTTAATTTCCAAAAGCATGATACTCATTATTCTATGGAACCAAATATCTTCAGAGACCAACTATAGTAGATAGAAAACATGGTTTACACCAAGAAAACAATAAATATGTCTTCTATTTGTAAGGAACAAATGAATGAGAACAAAAAGAATCAAGGTTTTCATGAACATTTAATCTAAAAGAAAGGTAAGAGATGTGACTATAAAATGCCTACAGCAATTGGTATAAGAGAAAGATAGGAGGTAAGATGATGATGTTGTTGGAGGGGCTTTATGCTATTTAAATACATGATGGTCTTGGAAGAATGACGGTTTTAGAAGAGGATGTTCATTGTTAAAAATATATTGTTCTTTTTTCCATTTTTATTTTCTTATTTTGGGGGTGAATACACCACTCTTGCAAAACTATAAAAATAAAAGGATCAAGTTAGGTTGATCCTTGTCTTTGTGAATAAGCTATATACACTTAGTAATAGGGTTTCAAATACTAACACTTCACCATTAGGATTTATACAAGGGAGCCCAATCCGTGTTCAAGTATTGTAATATTTGGAGAAGCTCAACCAAGTATCTGGACATAAATCCAAAGTAGATATATAGATAGATATAGATAGAGAGAGAGAGAGGGGGGGGGGGGGGGGTAGCTCACACAATAGTTTGTTCCTTATCATTGAGAAGATGGTGTTACCTTGAATGAATGCGATATAAACTTGGCTCAATCTAGGGAGAGATTCATAGATGAGTCATATGACATTCTAAAAATCAATGAGAACGGAAACTAGCACGAGCCTACAAAAAAGCTCACGTATGCTTTTGTTCGAGATGCCACAATATAAATATGAAATGGGGCAAAAGGGGTGAATCCCACACCAAGAAAAATTAGTTGTCAACTATTGACAATTTATCATGTGGCATTGGTGACTTGTTTAAATCAAAATCAAGAGACCCTTGTATCTCATTCTCCTCATCATGGCTACTAATAAACCACTTTGTCTTCTACTAATATGTTTGGTTTGGTGTGTTGGCCTTGATATGGATTCTTGCTTTGCTACAAGGGTCAAACAATGGTCAAAATTTGATATAGATCCATGTTGGTTGACATCCATAGTGAGGGTGCTTTTGCAAGTGGTGGCGTGTAAATTTGACCAGTTGATATTTGTCACTTGATTTGTGATGATTTGAGAAGAATTGCCTAATCATTATTTACCTCCAAGGTCTCATAATGAGGAAGCCCTTAGCAAAGCACACCATTAATATAGCACTTAGAAGTGCTCCTGGCAAAGCAAACCAACTACCATGACCTCACTTTAAGTCACACTATAGATATTAAAGAAAGAATTGAGCTTCATAAAAGGGTGTTCCCTAGCAAACGTTGTTGAAAGAAGACACTCTATGAGTTTATTGAAAATCATGATTCACTTGCTCCCTAAAAGACATTAGAAACACCGCATATCTAATGTGATGCTTTGTAATGTAAGTAATTAAGCAAGTCTTAACTTGTGAGATGGGATACTAAAGTACTCAAAAAATATTTTAAATTGTCAACAATGATAAACTACAAGAAAATGATGGACTGAACTATAACAGAAATTGATACCGGCATGTCCCCATATACCCCAATCATTGCATTTTCAATATTCTCATGTACCCATACCTTATTGTTATTTTTGAGTACCTCAAGCATCAACGCTATCTTAAGATACCAAGAGTACCTTGAAAATAATATATTTTTAAGTCAAGGGGAAGAGGAAAACTGTGTGTGTGACTTTTGTATATATGATACACATGTCAAGTTTCTATCTTCAACTACATTTTGTTCATAAAGGCATATTTCCAAGGTCACATATGAAGCCTCTCTCTCTCTCTCTCTCTCTCTCTCTATCTCGCACATGGACAACCAAACAAGCATGCATGTGCAGGCTCACGTGCGTATGTTAATGTGTGCATGCCTAGGCATATGCACGTGCACATGTGTGCACACACGCATGCATGCATGCCACATGTGTGTGTTGCATATGCACAAATGTATGCATTTACATGTGCACGTGCACACATGCTTGTAGGCATGCAATTATGCTCGTGCACATGTGTGTGTGCACACTTATGCGCAAGCATTCATGTGCATGGGCACACCCCCTCGCGTGTGTGCACATGCATACACACACGTGTGCACGTGCACGCACAAACACACTAGAATGATTTATTATGCACTTATGCTCTTATATTGAAGTCCCCCACCATCCTCGACAATGATCTCAAGAGCGGGGCTATCTCATGCACATACATGGATGTATGCACGTGTTTGTGCAAACATACATGCATGCACATGTATGTGCACATGCACATGTTTGCACACATACGCACACACATTTGCACAAATCATTGTAGACTTGTTTTCTTATATGCTAGTCCTTCACAATGATCCTAGTAAAGGGGCAATCTCATTCGCATTTTTCACATGACTCCATGTTCCAATATTTGGAACTACAACATCCAAACACGTGTTGTGGTCATGATGTCCACTATGACTTTGGGAGTCCTTTTTTTATTAAGATTCGTGTTCATAGAAAGGGTAAATATCTTAGACCAAATATTTTTTGTTCCATGTGCTACAAGGGATATAATGAATTAGGACACCTTAATCTCTTACACTTTTTAAAAGTAAGATGCGAAGGGCTTGAATTGTCAAAATTAAACGCTTAGAAAAAGATGCCTTTAGCAATTAAATTCAAAGATACATTTAGCAATTAAATTCAAAGAATTTGGATGAGTTTTTGTGTTCAAGCATAAATGAAATCTCTAAAGATACAAGAATGGTCATACCAAAATGATGCCAATCTCTTCATTTCCTTTTGTGCAAGCTTTAAGTAGGAGTTTACTTTAAAATCAAGCATTGTGCATAGGAGAACCCAAAATCTTACGTGACACATCATTTTTGAATTTCATCAACAACATTTGCATTCATGCATTCTCCTTTGTTTAAATAACTTCATAACATTATTAATTGGTACAATCAAACTATATATCGCCACTAAAAGGTCGCCTTTTAATGAATATGTATATAAGGCTTTCACCAAGAATTCATACCACGAATCAACATGGGCATTGTTGTAACCCAACTCAAATTCATGGAAACCTTTGTTAAGCATATTGTTTTAGCAAATAGGGAAGAGCTAGATTCTACAACAAGACAACAAGATCTAGAGATGTACTAGAATTCATTCACTAAAATTTATGGGGATATGAATAGACCGTGAATGATACAGTAAATAACATGTGGATCTTGGTTTTCATGGAGTAAAAGCATTATTAATAACCAAAATCCTACACAACAACATTTGCACTAATGCATCCTCCCTGGTTTTAATGGAGTAAAAATGCTACAAATTGGTACATTATAACCAAAATGCTTCCTAACTCTAGAGTTGTGATTGTGTTCCATACTCCTAATCTCCTAAAAATTTGTATTAGTGGAATGATCTTTGGCCCTAAAGGGGCTCCCTTTTATCGTCCATGCTGCTTAGGTCTTATCTATTTTGGCTCTTATGATGATGAATGCCTATATAAAAGGCATTCACCAAGGACATTCTCCTTAACCCCAACTTGTTCTTCATAGAGTTAATCTCTCTCTCTCTGTCTCTCTCTCTGAAGAAGAGAGAGAGAGAGAGAGAGAGAGAGAGAGAGAGAGAGAGAGAGAGAAGAAGAAGAAGAAGAAGAATATATTATCGTCCTCTGAAGACCAAAACCGGCCTATGGGACCTGAGCAATACAATATCACAAGTACATGAAAGCTCCGCCCGAAGATGGGAGGGTGGAAAGAGAAACCACCTTCTAGGATTCAGGTGGATTCCTATGCTTGAAGAGCTTATACACAAATGTTCCTAAAGCTGAAGGTGACCCTTTATGCAGCAAATCAGCCAGTTTGTTATGTCCCTCAAGGAGGTGATTGAACTCTTCCCTAATGTGTGCATAGTGAGGGCATATCATTACCATGTGTTCTTCTGTTTCAACCATACCTTGATCACACCAGCTGCAAATAGAAACAGGGGGATGGAAAAAGATGCCAAGGGAGAGTAGAATATGCCAACTATGTGATCAAGGTATGGTTGAAACAGAAGAACACATGGTAATGATATGCCCTCACTATGCACACATTAGGGAAGAGTTCAATCACCTCCTTGAGGGACATAACAAACTGGCTGATTTGCTGCATAAAGGGTCACCTTCAGCTTTAGGAACATTTGTGTATAAGCTCTTCAAGCATAGGAATCCACCTGAATCCTAGAAGGTGGTTTCTCTTTCCACCCTCCCATCTTCGGGAGGAGCTTTCATGTACTTGTGATATTGTATTGCTCAGGTCCCATAGGCCGGTTTTGGTCTTCAGAGGACGATAATATATTCTTCTTCTTCTTCTTCTTCTTCTTCTCTCTCTCTCTCTCTCTCTCTCTCTCTCTCTCTCTCTCTCTCTCTCCCCCTCCCTCCCTCCCTCCCTCCCTCCCTCTCTCTCTCTCTCTCTCTCTCTCTCTCTCTCTTTCTCTCTCTCACTCTACATATATGTGTGTGAAGTGTGTGTGTGTTTGTGCACACGTGCACGTGCATGCACATATGCATGTATGTGTGTATTTATATATGTATGAATGAGCATGTGTGCGCATGCATGTATTTATGTATGTACATATGTACGTATGAATGTATGCATGTGTGTATATATGTATGTGTGTGTGTATGTATGCATGCTTATAGATATGTATGTACATTCATACGTACGCACTTACGTATGTATGTATGTGTGTTGTAAACGTCTGTATGTACACCTATATCTATGTGCATAAGTCACATTGTGTTCCTAAGAAATCAAGTATGTCATAACAAAAATTTCCAATAGAGCAAGCAAAACGCTTTTTTTTCCCCCACATGTACTATGAAGCAAGCTATTGCTATTCAAAGAAAAGGTTGATAAGAGGGTGATCTTCCCATCTTAAAAAACTACTTTTGTTGGCAAAGAAAAAGCACTAAAAGCTCTATATGTTTGATAATTATGCTCTATAGCTTAAAAAGACCAACAACTATAAAATGTGACACTAAAGTACACATTAGTTGATTAGTGACATCAAGAATAATAATCTAGAAGCAACTCGTGGATTGTAGTCTATCCACCCAACATCACAAACCAGAATAATTGAAAGAATGTCTCCCAAAAGCCCCAATCATTGTCTTTTTTGAGATTCTCGTATACTTTAATATTTTTCAATCAACTCACTGATTTAGGTATATTGAATGGTATCAAGACGGTATCAAAGGCAACCACAAGTATCTTGAAGCTATCTTTACATGTGATATTGTAAAGTACAAGAAGGAAAGAGGACAACCATACTTTGGGCTTTTCATTTATTTTACACAATTTCCAAGTTAGGAGCATAAATTGAATTCAAGTATCTTGAGTAAAAGCCTTGGAATCATAGGTTTTTAAATCATACAAACCTCTAGAAGCATGGGTTTTCAAATCATGTAAATGTCTCTCTCTGTCTCTCTCTCTGTCTCTCTCCCGCCTTCCCCCTCTCTCTTTGTTTCTCACTCTAATGTTTTTCTAAATTTTCCCTAACTACCCTTATTTGTTCTTACTCTCCAGTTATTTTCCTTAATTTTTAAAATTTTCATTATTAATTTTTTCTCAATCTCTTTATTTTCTTAAATTTCCCTTATTTTTTCATATTCTTTATTTTAACTTTCTTATTTTTTTCTACTTTTTCCCTTCTCTTCCCCTAATTACTCAATTTATTATTTATTTCTTTAAATTTTCCTTATTTATTTCTTGTTATTTTCTTTTCTTAAATTTTCTCAGTTTCCTTATTTTCTCCTTATCTTCCTAAAAAAATTGCTATTTTCTCCTAATTTGTAAAAATATTTCATATTATTACAACTGTTTCCTTAATTACACAATATATTCACTATGGCTCTCCCTAAACCTAACTCTACCAATCCCACCTGACCTCTCGACCCTGGCTGTCTAAATCCCCATGGGATTGCCGCTCCATCTATTTTCCCATATGACCTTCCTTCTTACTTCCCTTCTATTTAAACCCTCGCTCGCCTTACGTACCCCTCACAAACCTCTAAAATCCCCTTACTCCCCTATTCACAATACTTGTCTATTGCCCCCTTTCCTCACACTTTACTGCTCGTTTGCCTCCTTTATTGCACATTGGTGCAACCTTGCTCCCCACATGCTTTATTGTCACCTCCTCAATGGTGCAAACTCCCCTGGCCTCTATAGTGTCTATACTATGCAACAAGAGCAGTCTCTGCTTCTGGCTCCCTCCTCTGCACAAGGTGCTTAGTCCGCCATCAACTCATCGACCTTCGTTCCCCCTACTCGTGTGTTCGGACGTCCTTCTTGTGTTCTAAGTCTTGGTGCCTCAATTGTAGTGTGCCTTGCTCTTCTCTTCTCACAAGCTTCTATGATTTTTATGGACTACTCCTTGAGCACTCCTTGACGTTTGGTTGTTTTCTTGTTATTCGGGTTGCCTCCATTTCACCATCGAACTGTCTTGCAATTTCTCCAACCAGCACGTTATGGACTTTGAGGTCATTGTTACCTTTTTGCCATGTGTTATTCTCTCCCCCCCTGCCCTCTCCCCCCTCCCTCTCTCCAAGCACCTATACCATTCCCCCTCTCATATCCCTATGTTAACCCCCCAGTTTCATTCTTATATCCTTGCTTAATTTCTTTCTTTAACCTTTTTAAATTAAACCCCCTTTCCCCACTTTCAATTAACTCTCTTTTACTTCCTTAGCCCATTTAATTATTTTTATTTTTTCTTTTTGGCTTACCTTTATTTAGATTATTTCTTTTTAATCAATTATATTGTCCTCTTCTACCCCCCCCCTCTTTTGTTTAAATTCCTTTCTTCTTAATTACCTTTACACTTAAACTTCCTTCTTCATTAGTTCAATTTCCCTCCACATCTTTTACCTTAATTCCCCCCTTCCCCCCCCATTATTTTACATTAATTCCCCCCTTTTTTTCCCTTTTTCTTTCTATTAATTAAAATTCCCTCTATTTTAAACTCAATTTGGCTTGGTTGTTTAATAACTATACCTTCTAGCATCACTATACCTCCTCCATACTTCTTCCATAAACCCCTCCCCTTCCATACTCTTCTCACCTACCCCCCCCCAACCCCCCCTCCTTCTACAAAGGTTCAATATTTCTCTCTCTATAACCTCTAAACTCATTCTTCTACCAAAACAATCTTGTATTTACATTAAGCTTGATAAGTGTATGGCCAAGTGTTAAAATTTATTGTGACTCTGATAACAAGCGAGGACTGTTTATGACATCTGTCTTCCCAACTAAAGTTAAAATTGGTTCTTACTGTTTTGCTTGTTGGATGGTGGCAGGTATGCAGACTCCCGTCTTCAATAAAAGTGATGCTTGCTAGGACTTGTCCAAGCTCTGCTTTTATGCAGTTTGTGCAAAATCATTTTTATAAATTTGCCCATTGCTTGGTAAAATTTAGGGGTTCACCTACTTGTTCAAGCTTTTCCTTTAATGCAATAAGTTTCTCTTTCTATTCCATTCTCCAGCTTCACTCTCTAGCCATTTCAATATGCAAAGGGGTGTTGTCAAGTCTTCCACACACACACACACACACACACACACACACTTTTCCTTTTTTCCTCTTAACCATACTAATGATTATTTATGCCCTTTATATTCCTTTGAAATTCCTTCAAAACTGCCTTTCCCCCTTTCTCTCTCTCTATAATTTTTTTTTTCTCTTTTACCCTTCTCTCCCCTCTCTTTCTCCTAAATTTCCCCCCCTAAAACCTCCCAATTTGTCCCACCCTACCACCTCTTTAGTTTTCACTGGTTTCTCCTAATTGTTTCTATTCTCCCTCCCCCGAAGTTCCCTTATTTTCTCCCTCCTAATTTTCCCTACTCTTTCCTAATTCCCCCATTTTTCCACCCAATTCTCTCCTTTATTTTTCCTGCTTTTTCTAATTTTCTTCTTAAAGTTTTCTCACAATTTTTTACATTTTGCCTAATCTCCCCCCCCTTTTTTCCTAGTTTTCTTTTCCTTAAAATTTCATAGTTATCTGCTATTTTTCCCTAATTTCTTCTTAAATTTTATTCTTTTTCTCTAATTTGTTCTAAGTATCTAGTTTCCTCTTAAAATTTTCTCCTAAGTTATTTTCTCCCAGTTTCTAATTTTCTTCTAATTTTTCTCTTATTCTCTATTTTGTCTTTTTATTTTTTTCAGTTATTTTTTCTTAATCTCTCTTAATTTTCTCTTATTAATCTTTACTTTTTTCTCTCTCTAACCCCCTCTCCTCTCTCTCTCTACCCTCACTATTCCTCTCTCTAATCCCTCTCTATCTTTTTCTATGCTATCTCCCTCTTTATCTCTCTCTACCCTATCTCCCAACCATCTAATCATACCAATTTGCTCTCTATTTTCACACTCCATTACCCTAACTACACTCCTTGAAAACTATAAGTACTCTCCTTTCCCCATATTAGAGTCCCCAACGAACCAAACTCTCCCTAAACTCCCCTCTTTACTCGCTTTCTCAAAAACTATGTTCTATTCTCTCCCTCGCTGCTCTCTCTCTCTCTCTCTCTCTAACACCCTAACTACTATCTAACTACTTCCCCTAAACTAATCCCTAACTTCAACCCCAAACTAACCCTAACTACTTACAAAACTAACTCGCAATTCGTAGTTTGACTCCTGCAATTTAGGCCACGCTTTTTTCAAGACCTCTCGGAATCCTTGATCTCCCATGCTTCCCCGACTGTCACGCCCTCGAATTCCTCACTTCATTAATAACCCTTGCCTCCCTAACGTACTGTCGACTACTACCACGAATCTATTTAAACCCTTTACGGACCCCCTACAATCCTCTCAAGCTACCTAGTACCTATTGTCCTTCGCTCTATGCTGAGGCTACTGCCCCCTCTGTGTTGTGTTGTGCCCATGAGCCGCTACCATTGTTGTTGTGTCACATTGTTGGCCAACCTCTTCCCTTTGATTTGTGGTCGACTAGTCACTCTCACCCAGTACATCTCGGCCCTCGTGCACCTTCCACGACCTTCTTCAAACCATGACTCGCAGGCAGGCAGATTCCCCTCTTCAATAAAAATGATGCTACCAAAGACTTATCAAAGCTTGACTTCTCACATTTTCTTTTTTCATTAAAAAATGTTCACCCTTAGTGATGCTACTTCATTCATAGTGGATTTTCTATTTATTTTAAAGTTTGTCATTAAAAATTTCTCATTCCTACTTTAAATTGTTTTCTCTTCATTATGGAAAGGGGTGTTGTAATGTCTTCTACACACACACGCTTTCCCCTACAACTTTGGACGGTTGCACATAGGACCTTGAAGTCATCAAGGCCTTTTTTTGGCCTTTTGACTCCCTGATCTAACTTGGTTGTCCTTTTCTCCCTTTTTCCTTTCAGAAACATTCTTAGGATGTCTCCCTCCAATCAAAGACCCTCAACAACTCTAACTCCCACTCCGAATCAAGGACCCACTCCGACACTCACTCCCGTCTCCTAACCAATACATTTAAGGCATCATGGCCCTGGCCTTTTTTATTGCTCTTATGAGTAAACACTATTTCACTCCACTTACCTTTTTTATTTTTACCTTTTTAAGGACTCTTCAAACCTAAACAAATGCCAGAATTGCCCACTTTCCTCTCCTTGTTTATTATTGCTTTTATTAAAACCTTAACTTAATCTATTTGCTTCCACACTGCTAAATTTTTACCTACCTTACTCAAGTACATATTTTCCATTCCTTAAATTGGCACTTCTCATTACTTCTTTACCTTTTTGGGTAGATAGTAGGTCATCACACTAGGTGATGATTTATTGTCTCACCTAGTCTATTGTATCCTACTGGGGCAAAGGTGGGTACACACACACACACACACACTTTTCCTTTTTTCCTCTTGACCACACTAATTATTCTTTCTGCCCTTTATATTCCTTTGAAATTCCTTTAAAACTGCCTTTCCCCCTTTTTCTCTCTCTAGAATTTTTTTTCTCACTCTCTTTACCCTTCTCTCCCCTCTCTTTCTCCTAAATTCCCCCCCCTAAAACCTCCCAATTTGTCCCACTCTACCACCTCTTTAGTTTTCATTGGTTTCTCATAATTGTTTCTATTATCCCTCCCCCTAAGTTCCCTTCTTTTCTCCCTCCTAATTTTCCCTACTATTTCCTAATTTCCCCATTTTTCCTATTTTCTGCCCAATTCTCTCCTTTATTTTTCCTACTTTTTCTAATTTTCTTCTTAAAGTTTTCACCTAATTTTTGGCCTTGCAAGGGTCCTATGGGATGACTTGGTTAGTGAGTTGCTAATTAGGGCCATAGTTTTGAAGTTAGTTCATATGTTCAATCTGACCTTTTAAATTATGGTTAGTATGAGGCTTAAATGTGGGTTAGTAGAAGTTTAACAACTTCTAATGTGTTTAGGGTTTAAGGTTTTTGTTTGCTTGTGGAGGTGCTAAATGTTTTTTTGTCTTTTATCCTAAATCTTTTGTCTTTTGTTAGGTATCTCTCTCTAAAGATGGAGGCTCTCTTTGTCTCTTGTATGACACCACATTTATATTACTTTTGCCAAAATAGGCACTCATCCCCACTTTTATTTAATGGCCCATCCACCACACACACACACACATACACCTTTTCACCTCTTTTCTCTCCTCTCTTTCACTCATGTACCTTTCCTGATATTCCTTCACCTTCACTTGCTTTTTCTCTTTTCCTTTCCTTCCAATTTGCACCTATCGTTTCCTTTCACAAGTTATTCAAAATATTTATTGAGCTATTTAAACTTGAACTTATAATGACACTCCAAAAGGCAGGGCCATAGTGGGATCCCCACCTTGTTTACATTTTGCCTAATCCCCCCCCTTTTTTCCTAGTTTTCATTTCCTTAAATTTTCCTAATTATCCCCTATTTTCCCCTAATTTCTTCTTAAAATTTCCTCTTTTTCTCTAATTTGTTCTAAGTATCTAGTTTCCTCTTAAAATTTTCTCCTAAGTTCTTAAACTTTCTCCTAATTTTTCTCTTATTCTCTAATTTGTTTTTTTGTTTTTCTCAATTATTTTTTCTTAATTTCTCTTAATTTTCTCTTATTTATCTTTACTTTTTCCTCTCTCTAACCCCCCCACCCCCCTCATCTCTCTCTCTCTCTCTCTCTCTCTCTCTCCCCCCTCACTATTCCTCTCTCTAACCTCTCTCTATCTCTTTCTATGCTATCTCCCTCTTTATCTCTCTCTACTCGATCTCCCAACCATGTAATCATACCAATTTGCTCTCTACTTTCACACTCCATTACCCTAACTACACTCCCTAAAAACTATAAGTACTCTCCTTTCTACATAATAGAGTCCCCAACTAGCCAAACTCTCCCTAAACTCCCCTCTTTACTCGCTTTCTAAAAAACTATGTTCTATTCTCTCCCTCGCTTCTCTCTCTCTCTCTCTCTCTCTCTCTCTCTCTCTCTCTCTCTCTCTCTCTCTCTCCAACCCCCTAACTACTATCTTCTACTTGTTGAACCTCCGCCTTTTACAAGAGATCGTTTGGAATGCAAACCCCCTTTTGGAGAAGTAACTACTTCCCCTAAACTAATCCCTTACTTCAACCCTAAACTAACCCCTAGCTACTTACAAAACTAATCCACAATTCGCAGTTTGACTCACGCAATTCACACCATGCTTTTTTCAAGACCTCTCAAAATCCTTGATCTCCCACGCTTCCTTGACTGTCACGCCCTCGGTCTCCTGACTTCATTAATAACCCTTGACCTCCCTGACATACCAACGACTACTATCGTGAATGTATTTAAACCCTTTACGGGCCCCCTCACAATCCTTTCAAGGTACCTAGTACATACTATCCTTCGCTCTGTGCTACGGCGACTGCTACCTCTGCTGCTGTGCCGTGCCCATGGGCCGCTACCTTTGTTGTTGTGTCACATTGTTGGCCAACATCTTCCCTTTGATTTGCGGTCATCCAGTCACTCTCGCCAATACATCTCAGCCCTCGTGCACCTTCCACGACCTTCTTAAACCATGACTCGCATGTCCTTTTCTTCTTCTACCTTTTTAAACTCTAACACCCCCCTACTCCTTTAAACACCTCTCAAACCCCCCCTTTTTTTCTCTTTTAAAACTCTCTCATTACGTTATTCCCCCCCCCCCCCCCCCCTCTCTTTTTCACTTAACCCCTTATTTTTATCTCTTTAAACTATCTACCCCTCCCCTTCCTATCATATATATTTTTTCTTCTCCCCCACCTATTACTCTATCATACTTCCCTCATTCTATGTATCCCTTCCACTACTCTTTACCTCTACTACCTATATCACTCTAAATAATCTAAACCTTCTTCTAATGCTTAGTTTAATATGGTACCTCCCACCTTCCATGGTTCAAATGCTTGTTTAATTGTAATTTTTCCATGGTCGTAAGGCTTGTCTAACACTTCTAACCCCTTCTTCTTTCTTCCCTTATCCCTTTTTAATCATTCTTTCTTCTTTTAGCTTACCTTTATTTAGTTTTTTCTCTTTTTAACCTCTTCTAAACCCCCTTATTTAAATCCCTTTCTCCTTAAACCATACTTTTAAACTTTCCATCTTTACTCACCCTCCACACCCCTTTACATTAACCCCCCCCTCTTTTTCTATTAAATTGTATTAACCCCCCCCCTTCCCCCCTTTTTTTAACCCCCTTTATTTTACATTAATTATTTCCCCCCCCTACAAAGGTTCTTAATTTCTCTCTTTAACCGCTATATTGATCGTGTTACCCTAACAAAATCTTGTTTTTACATTTAAGCTTGATAAGTGTATGGCCAAGTGTTGATTTTTATTGTGACTCCAATAACAAGGGAGGGGTGTTTATGACACCTGTCTTCCCAACTAAAGTCAAAACTAGTTCTTACTATTTTGCTTGTTGGATGGTGGCAAGTAGGTAGATCCCCCTCTTCAATAAAAATGATGCTACCACAACGACTTATCAAAGCTCTACTTCTCACATTTCCTTTTTTCATAAAAAAATGTTCACCCTCTAGTGATGCTACTTCATTCATAGTGGATTTTCTATTTATTTTAAAGTTTGTCATTAAACATTTCTCATTCCTACTTTAAATTATTTTCTCTTCACTATGGAAACGGGTGTTGTAATGCCTTCTACACACACACACACACACACACACACACACACACACACACACACACAATTCCTATGTTTCTCTCCCCACACACACACACATACACACACACTTCCTACACCTCCTCCCTTTTGTTTAGACCCTGGCCCACTTCTCTCTCTCTCTCTCTCTCTCTCTCTCTTCACACACACACACACACACACTTTTTTTTTTTTGTGTGGGAAGAAATCTTTTATTGCTGGAAAATAATTACATTCATAGTTACTTCAAAAACGAAGTAGCTACTACTCAATTAAAGATCTCAGTATAAGCTGTATACACATCCTGATCAATGAAACGAGTCTGAAAACAATCATAGAATGATTATTGCAGAGAGCGTTTGAAAAAAAGAAAGGATGAAAATAGTGGATCACCAAAGACTCTATGATTTCTGTCCATCCATAAAGTCCATAGGGTCCAATAGCACACCCATACAAAAAATAAATCAAAACTCTGTCTTTGTGGATGAAAACCAAACAACCAGAAAAATCTGCCAAAAGTAACAGTAGGAAATCACGCTCGAAGCCTCTGTCGGATGAGAGCAATGTGGACAGAACCAAAAAATGTGAAGCACCGATTCAGTAGAGTGCTGGCATATGTGACAAACAGCTGAAGCAATATGTCTATGTGCGAGTAACTATCCGGATGGAAAAATGCCAAGGAGAACTCGCCATAGGAAAAGCTGTTGTCGAAGAGGGATTTTGTAATGCCAAAGGAGATGCAGCCTTTTTCTCCACCACTTCATTGAACGATCCATATGCCAAACAATATTTGCTTGGTGAGAAATCCAAGGTGGAGCTAATAACACTTTATACAGAGATGACACTGTGATATGTGAGAGCTTCAAAGGATGGGCGTATAAGGAAGGAGAGCGTAAAATCCAATCCTCAAGCCGATTCTGAAGTTCCAAATGAGGTACCGGCAAGTACAGTTGGAGCTAAAATTTTATGCCATAAAGGACGATAATGAGCTCCCAAGCCATATTTGCGAGCAGCCATAGAAAAAGATAAAATTGTGCCATCATCCTGAAGTACATCCGCCATAGATGAAATGCCTTTGAAGGAGAGAAAATAAGAACGTCTGGGTTCTTGTATGGCCAAAGGAGGGTGGAATACTGTAGACCAAAAAATATTCTCTACCCTCAAAGAGTTGCCCGACAGAGAGTCCCTGCCATGCCATTCCAAGTGGCATAAGATGTGTTTCCAATCAAGAAGCAGATGAGAGACAAAAGGGCACAGCCTCTGATCTTGCCTTGGATAGAGCCAAATAAAAAATCCCACTGAGTAGGCTGCCAATTCCCAAAGGCAGATGTATGAAGATGTAATAAGAGAGAGTGGATCATGAAAGCCCAAGGCTGATCTCCTTGCATAAATTGTATCATGATTTTCCCTCTGTGAGCAAGTAAATGCATTTGAATATTGAGAATGTTCAGACCCCCGTGCATCTTTGGAGAATAGAGACAATGCATAGAGAGTAATCTGAGCCTTTTCTTGCCATGTTTTGAACACCAAAAAATTTCCATGATAGCTTACATAAATGAAACCAGATCTGCCTTAGTGAACATAGTGAGAGGCAGATAAAATTGTATGTATGCTATCAAAATGGATTGTGTGATTCACAAACGAACATGTAATGGCCAAGTTGCAAGCTTCCAATATTCAAGTTTTGCCCTTAACTTTACTAGCACCCAATCAGTTTGTTATGAACGGGTGAGTCCCTAGCCTAGAGGATAACCGAGATGTCGAATGAATTAAGAAGCGGGGACAATTTCCCTAGGCCACAGAAGGTTGTGCCATTCCTGTCCATGTAACGGCAGCAATTTTGATTTCTGAAAATTTACCCGAAGGCCAATAGCCAATCCATATGTAGAAAGAGCGTGCATAATCATGGACAGATCAGCCCGAGTATTTTTTGGAGTAAAGAATGAATCATCAGCATATGCCTGAGCAATCATGCTATGACTGCCAAGAATCTCCAAACCGTGCAGCTGGTCAGTGTCCAAGAGGTGATCCAGATATTGAAGTAGTGGATGAGTGGCTATGGCAAAAAGTAAAGCACTCAGGGGACATCCTTGCCTGATAGAACAACCAAGAGTCCAGGATGGAGAAATATCCCCTGAAAGTATGCAGGCAGCTTTACTATCTTGATATAGCCATGTGATGAGTTGCTGCATTTTTGTGCCAAAACCCAATGCCTGCATAGTCGATGAAATAAAATCCCATTGAACAGTATCAAAGGCTTTGGCAATATCAACTTGCAATAACAAAACATCCTGCTGTGTGTATTTGGCATATTCAATTCCAATGTAGGCATTAGCAATGTTATCTGTGATATGCCTACGGGGGACAAAGCCATATTGAGCAGGATACAACCCATCATGTAAAAACCCCTTTAGCCGATCAACAATCATTTTGGTAGTGACTTTGTAAATTACGGGCATAAGAGTGATAGGTCTCCAATCTGCCAAAGACTCACAAATTTGTTTTTTGGGAAGGAGTTTAACAAGACCTCTCTTCCATGTGTCCGGCATTTTCTGATTTTGCCATGCAACATTCACCATATATAGCAATGTATGCTTCAAAAGAGGCCAATATTCTAGAAAAAACTCGACTGTTAAACCATCCCATCCTGGAGATTTCCATCTGCCACATGATTTGATCGCATCGGATAGTTCCTCTCGGTAAAGGGTTCCTCCAATTCCAAAGCTTGAGTAGGGGAAATGATAGGAGAAACATGTTGCAACAGTAAATTTCGTGCAAGCAAAATCAAGGGAGGAGCTGCAGAGCCAAATTGCTGAGAGAAATGATGCACACAAATAGAAGCAAGCTGTGACCATGAAGTAGTCCATGATCCATCAGGCAGAAGCACTCTGCAAATTTCTGTTTTGATTCTCCCCTAATGTAAACTTTTGAAAAATTCTTTGGAAGAGCAACCTTTATTTGTAAAGGCTCGTTGTCTTGCGATCGCTGAGTTCAGTGAGATCTTGACAAGTGGATTTGGGCTAAGCAATGGTTTCCCTTAGAGTCTTCATGTAAGACTTGCCATAAGCTCTAATCACAACTTGCATTTTGGAAATAAAAGAATCCCAGGCACCATCAACGTGAATATGGCTGCTAGAGGATAGACAATGAGATGCTTCAGTAACCATTGCCTTGAAATCAGCATGTTTCAAATAGCTATTGTTTATGATTAGATGTCTCCTTTGTGGCAATCTATCATCTGGCATATTATGAAAAGATAACCTCAACCATAGAGGTTCATGGTCTAAATGCACAAAGGCATAGTCAATCCACATTTTGCATGTAAAATCCCCATTTTGTTGGGGAGCTACACTATACCATCGATCCAGACGTGCCTGATAAGCGGAAAAAACATTATGTTGAAAAGTGTAGCCCGGTGACAAAGGCTGCAATTCCTTCGAAAGGTCAACCAAATCCAGATGCAATAGTAGTTGAGACCATGCATGCCTTTCAGGAGATAACATATGGTCATGTCTGGAGGTGTTGTCTCCCTGTTGTGGAGCATTATTGAAATCCCCACATCTGTAGGCATGATATCTCCACAGATATTGTTGCATGGCATCCCAAATTGCAGTTCTTTCTCTAGAGGACTGAGGTGCATAAACAGAAGCAAATTCAAACACCTTTCCTCTAATAATGCATTGGAGAACAAGCCATCTGCCTTTGTTGTCATTTAAAGCAATGATTGGTTGAAACTCATGTTTGATCAGAAGGACTACCCTTGAGAAAGAGTGCTCCCCAGCATAGAAAATATCATATCCATAGTAGTGTCCTGTCTTGCCTGCATAGATATGTTGGTTGTGTTCTTGTAATGCCACTATGTCAGGTTGAAATCTGTTGATGTACAGCCACATAGATTTCCATTTCCTACTGTCACACATGCCCTGGACATTGAGTGTAAAACATTTGATGTGAGCAGTCATATGTATAGGTATTTATAGTAATATAACAACTATGTACATCAGCAAAATTTATGAGGTCAGCCTTGCATTTCTATCTCACGGTCAAGGCCTCGCCCCTGAGAAGAAGTAGCCACATGAGAAGTAGACAGCAAAGTAGCAACCTCTTCTTCAGGGAAGAGTGTTCTGCTGGCTGTTACTGCAGCCCATGTAATCCCAAATCCTGTATTTATCTCTGGGGTATTTTCGCTAGAAGATGCACCATTCCAAGTGCGGGGGGGGCGGAATTCTTTAAGCAAAAATAACTTTTCTTGGACTTTGCCAGCCATCAGTTGGAGGTTGCTATCCTTTGGTCATGGATTGAATAGCAGGAGGTGAATGTGAAGTGAGATTCCCATTGGGAGCCACTGGAGCTTTGCCTTTATCCTGACTCCCAAAAGGCTGTCTACTGCTTTTATTTTTATTGGCAACTGGAGTAGGAGCATCCTTGGTAAGCATTTGAACTAGCAAAGTGGTACGAGGCATTTTATGCTGATTCATTGGACACTGTGAAGCCATGTGTCCAAAATTTTTGCACTCAAAACAAGCCCCTGCAAATAAACCCGATTTGAGTTTATAAAAAGCACTTCCCATGTTCACATTATTCACCGTGATTGAATAAGAATCCGGTGTGGGATTATCAGTATCCCAAAGAATGCAAAATCTGTTTGAGTTGCCATTTGGCCGTGGTGGGTAGACCACTTTACCTAAAGATGCTGCAATTTTAGGCAAAAGTGAGGCCATACATTGTGGGAAATCGACAACTTCAACCCAAACCGGGCATTTGTGTCGGATTAAAGCCTGAAAGTCCCTTGTGGGAGACCATGGCAATACATGCACCATTTGCTGCCCAAAAAAGAGAGGTGAATGTTCCAAAAGCATTTGTCTATGTATCTCATCCACCATGATAACCTCAAAAAAGCCCCTGGCTGCATAGTGTACTTTACGAACAAACGAGCCAGCCAAAGTGCATGTCAACCAGTTACCTATCTCTGTAGCAGGTGGCATCCGGCCTGGAAAAAATAATATGACTGCATTCTTAGCATATTCTCTGACTGGATCCACAATTTCATCGACCTCAACCATGAGGCCAACTGAAGGAACCGAGTCTTTCCAGTCTTTCCTCGTATCTGCAAATCCTTCATGCATGACATCATATACCGGTTGAGCCTCAAGAGTATCATGCATCGGGTCATGCTGACCCTCAACCTGCTTTTGCTTCTTGCAGGGAACCGAGCGCTCCTTTTGAAACGTTTTTTCATATGAATATTCTGCCATGATTGTATGAAAGGGAGCTCAGGAATGAAGTACCTGTAAAAGGGTAGTGGAAGCCAAAAAACAAAACCAGTCCCAAAGAAATCTCCACAAGAAGCCCACAAGAGAGGAGAAGAAGAGTATAGTTGGTAAGGAGATAGCAGAGGGAAATATAAGATTTTGGCTGGAACACAGGACTGTTAGGGAAGACACCGGAGCCAAAAACCCAAAGAGTTGTATAGCAGGAAGTACAAGACTGTACGGATGACGCTGAGCTGTACTGAGGTATACACGGGCTGCACGGAGAGAAGTCTGACTGATAAGTGTACGGAAAGACCTGCAGGAAAGAGGATGACAAAAGTAAAAGGTATGGGGCTATGTACATGACTTTGCAGAGGGGGGCCAGAACTGACGTAGATATGTGTACGGACGTACAGAATCGTACGAACATATGGACACCGTACGGCGACCGTACAGATGTACGAACGGGGCTGCACAGGGTTCCTGGCGAGGATGAAAAAACAGAGCGGTGTACACCTCACTTGGATCACACAAACACACCGCGAGCAGTGCACACACACCTAGGAGACTATAGAATAGGTACGGAAGAGCAGTAGTAGATGCGGGCCTATACAGAAATGCTGAGGCAAGCTGGAACCTATACGGAACAGCCGTACGACCTGTACGGGTAGCCATATAGGTGGTATGGGAGGCCGCAAAGGTCACGACGATGGCTAGAAGGCACCGGACCTTAACAAGCTCGCGGGGACGGCACGATCGTGCTCCTCAGCGCTCCGCACACACACACACCTTCTCTCCACACACACACACACACACACACACACACACACAAGCGCGCGCGCGCACACACACACACACACACACACACACACACATGCACATTCTTGTTCACATTCCTCTCTGTTGGCCAGCAGACCCTGGCCCCCTATCTCTCTCTATCTTGCTACCTCTCTCTCTCTCTCTCTCTCTCTCTTTCCCTCTCTCTCTTGGTTTTTAAAAAAATTTTAATATTCCTTAATTTTGCTTCAATTTTCCTTTTTGGTTTTCTTTAAAGTAAATTGTTAAATCTTCATTCTTTCCTTTTAATTTTCTTTAAGGTATGTGTTTAGTATTATGACCTTCCCTTTTTCTCTTTCAATATTTTCTTCTAAGACCCCCTTTCCTTAATTTATATATATATATATATATATTAAGTTACTCTAGTTATATCCTAGTCTACCTTCTATGTATATAGATATACTTATGCTTATTTCTTGCTTTCTAATTATCCTAATTCTTTTTACTAACTCTACCTTATAATGGCTTAATAAAATTCCTAGTTCCCTAACCTCATCAAGCTCTAGTAAACTAATTCCCCTAGATTAGTTACTCCTAAGTTTCCCACGACTCTTTGTCACTTCAACAGGTGGCTTTAGGATAGGTACCCCTGCCTTCTTAACTAACCTACCACCCTGCCATTTATCTCGGGCTTCTAACCAAAAAATCCAAGAGTCCCACTTGAGCCTTCTTAGGCCACCTTGCCATTTTGCCTGCACGGCTATTCACTCCCCATCCTTTATGCTTCCCCAGCCTATCTCTCTAATGCACACAACAACAGACCTCCCGAAGTCTGGACTCCCTGACTGTTCTCCCTTTGCGCACCTCGAGGCATACTATGGACTGTATAAAATTTTTGGGCTCCCCACCTTGTGGCTTCCCTCTCCTACCCAACCCTCCTGACTACCTCTATCTCTCCCTATTTAAGCCCCTCCCTCACATGGTCTAATTCACTCTGCACGCTCGCCCTTGGCTTCCATAGTGCTACACTCCTTGCCTCCCTCGCGGTGATCTTGCTCTCTGCCCCACATGCTGTACCGCTGGCACTCGCCCCGCTATAGATCTTTAAGGGATAAAAGCTCCCACCTGATTGCGCTCAGTAGTCTCCATTGTCATTGACTCTCCAAGCCTCCTTACATCCTCGACTGCATTGCCCGGTCGCCTCAGTGATCACTGTGGATCCTTAAGTGTCCCTCTTATGCATGTTTGGCAGGACTCCCTCGACTCTTTATGCTCTTAGTTCATGTTTGCCAAGGTCGCACAACCCTCCAGCTCCATAGACTGACAAGTATAGTCCATAGTGACAGTCTTCCTTTTTTTCAAATTTATAATGCAATTCACCTCTTGTTAACCCCCCCTTTTTTATATAATTCTACTCACCTCTTTTTACCCCCCCTTTTTTCTGATATATTTACTATTTACATCTAAGTCCCCTCTTCTAATTATGTTTCCCCCTTTCTAAATATTCCCCCGTTCTATATATTTGCTTTTTCTCCCCTCTTCTCAATATTTCCATATATGCACATCTAATTCCCCCCTTCTCAATATTAATATGTAAATTCCCCCTTTTTTTGTTATATTTATTTCTAAAAGTTCTCCCCTCACTAATATTTATAAAAAAGCCCCCCCTCCCACTCTCTTTATATACACGTTTTTTTCCACCCCCTCCTCTCTATATATATAACTTTCCCCTTTTTTTCTAAAAAGTTATTTTCTTTTATTCTCATCTCTTTGTCCCTCCCCCGTCTCTATTATTTACACTTCAATTTCCCTGCTAAATTCCCCTTCTTTTTTTCACCTTCTAATCCACCCCCTCTTCCCTCCCATTTTTTCCTCTTTTTTACCCCTTCTAAAGGCCAAGCTATTTATAAACCAAGGATCACCCCTTATAAACCAAGGTTCATCTATTCTTTCTAACTACGTTAAGAGTATCCCCCTCCTAACTTTGATCACCTCGGGTGTTTCTACATACCCATTTAGTTTTTTCCTTTATTAGTCACCCCAAGTTACTATTCCTACCTTCCATTTGCTCATTGTTTATGATTAAAAATAGCCTTTTCATACAGGGTTCCTCACCTAATACACTCTACCCAATCCACACTTGAACAAACCCATTTGTTTTCACTTAATTGGTTACACCATGCTGATTAAGTTTATGGCTAAGCTTCTAGTTTATTGTGACCCTGATAACAAGGGAGAAGGGTTTATGACACTTGTCTTCCCAACTTAAGTTAACCTAGTTCTTTTCGTGCTTTCTTATTGGATGGTGGCACGTATGCAGATTCTCCTCTTTAGTAAATGAAATTCTTGTTAGGGCTACACTAGCGTTACTATTTTTTACACTTTTGTACCAACTTTTGGTTGTATGAATAAACATGTAATAGATATTTTTTAATCCACCCTTATCTGAGCTTCGTGTGCCGTGTTGTTAAAAGGTTTTTTATTTTAAACACACACACACACACCCAAACCTTGTTAACCTTTGGTCAAGTTAACCATGGGCCACATTGGTAACCCTTGGTTGGGTTGCCACTTAGTAAATGCCACACGCTACGTTGCTCGCTAAACCTTTGTCAGGTTATATAGGGATGAGGTTCTTGTATAACTCTTATTGAGATAAGACCTATCCCCTTTAGGTTATACTTTGTGGGAAATTGTCATAACTACGCAATCACTGTGCCTGGTGTGTGATTGTTTTCAAGATAGGTATGGTAATTTCAGTATGGGTCAAATTACATTGAACACCTTGATAATCACAAAAATAACCACTTAGAAACACTTATGATATAATCCCTTTTCACAAATACTAATAAAGAGGCTTCCTCTTTTATGTGTGTCACAGGTTTATAGGTCCACAATATGCTCTCCACGAAAACTCGATGGGCCTGATAAGAAGTCGACTGCAGAGAGCTTGGCACATATTAGACTCTGTGATGGTTGAGGGTGTTACTAGCCGAAGGAAAGCTTGGAGTATATGCGACAGAGTAGACAATGAAAGTACAAAAATGCATAACATACGATCTGTGTTTCATAGCAGTGAGCTCCTCTATGGATGGTAGGAGAGATACATCGACCCACATGTTGTGATTTGTTATATTTCATCATGCCCTTCTTTGAGAAATAGAATATATACGAGTTCTGGACGAAATCATGGCTTACGTGTCTAGTAGAGAAACTGAGTGAGAAGCAAAGCATCGTGACTACCCACTTGGTGAAGCCGGCTGAGTGTTCCTGAGGGATATAGGGAAGAATTCAGAACCAGCGGGAAGCATTCATGCATAGGAAGTAGAAGCATTACGTATTTTTTCATGCACACAGATCCACATTGTAATTGATGGATCTTTTGTATCGAGACCATGGTTGGATATGTAGACGGGATACTTTCACTTTGTTGTTTATATCATCAGTAAGACTAACAATACGTGACCGTTAATATTTGGAGTAGTGGAGGATAGGCTGACCCAGTGTTGGCCACAAGATTACTTTCATTCTGAACACATTCAAACCAGAAGTTCGCTACTGTACTTTCTCCAGCTGACTACTAAAGGAGACTCCAAGAAGGAGAGAAACTCATTGTCCTTGTATAATGAATGTAATCTATTTTATTTTGTTGTTGACATGCAATACTTTATATCAATGAGTTTTTAATTAGATATTGGAAATAATTAGTTTAAAATCTTTCTTACATTCAGTGATTGAGCTATTACATTATATGGGAAAGTGTGGAGCTATTATCATCATATATACTTTATATATTGTAGTTATAGTTTTGCGTGTTGCAATATTAAACTAATATGCAAGGGATACAATTAGTTAGCATATCCCCAATTAATAAAGAGAATGCGTCCCATTGCTGAAATTATATTAATGATGGATTCATTCATGTTTATGATCTTTATTACCAAGAATTATTTACTGGCATGTACTGCATCTTTTAATGCCATTTATTGATTATTCACAGAATGGACATAATATACTGAAGGATTTACTTTTGTTTTTAGCTCCATTTTTTACTATCATTGACGAAAATTTGACCATTTACTAAAGGTTATTATTATTATTTAATGAGGAATCTTATTGACATATCTAAAACATTCTTGAGATACAAGTGCCATAATGAGATCAAATGGAAGTCACGTTGGGTGATAGGGATAACAACCGTGTGCTGGCATGGAAGCCTACAGTCCCACATTAAAAGGTCATCATTCTAACTTGCCCTTTTTGTGGATGGATGCAGGTGAGTTGGCACACTTCTCAACTAGATTTGCTAATGACGTTTGCTGAAGATGACACTTGCACACCGGTGGAATAGATGGATGCATATGCTCATCTTATGATAATGGTGGATATTTTGGATGCAACTTTTGGCTAATCTGAGAATTTTGGGAGTACATTGTCCTTTGTATGAGTCAGTTATAAACATGGAATTTTAAGTCAACTCAGTCATGTATAGCTATTGCTGTTATTTTACAAGTCCTTGGGGAAGACTGTAGTTTTTACCTTAACACCTTCCATTAGATTTGATGGTGTAGGATTTCTACAAAAATGAAGCAGGACTGATAATGGGGGAATTGGAACATCTTGAACCCCCCTTTCAAAATTATATTTAGTTGCTTTATGGAACCTTTACTTTCAGCAATGCCAATCTCATGATATATAATATTCTTTGATCCGATTAAATGGGGAATAGTAGGACTTGGGATTTGAGGGTGTGTTTCCTTTAATGAGAAACAGTAAAATTGAAGGTTTCTAATGAAATACTAAGATGAAGGATTCAAAGACATTAAAGTTATATGAAACTGAATGGATCAAGTATGTTGGAAAGAGCTGAGAAATAGGGTGGTAGAAATATAGGTTGAAACACACACTAGCCTCTAACCATTGTAAGGTAGGAGAAATCACATGACTAATTGTTGGACTTGGATTTGGTTAGCAGGCCTCTTTGTGGCACAAGAATTTGATGGCTCTTGGATATGTGGATCCACTACTTGCCCCATCACTTGGATGCCAGGCCATTATGACTATGCTAAATAAAAGAATCCATGACAGAATCATTACCATTGATATGCAAGAAATCAAGGAGCATCCTGAAACTAATAAACTGCTGGTCATGCAACTGTCCATTCATGATTGTTGTAGGATTTTAGTGATTGGAAAGTGAAATACAGAGAAAATTTTGGAGGTAATCAATCAGTTATCTCTATTTTTGGACCAATTGATGGAGGAAGACAATGTTGCTTTGGTGGAATTTGCAGAGAAGCCTCCGAAAACAATGAGAAACCTCTTCAAACACACTATTCAAAATTTTTGGACTTGTATAAAGTCCAATTTGAGAAATGGACTAAAAAATAGTCCAAAAATTTTCAATATACTAGTAATGTTGTTTTTTGAACTAGATTTGCCAACTCAAAACAAAAGATTTGATGATTAAGTACTAAAAACATCAATGCATAACCAAATCTCTTACAAAGGCGGTTTACATAAACATCTTCATAACTTCACAAAAATCTCTTACAAAGTGGTCTACATAAACATCTTCATAACTTCTTGTGAATTGAGCTACCATCACCTAAGAACATCGATAGATGACCAATTCTCTTAGAAAGGTGGTGTAAATAAACACCTTTATGTATAAGTGGTGTGCACAAACCTTTATGACCATTTCTTTTAGAAAGTTACAAAGTGGTCTACATAAACATCTTCATAACTTGTGAATTGAGCTACTATCACCTAAGAACATCGATAGATGACCAATTCTCTTAGAAAGGTGGTGTAAATAAACACCTTTATGTATAAGTGGTGTGCACATACCTTTATGACCATTTCTTTTAGAAAGCTGGTGTACATAAAGCCCTTAGAAAGGTAGTGTAGATAAATCCTTTTATGTGTAAGTGGTGTACATATACACGACACTTGGTATTAAAAAACACCCTTAACTATAAAAATACATTTGACATAAAGTTTAAAATACACCATTAAGTATAAAATGGCCCTCATAAACAATCTTTATACACAATAATGAGAGTAAAGAAATAAAAAAAGCAGTAAACTTTTTATTAGATATTCGCTTTACATAGAAGTTCAAAACTTGTGATTACAAAGCCGTCAGCCATCATGTTACTCAGTACCAATGTCCTCAATGCCAGGCCCTTGACTACGAGGGTCCTGACTAATAGGCTGCTCTAAGACTGGAGTCTCAGTAGCAAGGTCCTCAGTAGTTTGCTCTTCAGTTCCAAGCACCTGACTAGTAAGCTACTCTAGAGTCTCATGACCAAGTTCTTGGTGAGTAGGGACCTGGCTACTAGGTTCCTGACTAGTAGGCTGCTCTGGAGTTTGTAAGGTCATGACCGTTGAAGAACCATCTATGCCTCCTGGTAACTCCTCCTGGTCATGCTTTGCCTCGTCCATACCTTCTTTGAGTAAGGCTTCCTTGCTTGATCCACTTGCCTATCCTTCACCCAAGATCAAGGGTGCCTTCCTCACTTTTAATTTCAAGGGAAGTGCTTCCACCTCTTTAGCCTTACCTTTTCTTGTGACGTGTTGTACTACTGTAACTTCTTGCTGCCGCGAGCCTTCCTGTATGATGAGTGGAACCTCCTTGACTCTAGTTGACAATTGATCACCCTTATTCTTTGTGTGGATTTCTTCTTGTCGTAAGTCATCGGATGCAGAGCTTTCATCCTCATCATCACCTGAGCTAGAATCATCACCTCAGACTCACTACCCTCTTCTTTGACATTTTCCTCTTCAAAGAAGGTAGTGCAACTGTAATATGTATCAAAGAACTCAATTTGATGGGGGGTATCAATGACATTTACATTTCTACCTTGGTGTAGCAATTTCTCAGTAGCAAAACCCATTCGATACAATGCTAATTCCCACTCATCATTCAATAAATTCTTTGTCATCTCTAGTATCACATCAGGATCCATCGGCTTTCTGTAATCCACCATTGTTGCATCAAGCTTAACCTTATTGTCCTCAAAGTAATGAAGCTTGAGAGTCCTTAAAGGAATTTGGATTAGATTGCCACCACCCCTGGATAAGAAGCACATCAAGAAAGGCTGCAAGACATGAATGGCAGTGCCTTCCAAGATAGTAATATGATTATGTAGGACTATACCATGGTATACTTTTGAAAGTAAATACCCAAATGCAGATGTCAAACTCACATACAAGGCATACCTTTGTGATTCTGTCACGAACAGGACCAACGTTGATCTTTTCTTATCTACCATAGGACCTTCTATGATAAACCGCACAAGTTCAACTATCCGTGACACTGCAAGGTCTTGCAATTCATCTATGAAAAATACGCATGGCTTCTCCCAAGCATGACCGCTCATTGTTATGAAATGCTCTGTATCAATGCCATTGATGTGTGCAAATTTTATATCATTCTTTGATAGCAGGATATCATAGGAGAAGCTGAATGGAGAACCATCATCTAAACCACCAATTGCTCTACCTTGGGTAGTGGACTGCAAGGCCTTTTTCTTGATGTCCATATATTATGTCTCAACAACCTTTGGCATTTTAGCTCTTAGATCCTTTGTTGGTGTGGCATCTGCATCCATTGAAACCAACCACTTTCTAGCCCATGTCTTATCAAGGAGTTGACCTAGGCTAAGTGCTTTCTGCTTATCCACATCAATTGACTTGCCAGCTAACTCATCATCAGATTTCAATAAAAATAATAGTGCCAAGAGAGCAGCCTCACTTTGAATCATTCGGGTGACCACTTCATCTAAGTTGCTATGCTTGCTCTTCTTTCCAAAGAAGCAGTCACCACTGAGGATCTTCTTGCATACTTCTTCTGTTATTGCATCTGGAACAAACCTTAATGCTCTCCACCAAACAATAGACATCGGTTTCTTTATTTCTTTCCTCTGAGTTGCAATGTGCTATGGTGCCTCAAAGGATATCTTCCCTGTTTCATATGCTTGGCAAACATCCACGATGCTCTGAAACACTGAGTCCTCGTGGAAGACAATGCAAGTAACATCCCTGTATCTTGCAACATCGGTGTTCAAATCCTTTGCCTCAACCTTATTACTTGGTATGCCTTGTGTATTGCTTACAACACCTTTCAAGCATCTATAGAACCAAGTCCTCTTTGCCATGTACTCAGATGTAGGTCTCCTGCCCTTCACTGTTTGTGGCTTTCCATAGCCCATCCATAACTCCCTTGCCTTTATCAAGATCTCAGAAAGAGAAGAGCTTTTTGTCAACCTAAGTGGAGCAAAATTCAGCCTTTCTGATTCTAGAATGTACTTTGAGTCATCGTTAAATATGCATATATGACAAATGACCCATTGAAACTTTTCCATCCACTCAATCTGTGGCAAGTTTCCTTTTCTTCCCTCATCAAGGGCGATCCTGCAAGATTCACAAAAGTGTTGCCCATCAATGGGCTCAAACCTGCATCTTTCCAAGAATCTATTCTTTGCCAGCATGTATCTCTTCTCGATGTCAGTCCCATATCAGCTTTGGTACAAAGCCTCTCCACGAACAAAGTCACTCCTTCTAAAGTTCTCAAAAGCATCAAGAAAGTCCACGCGCTTTTGAAATGTGACATCAAGCAATGTAGGATCATCTTCTTGAAGTCTCTTAAATGCCATAGGATGAAGAGTGATATTAGTGGCAACTGGAGTTGTTGTTTTCCTCGTATCTTCTTACAATTTGCGTGCAAATGTCTTATCTAGCTTTCTTTGATTTGTGAACAACGAAGCTCGATCAATAAGGATTGTGGCCATGCTGAATTGTGAAAATCCTCAAATGTATCCCTCATCCTCTGGAGGATGTAAGTCTGCCACACTTATAGAAAAGTCTTCGAGACTTGTATCTTCTTCTTGCGGATCCTCCTCTTCATCGCTATCCAATTTTTCGCCTGGTTTTAAATAACTTGCACTTGAACGATCTGCACATGGAGTAGGAGTTATTTTTGCTCTCTTTCTGGGAATAGCTGTAGAACTTGAATGTACTCCACGATCACTCCTTCTTGTTCCTGTAGTTATAGTAGTCGATGGTGTAGGTATAGTTGGAGATACTGTAGTTACTCTTGCCAGAGTTACCGTAGTTATCTCCATAGATATTGGTAGTACTTGAGGATTATATGTTATAGATGGCGTACTTACTGCTGCACTTACTGCTACTGAAGGTACAACACCACCACTTGGAAATGCATCCCACATTTTCTTCAATGCTTCTAAGGCACTAAGTAATTCTTGGGATCCCTCAATTGTATCTGGTAAGGGCTTTAAGAAGTGCTTGTGAGTAACTCGTAACTTGTAAACCACCTCATCATTCTTTCCTTTGCACACAACTTCTATCAAATTGTTTTCTTTAATGTTGATGTTTGAGACCATGCCACCATTTCTTACTGCCTCTGTATAATATTTCACGCTTGATACATTCTCTGCAGTGATCACCAAAAAATACTTTGATTTGCACTCCATAAAATACCAAGCATGTTCAAGGTATTTGAAAGACACCTTGGAACCAAAACTGGAAGCCATAGTTTTCTGAAAAACAATCAAAAATAAAAAATGAGAATTACAATGATTTTCAAACTCAAAATATTAAATAAAATTTAAATTAAATATTATTTTAAGTTTTATTTATTTTTAATTTTTAAAATAAAATAAATTAATTTATTTTTTTTCTTTTTTAATAATTTTATTTTAATTAATTAGTTTATTTTTATATTTAAAATTTAATTTAATTTTTAATTTTTTTAAGGTTTATTTATTTTAACTTTTTTATTTTTTTAAAATAAATTAAGTTAATTAATTTTTTTCATTCGCCTCCTTGCCCCCGTCCCTTCCTCGTGCCCTTCCCCTTCCCCTCCCCTCCCCCACCCCCCTTCCCCCTGTTGCGTGCGCAACAAGTGGGGGGTTAACCCCCCTCTCCTCCCTCGTCCCCGCCCCTTCCCCTGCCCCTCCCCTTCCCAACCCCCCCAACCTCCCCTCCCCGCCTCCCCTCCCCCGCCCCCACCCCTTCCCCGTGCCCCTCCCCTTCCCCTCCCACTCCCACGCCTCCCCTCCCCCCTGTTGCGTTTGCAACAAGTGGGTGGGGGGGAATTTCCCCCTTAACCCCCCTCCCCTCCCTTCCCCCTCCCGCCTTCCCCCTCCCCTCGCCTTCCCCGCCCCCCCTCCCCTCCCTTCCCTCTCCCCCCGCCTTCCATGCCCCCCCTCCCTCCTATTGCATGCGCAATAGGTGGGGGGTCCCCCCACCTATTGCGTGCACAACAGGTGGGTGGGGGGGTTAACCCCCCTCCCTACCCCGGCTGCTCCCCCTCCCTCGCCCCTTTTCCTCCCCCTCCCCCTCCCCCTCCCCCGCGCCCTTGCCCCCCCTCCCTGCGCCCCCCTCCCTTCCACCTCCCCACACCCCTCGCCCTCCCCCCTCCACCCTGTTGCATGCGCAATAGGTGGGGAGGGCCCCCCCCACCTGTTGCACATGCAACAGGGGGGCCCCCCTCCCCGCCTCCCCGCCTCCCCGCCTCCCCATGCCCCTCCCCCTCCCCCTTCCCCGTGCCCCTCCCCTCCCCCCCTCCCCGTCGGCTCCCCCTCCCCCTCCCTTGCACCCCTCCCCTCTCCCCCTCCCTGTCGGCTCCCCCTCCCCCTCCCCCGTGCCCCTCGCCCTCCCCTCCCTCCCCCCTGTTGCGCATGCAATAGGGGGGGCCCCTCGCCCTCCCCCTCCCCCTCCCCGCCCTGCCCCCTCCCTCGCCCCGCCCCGCGCCCCGCCAGGGGAGGGAGGGGAGGGGCGAGGGGCGCGCGGGAGGGGCACGGAGGAGAGGGAGGGAAAGGGGTGGGGGGAGGGGGAGGGTGCGGGGAGCAGGAGGGGGCAGGGCGGGGAGGGGGGCCCCCCCTCCCCCTCCCCTCGCCCGCCCCGCCCCCTCCCCCTCCCCTTGCCGCCATCCCCACCCTCGCCTCGCCCCACCCCCGTCCCCTCCCCTGCCCCTACCCCTGCCCCTCCCCTTCCCCTGCCCCTGCGCCTCCCCTCCCCCTGCCCTCGCTTGCCCCGCCCCCTCCCTTGGGCCCCGCCCCGCCTCGGCTCCCTCCCCTTCCTGTGCCTCGCCCCCTCCCCTCGCCCCCGCCCCCGCACCGCCCCGCCCCGCCCCCTCCCCTCACCCCTACCCCCGCCCCACCCCCACCCCCTCCCCTTCCCTTGCCCCTGCCCCTCCCCTTCCCCTACCCCTGCCCCTCCCCCGCGCCCCTCCCCTTCCCCCCCCCTTCCTGTCAGCTCGACGGGGAGGGGGGGGAAGGGGGAGGGGGAGGGGGGGTGTGGGGGAGGGGAAGGGGGCGGGGTGGGGGAGGGGGAGGGGGGGTGCGGGGGAGGGGCGAGGGCGGGGGAGGGGGGGAAGGTAGGGATGGTGGGGAAGGGGAGCGAGGGGCCACGGGGAGGGGGGAGGAAGGGAGGGACAGCGGGGAGGGAGGGGCCTACGGGGAGGCGGAGGGAGAGAAAGGGAGGGGGAAGGGCCAGCGGGGAGGGAGAGGAGGGGAAGGGAGGGGGAGTGGAAGGGAAGGCAAGGAGGAGAGGGGAAGGGGGAAGGGAGGAGAGGGGAAGGGGTAGGAGAGGGGAAGGGAGGGGAGGAGAGGAAGCCGGAGGAGGGAGGGGAGAAGCGGGAGGAGAGGGGAAGGGAGGGGGAGAGAGGAAGCAGGAGAAGAAGAGGGAGGAGAGGGGAAGGGAGGGGGAGGGGAGGGCAAGGGAGGGGAGGGAGGAGAGGGGAAGGGAGGGGAGAGAGGAAGCGGGAGAAGAGGGGATGGGAAGCAGGAGGGGAGGGATGAGAGGGAGGGAGGGAGGGAGGGAGTACCTGGGTGGAGAGGTGATGGAGCTCCAGGAAAGTTGTGAGAGAGAATGAGGAGAGTTGTGAGAGAGAATGAGGAGAAGTAGAGTTTTATAGGAAATGGGTAGCTTTTAGGTCAAGTCAGTTTTTTTTAGTTTTTAAGGTTTTTTTAGTTCTTTTAGGTTCACTATAAGTAGAACATTCTTCATTCTCTCTTTTATTCAAAGATGATTCGTTTACACTCCACGCTTCTCTCCTCTCATTAACCTGTTGCAGGATTCTCAAAAATTTTCAAAATGTTGCAAGAGGCGAGTTCATTTCTAACCTATTGTGTACGCAAGAACTTCTAAGAATCAAGTTTTTATAAATTTGAAATTTTTTTCAAATCCGATCCTTTTCTCAAAAACTTGTGTGTACACAATAACTTAAAAAACCATTTTTGCATTAAATCTTTTTTCCCATAAATTTTCCTCTTTACCTCAAACTCTCACAATCTATTTTCAAAATTTCTCTCCTAACCTATTCTATTACAAATTTGTCTCTCAACCTCAAAACCACTCAAACCTCCCTACCTATTGCGTACGCAACAACTTCAAAACAAAATTTAATCATAAATCTCTCCAAAAAACTCCTTTGAAAAAAAAAAAACAATCTATCACAAATTTCTCTCTCAACCTCAAAACCACTCAAACCCTACCTATTGCGTACGCAACAACTTTAAAACAAAATTTAATCATAAATCTCTTCAAAAAACTCATTAAAAAAAAAAAACAATCTATTACAAATTTTTGTCTCAATCTTTAAACAACTCAAACCTCCCTACCTATTGCGTACGCAACAACTTCAAAACAAAATTTAATCATAAATCTCTCCAAAAAACTCCTCAAAAAAAAAAAACAATCTATTACACATTTCTCTCTCAACCTCAAAACCACTCAAACCTCCCTACCTATTGCATACGCAACAACTTCAAAACAAAAATTAATCATAAATCTCTCCAAAAAACTCTTCTCACGACACTTTATTACAAATTTCTCTCTCAACCTCAAAACCACTCAAATGTCCCTACCTATTGCGTATGCAACAACTTCAAAACAAAATTTAATCATAAATCTTTCCAAAAAACTCTTCTCATGACACTTTATTAATATAAGAAATCCATTTATAATATTTTTACTCCATAATATAATAATTTTTTATTAACTAATGTTAAAATATAATTTTGCTAAAAATATATATTATTAATCTATAAATTAATATAAATATTATATGATTATTATATAAATAAATATATACGTACATTAATTAAAAAAATATAACTTGAAAGGGAGGTCTTCTAGCATATGTGCTTTATATAATACTTACTCTTAAAACAATGAAGAATTAGTGAATATATTGCTATTCTATACATTATTAACTTAAAAACTAATATAAATATAAATCAATTATTATATAAATTTAAATAAATATATAAAAAATTAATATTATACATTAATAACATTTAAAATTATGTAGATTATATACTAATAACCTTTCAATTTCAAAAAGTAGTCAATAAAAGAATTGAATTAATTTAAAAAATAAGAAAATATTAAATTTTACACACTTACTTTTAGCATGTATGCTTTTATTCCATGTGTATAATACTTGTTAGTTAGTCGAAGAATGAAAAATTAGATAATGTATTTATAAGGTAGGTATTTAAAACCATAGAATCTAGAAGACTACAGTATCATTGCATCCATATCATTTTTTAACTTTAGCAACCACAAGATATCCATGGTATCCATGATATGGAATACATATTTCTTCTGAATATTTCTTATCGCATACTTTTTCATTTCTTCTGATACACCATGCATCATGAATGTAAGAAAATATGAATCGGTGTGCTTTTAGCCTATGTACTTATCCCTAATCAGTAGGATACTTTGACTAGGTAGACTTATAACTACTTAAAGTAAAGCCTTTGCAAAGGATCGTACCTCCATGGTATCCATGATATGGAATACATATTTCTTCTGAATATTTCTTATCACATACTTTTTCATTTCTTCTGATACACCATGCAGCACGAATGTAAGAAAATATGAATTGGTGTGCTTTTAGCCCCTATGTACTTGTCCCTAATCAGTAGGATACTTTGACTAGGTAGACTTATAACTACTTAAAGTAAAGCCTTTGCAAAGGATCGTACCTTCTGATACACCATGCAGCATGAATGTAAGAAAATATGAATCGGTGTGCTTTTAGCCTATGTGCTTGTCCCTAATCAGTAGGATACTTTAGGTAGACTTATACTTACTTAAAGTAAAGCCTTTGCAATGGATCATACCTATAAACAAAACACGTTGGAAAGCATATAAGATATAGTCTATATATATCTAAACTAAATACTTTAGAATGCATATTTTATATAATCTATATATCTTAAATCTCACACCCTAAATCTTAAATCCTAAAGTTCCCTAAATCTTAGGTTATACAATCTAAGCTCTTAAACTTATATAACAATTATAATCCCTAAATCTTAAACCCTAACTCCTATAACTTAAATTCTAAAACCTACTTTTCAATTCTAAATCCTAGATTCTAGACTCTAAGCTCATGATCTTATATACTAAACCCTAAAACCTAAAACCTAAATCCTAAATCCTAAACCCTAAAACAATAATCATAAACCCTAAATGCTAAATCCTAACCCTAGATTTTAAACCCTAAACCCTAAACCCTAAATCCTAAACCCTAAACCCTAAAAACATAATCATAAACACAAAACCCTAAACACTAAATCTCAAATCCTAAGCCCTAAATCCTTAACCCTAAATACTAAACCCTAAACCCTAACCCTAAAATACAATCAAAATTTTATGATTTTTTTCAATTTGTGCAATAGGTTTGATATATCCTCCAAACTGTTGCAAGTCGAATAGGTTAATGGTGCACTCAACCTATTGCAAATATCAAGGAATTTTCTTGATTTTTGCAACAGGTTGGATATACCCCCCAATCTATTGCTTGAGCAACAGGTTGGGGGGTATATGCAACGTGTTGCACAAATCGAGAATTTTCTTGATTTGTGCAATAGATTGGATATACCCCCCAACCCGTTGCTCAAGCAATAGGTTGGGGGATATATCCAACAAAGGCCTCCAACCTAATGCTCAAGCAACAGGTTGGGGGGTACCCCTAACCTATTGCATAAATCAAGAAAATTCTTGATTTGTGCAACAGGTTGGATATACCTCCCAACCTGTTGCTCGAGCAACAGGTTGGGGGTATATCCAACCTTGCACAAATCAAGAAAATTTTTGAGTTGTAGGTTGGATATATTCCCCAATTGTGTATCAAATTGTTGCACAAATAAAAAAAATTCTTGATTTGTGCAATAGGTTGGATATATCAAGCAACAGGTTGGGGGATATATCCAACCTATTGCACAAATTAAAAAAATTCATTAAATTTTGGTTGTATTTTAGGGCTAAGGTTTAGGGTTTAAGATTTAAGATTTAGAGTTTAGGATTTAAGATTTAGGATTTAGAGTTTAGGGTTTAAGGTTTAGGATTTATTGTTTAGGAGTTTAGGATTTAGGGTTTAGGGCTTAGGAATTAAATGTTTAAAGTTTAGGATTTACGGTGGTTAAGATGTTTTGGTATTAATTATTTAAAGTTTAGGATGTAGGGTTTAGGTTTAATGCCTTCTCTGCTAGTTTTGATATAGAAGTTATTAAGTAATAATAAGCTCAATGATTATTTATCATGTTAATTTTGAGTTGCTACTCTATTTTTGTACATAAAATAGGTATTCACCCTAACAGAGGGTATGGATGTGGTGTTATATAAAAAGAATGAAGTGGTGGCTTTTGGACGAATTCATAGTCTTGATCCTATGAATGTGTGTCATTTCCAACGTTGCGGTGAGAGAAGATGTGTAGTGATAATCACCAACATTGTAAATCCTGAAGTACATTTAAAATATCCACATGGAGACTTTGAAACATTGGGAGATATCTTACAATGTGACATATTTGATATGCAAGCACACAGAATACTCTGGGACCAAGACAAAATTATTCCAAAGACATACTTTCAAGATATCAAGAAAACTTATTTTGAGGGGGAAAAAGTAGAGATGTTATCTTGCTCCGGAGAAGTTTTAGCAATTGGCAACTTTAAGGGCTATGCTCAGAGTTTTCTTGTATAGTGGAGATAATTAAGTTGACTAGTCCAGGTGTCATTCAAAATGCAATGGATAGTACTTCACATTTCGACATCCATTATACTATGTCTCAACTACAAGTTCATAGTACTTGTAAATGGGGGTTAGCTTTCTTGAAATCAAGTTTGCCCAAGACAGTTTCCTTCAATGTCATGGAAGATACAACGGAATATTATCAGAAGAAAAAGACTATAACACAAATGGAATCCAAATTGATAAGAAGCTATAGTAGTAATCAAGAGTATCATAGTGGCATGCTCACAGGTATTGAGGACATTATAGTAACAGATGTTGATGTAGAAAAGGTCTCTTGTGTTGCAAGTGACTCCAATATACTCACTGGTATAGAAGACTTGTCTTGTGTTGCAAGTGACTCGAACAGGCTCACTGGTATAGAAGACTTGTGATGTGTTGCAAGTGACTCGAACAGGCTCACTGGTATAGAAGACTTGTCCTGTGTTGCAAGTGACTCGAACAGGCTCACTGGTATAGAAGACTTGTCTTGTGCTGCAAGTGACTCAAACATGCTTATTGATATAAAAGACTTGTCTTGTGTTGAGAATAATAAGATGGGACCACAAAGAAAAATACACGCAAAGATCGATGGGATAAGTGATGCAATAATAGGAATTGATATATTAGTGACAATGATCATGATGTTACCACTCGAACACAAGGCAAAAGGGGCAGAGAATCTTAGACTTGTCATGTTGTTCGTAATATTGTTGCTAGCATGCCAGAGAATATAGATGGGAGAATCTTGAGTTACGAAGGAGAAACAGTTCAATCACAAAATTCAAGAGGCATTGGCAACAAATTGACATCAATGAAGCACTAATATTTGGGCCCTGCTGAAGCTTTATAAGGGCTAGATGGTGGTCAAAATTTTCGTACTTTAGTTGGAGCACTCAAGCTAGTAAGAGGTAACTACTATCTCAAATGACTTGAATTTTAAACACTAATGATAGGGTGGAGCACTCAGTACTTTACACCATTTATAGCATGGTAATAGTGAGTATAATGCCAATATACCTCTTAAACATACACCATTTTTTCATGGGTATATACATAAATGCAATTTTCTTGTTCTGAAAAGGGAAAATAATCAGGGATTCACTTGGATCTTAGACGTGATTTGGCGGAGACTCAGGAAATTCATACTCTACTTCCTTGTTGTCTCTTACTCTAAAGGTATGATGATTTTTTCACTAAGCATATTATTGTCATATTCCTATAGACATGTATCAGGACCACTGGATGTCTATTTCTAAATTTCAGTAAATGGTAATCTATATGATTAAATCCTTGGTCTCTATACGAAGCTTGTTTATAGCTTCAATGGAGATAAAACTTTCTCCATATCAGACTAGACTAAAGTTTCTTCTGTCCTCCGTCCTGGGGTAATTTGTAAAAATATGTTTCAGAAAGTGTGAAGAGCTCACACTGTAAACATTGCATACCTGAGACCTAGTAGCAGTCAACAATCTTCTCTCTCGAGTTACCAATGTATAATTTGAAAGCCTCTCTATTGGCTTCACATGTGGCCCTATATAAATATTATTATTGAAAAATACATGCACGCAGATTGCAACACAAGCCTAACAATACAAGTACACATGATTCAAAAAATAATAACACAATAGTGAGCTTTTCTTTAGAACATATTCTGTCCAGAATAGGACACAATGCCCAAAAGTCAACCACACAACAAAGCACAAATGCAACTAAGATGAATGGCCTCCTCAAGGATTAGTTTTTCCCAACTCACTATATCAGATGGGCTCCTCCTGAACCCGTTTTGCAGAAAGTAGGCATCAATTCACTGGTACCACGCTCGTGGGGCTTGTTTCAGCCCGTAAAGTGCCTTCTTCAGTTTGCAGACTTTACCTTCTGAACCGGGGATCTCAAAACCTGGTGGTTGCTCCATGTATACCTCCTCCTTGAGATCTCCATTCAGAAAGGCGAATTTCACATCCATCTGAAACACGGGCCAACTTCCCTGGGAAGCTAAAGACAAAACACTACGAATTGTGGTTAGTCGAGTTGTGGGAGTAAAAGTATCTTGATAATCAAAACCATGTACCTGTGTAAATCCTTTTGCCACGAGCCGAGCCTTGTACTTATCCAACGTGCCGTTGGACTTGTACTTGGTCTTGTACACCCACTTGGTTCTGATTACCTTATGTTTTGGTGGTCGATCCACAAGGTCCCAAGTGTTGTTCTTCATTATGGAGCCATACTCTGACTGCATAGCCTCCATCCACCTATCATCGCCCTGTGCCTCTTCAAGACACTTGGGTTCATCAGCACAGATCACTTCTGTCATCAAAGCATAGTTGACCAAGTGTTCCTGCGCCCTTCTTTGCTCCTCTAATCTCTTGGATCGGCGGTGTTCAGATGGTTCCTCCTCAATGGCTGGAGGTTCTCTGCTGTCCAAAAGCAGGCTTAGGCTGAAGTTCTTTCCACCAAAGCAAGGCTTTACCTGACATAAACCCTGCTGCTAGCTGAATCTTTTTCTTGTCTGGATAGGGGTTTTGCCTCAGAAAGCCCCCTTTCTTTTGCTTTGAAGAGTGAGCTATAAGCCCTCCAAGTTCAGCTCTCGAGTTTTGACAGTTTTGACAAGCTTTTGAAAATGATGCTACATAAAATGCTACTCTAGCATTTCTGGTTTTTTGAAGCTTTCAATAACTTCAGTACAAGTGTGGCTTTAGTTTTGTTTTGAATTGCTAGACCTGGTTTTGACTGGAAAGTATTCATTTTAGCCACTTCTATGAAGCATGTAAGTGAAAGCATCATTGTTTAAAATTTGGTCACAAGACTTTGCTACATTAAATGCTTATATTTTGAAGCATTTCAGTTGTTATTCTAAGCCTTGTAAGAGAGAAGACACTACCCAATACCTGGGTTAGAGCCTCTCATGGCTTGCTTATGCAAAATATGTGAAAAGCCAAAACATAAAGCAATGTCTTGTTATGCTACAAAGGATTTACCCACTTTGGGAATGGCCGTTGCCGTTGTGGTTCTGTAGGCTCTTCTTCATCTTCTTTGTCTTGAATCCTCCCAAGCACCGTTGGGGGAGTTTGGTCTGCTATTGGTGGTGGTACTGGATGGATATCCTGGTCCTCGTTGTCTGGGAAGGAAGCATCCTCCTCCAATTGATGCGGTTGTTTTGAGAAGACCACATCGTGACTTATAATTACCTTCTTGGTAACAAGGTTATAGAGATGGTAACCCTTCGCCTCTTCACTGTAGCCCAAGAAAATACACTTCCGACTCTTTGGTTCCCATTTGGTCCTGGTAGCATCAGGGACATGCACAAAACAATCACATCCAAAAACTCTGAAATGTGCAACTGAAGGTTTCTTACCAAAAAAGGCTTGTAGTGGAGTCATCCCATTCACAGCCTTCGTGTAGCTACGATTCAGGATGTAAACTGCAGTGTTACATGCTTCAGCCTAGAAAGTCTTTGGCAAGTCTTTCCCTTTCATCATACTCTGGCCCATTTCGCAGATGACGCGCATCTTGCATTTTGCTACTCCATTTTGTTGTGATGTATGTGGTGGGGGTTTCTGCCTCTTGATTCCATGACTTTTGTAGTAACTTTTGAATTTAGTTGATGTGAACTCTCCACATCTGTCTGATCTCAACTTCTTTACCTTCCTCCTTGTTTCTTTCTCGACCATTACATGCCATTCCTTGAACCTACTAAAAGCCTCGTCTTTAGTCTTTAGGAAGTATATCCATATCCTTCTGCTATAGTCATCGATCAGCGTCATGAAGTAGTAGGAACCACCCAAAGCTTCCATCTCCATCTTTCCGCAGAGGTCTGTGTGAACGAGCTCTAGAGGAGCCTTTGCCCTGTTGGCCTCTTTAGGAAAGGGATGCTGATGCTGCTTGCCCATCATGCAAGCTTCACATACATCGAGCAGATCTGAAATTTCTGGTATGTCTACAATCATTCCACTTTTGTGCATCTCCTTCAAAGAACTAAGGTTTAGATGACCAAACCTCTCATGCCACAGCTTAGTGTTCTTCACATCTGCTTGAGCACTGAAAGCTGAGAGTTCGTAAATCTTGTTGCACTGTGTACCTTTACCAACGATCTTCCCTTGAAGATCCAAAATCTGTGCACCATTCTTATCGAATTGAACTTTGAGGTCCCAATTTATGATCGTGGAAATGAACAACAAGTTCCTCTTGATATCTGGCACATAAAGAACATCGAAAATTGTTTTACAACTCCATCTGACTTGAGAGCAATCGTACCTTTTCCTTTTGCTAGACATTTTGCATCATTGCCGACTGCTACTAGGATGTCATTCCCTACCGGCTGTAGAGAGGTATACCAATCCTTCCGACTGGTCATGTGGCACGATGCACCACTGTCCATGATCTATGGTTCATCCATAGGTACATGAACTGTCTCTGTGCAAATCTCCTCAATTGTGACGAACAGATCTATTGGTACTGCCTACGCGCTGTTGCTGGACTCTTTCTTTACTACGTTCTTCTCATCTGCAATCTTCTTTCGGCACTCATTTTGCTTGTGCCCTGCCTTGTTGCAATAGAAGCACTTAATCTTCTTCTTTCTCTTTTTATCATTAGAAGAAGATGGGTTACAAGAGTCCTTACCCTTACCTTTCTTTTATCCGGTCTAAAAAGCCGAATCTTCTCCAGTCCTCATCTTTTGACGCATCTCCTCCTCCAGAAGCATCGCGCTGAAATCCTTAAAGTTGAGGGGTGGATTTTTGTTCTGCGTATTCAGTGCTGTAACAAGACAGTCGTACTTTGGTGGGAGAATTTGTATGCACCTTTATGCTAGATTCTCGCTGGTGATGGTGATGCCAATCGCAGTCATCTGATCGCGCAGATTCTTCACCGTGGTGATGAACTTCTTTGCCGCTTCAAACTTAGACAACTTCTTGTTCGCAAGTTGAGTCTCCAGAATCTGAATCCGTGTCTAATTTGTGGTCTCGTACTGATTTTTCAAGACCGTCCATGCCTCCTCCGCTGTGGTGACATGTTGAATTAATGCCATGACGAAATCACTAACACTGCAGACAATAGAACAGTGCATCTGCATTTCTTCTTGTCCACACGAGAATCTCATCGGCAGTTGGTACTATCTGTTGTCCTGGCGGGATCCGATCTCGCAACCGGCCTCACGTCCACCCTAGTAATAGTGTCCCAAAGCTCATATGCACTTAGGATGGTCTTCATCTTGAACTTCCAGAGTGGATAGTTAGAGCCATCCAACTTTCTGCTTTCGCCAAATGGTGGGATTCACAGTCTTGCAAGCTGGGCCATCTCTCACAATCTGCTCGCAAACAAAAACACACTACCAAATCTTCTTACTAGAGTCCAGGCTCTGATACCATGTAAGAAAATAATACAACATCTGTGCTCAACAGATAATAGGATCTCATATGCAAGAGAGAAAACAAGATAGTATGGAGAATAAAAAATTTGATTACTGTAGAACTGATACAATAGATGGCGCTGCCTCCCAACCGTGTGCTCTTGTGAAAGGAGCTTCGATGGCATGCTGGAAATAGTAGAAGACAGAGGCTAGATGCTAAGGAATTAGGGTTGCTGTAGCCAGTGATGAAATGGGCTTCACGGGCTTGTTCTTATATAGCCACCAGTCGTAGTCAATTAGGCTCAATTGGGTGACCGACCCAGTCTGCCCAAAACGGTCGACTGGAGGTTGGTCGCGAAATAGGCCACCGACCATACGATAGAACCAATGCGCAAAACAAAGCAACTCACCTACGGTTTCTATTCGGCCCAGAGCCATCCGGGATCATCTGAGGCTCCAATCGGGCCCCGCAACCCGAGAGTGGGCTGCCCCGAGAAATGCTTCATCTACCCTCAGTGCGGTCAGTTAAGGGATGCCTTCTCACACTTGCATGTAGCCTAGTTGGCAGTGTGCCAACTCTATCTAAAGCCGTCCAGCCATCAGGCCACACATGGCTCCCATTTGGTGTCCAAACCAAGACCTACTGGATAACCGAGCTACTCAAATGCCTTCTCCTCATATGGGGGGCTTACAAGTAGAGTTAGCTGGTTCCCGTGTAGTTACACGAGAGTGGAGCATTGACATCTAATAGGTAGACCACCTGAGTTGATGTTGCTCTTCTCATAGTGTCTCTAGCAATTCTTGCTCTTCTTCACCAACCTTTTCTGTAGATGACCGAGTAATCGGTGTATCTATCTCCTGTGTATTTGAAGTTTTCCATTCTGATTCCTCATCAAAGATTACATCTCTAGAGATAATTACCTTTTGGTTGATGGGATCATACAACTTCTATGCTTTGCTTTCTTCACTGTGGCCAACCATGATGCATTTATGTGACTTCGCATCCAATTTTCCGATGATTGTCATGTACGATGATTTAGTCAACAACAGCTCAACAGATCAATGAGAAAATTCCAAAGTGTTTAGAGATATTAGCAAATTGTTCATTGGGTAGATCGCACACACATCATTTCCTTTTGCACTTTTCATGCCACCATTATAAAGCCTTATTGGCTATTTTTTGGCATTTATGTGAGCCTTGCAAAGCCTTCACAGCTATTCCCAGCATTTATTGTCACATGAGCCTTATAATAGATTGGTTATATATTGTAGCTCTACCTTCACTAGCCGTTCCAATTGCAGTTGATAGATGGAGTTTTTTGCAAGGCACATTGAATGCATTTTTTTACATCCTATCTACCACTAGCAACCTCAATTTGGAGGCATCTACTAAGTTAGACAAATCCAATTATGTAACATGGAAGTATCGAATGGAGACCATATTGTACTTCAAGATAAATGGGAGTATGTGGATGGGTCTACTCCTATACCATCTAGTGAACCTGTAGAAACTCCCACCATTGCTAGAGCATAAGCAAAAGGGTCTATGCTTACATAAACTGGATCCACATCTATAGTAGATCGTGCCATTGCCCAAGCACATACAGATTAGGACAAGGAAGGCAAGTATGCATTTCATTTAGTCAAGGATAGCTTAGTACAATCAAGACATCAAAAGAATCATGGATGTGCTGGCAACTCTTTATCAGTCCAAGAACACTTCCAAGATTATAACACATAGAATCTAGATCAATCAGGGTTTTTGCAATAACTATAAATGAATCTGGTCACAATTACGTAAATTAGGATCAAGGATTACAACAATCAACTTGTAGCAATGGGAAAGACTATGAAGCTTGCAAAGATGGTTCAAGTCATACTAAATGGACTAGGAGAGGGATATGATAATCTAATCCAAAGTATTGCCATTCAAAGGAAAGTTCTAACAGTAGAAGAGATAAAATCATTGTTACTTGCGAAGGGACTCAGGACGCAAGCCATTCAAGCATGGAAAGGTAATTCCATTGATCAAGAATTTGCAACCCTAGAGAGAGGAAGAGACAAAGGCAGAGGTAGAAAATCTCAAAGAACTGGACATCACATCAACAACAATAGCATCAGCATCAGCTTCCACATCAAGAGAAAAATCAGCATCCAAGAGGAAATCATTCCAATAGAGGGGGATTTCAAGGAAGAGGGAATGCATCCACCAACATGTTAGGAACATTCAATGCAACTCTTGTTAAAAGTTTGGACATTATGCATGAGATTGCTACAAGAACAAATATGACCAAGGAGGTCAATAGAGGGAATTTTTGTGCAAGGGGAAATCACTGTGGTGGACATCAAAGTCACAGTCATTATGCCAATGAACCCAACACAATGTATCTTGTGAGTGAGGACATGCTTGAAAGAATAACACAGTCTCTCTAGACATTGATTGTGATTCCAAGGGGAAATGCAGTTATCAAGTTGACAATGCAAATTAGGATCCTTGGTACATTGATAGTGGTGCATCACTAGGGGACTCAAAGACCCCTATTCTCAATGTGCATAAGTTGGCATCCTCGAGCAAAGTAGTGGTGACTTGCTCTGTAGCCTCCTGGAGCACCCCCATAGCTTCTATGCTAAAGGGCACATCGTCCTTGTATCCTATGCTATCTCCCATACCACTCATTGGAAGGGAGCATGCAGGATCAGGTTGTCAGTGGTCTTCTATAGTTGTCTGATCTCCCTTAGGGCCCTCACTCCTACCCTCTCCCTCTCCCTCTCCCTCTCCCTCTCCCTCTCACTTTCCTATTGTATTTTGAATAGTACCTTACCCCATTGGGCCTTCCCCTCTACCTCTTCCTCTCCCTCTCACCCTATCTTCCCCTCTCCCTCTTCCTCCCCTGTGACCCTATGATGGAGTTGCAGAGGACCCGGGATAAATTTTATATAACTTGCAATGCATGGACTCTCACATTGGGGGCCATAGATGAGTTGGTAGGAGTTATGAGATGCACACATCCTCTCACTCCCCCCCCCTAAACCCCCTAGGAGAAATTAATGAGATGCATGCTCATTGACATTATGGTTTGCATGAGGGCCTTCCAAAACTCCACCAATCATTTTACGACCCTCCTTTATTATGTGGATTCCAATGGGGCCTAATCTAGGATAAATGAAAAAAGACAATCTTGACTCAAATGTGCACTCTCCACGTGACTGAATTCAAAGATGTGTTAGACATTTTTGCAAGCACGCATGTGTGTGTGCGTGCGTGCATGTGTGCACATATGTGTGCATGCATGCATGCATGTTTCCTTGTGTGCATGCATGTGTGTGTGTGCACATGCACACACATGCACTTGTGCAAATCAATTTGAGAAGGAATTTCCTATATCTCAAGAATTGTAACTCGCTTAAAGAAGGAATTCCCTATGTCTCAAGAATTTTCTTCGAGTAAAAGTGGATGCTGACTAACATGAAACTTTTAAACAATAGAGAGGAGGTCTTTCAAATAGTAGCCACAAAAGCTTGTCTACAAACTCTAGCCTCATGTAGGCAAACTAATTGAAATTGGAAGCAAAAGGAGCTCAAATGGAACTTAAAACTCATTAAGAAGCACACCAATGAGATGGCTACTGCATCCACAGGTCCATTTGCAATGGGGAGAATTGGCTTTATGCCTATTTTATAAGTTCTCTGATTCCCTACCTATCCAAGTGATCATGAGATGTACTTTCTAAATTGATAATGTTTGCTAATGACATCTAATGCACTTCATATACACCATCACAAAAGCTATCATCTCTCAAAATACCTTGGTCAAGGTGTAGGGAGCCACATGGGATGCCAATTGCACCTCTCCCATGTACCTTGGCCTAGGTATTTATTATTAATGTGGAGGCTACCACGTCACCCATTTAATGGATCCCATTTGCTATCTAGTTGAGACCTTACCTACCATGTAACCCTCCATACCTGAATCAAAGTATTTAGGTACACCACCTTGGACATATAAACCTTGACGGTTGCCTACCATGTGTCAGGTCCTAATTGATTGAAATACTTCAATTGAGATCATGTTATCTTTGTGTGTTTCTTCATTTACTCTGTATTTTGGGTGTCACCTTTTGTGTGTAGGAAACCAATAGTGGGTAGTTTTTATACATCTAAAATTTTGTAAAGTTGGGCACCAAAGTTAGCATGGTCATATGTACCTAAGTGGAACTATGGCATATACAGTTCCATATCGAGGAAGTTAAGGAGTGCATCATTACCATGGAAACACCCCATACAATGTGTTGATTTTAAAGACCCCAAGTTATTAGGTTTTCATAATATCTTTATGCTAAACAATTTACTTTTTTTTAAAAAGCAAATGAGTAAAATCCTTTGTAGTGGCTGCATGATGTCATATGTACTTACTTGAAACCATGGTGATTCAAAATTTCTCAAAAGTTTCTTTGAAACTTGAAATTAGTGCTAAAATTTTACACATATGGGTTAAAAAAACCCCTCTTGAAATGGATGCCATATACGATCATCACAAAGTGAACCTCAAAGCCAATTGGAGACATCAATGTGTGTACATATTCTCTTGCTTCCTTGATGTCGATAACTTGATTCTTAGCTCTCTCATTCTGTTAGGAGGTTTTGAATGTCCCTATGAAACAATCCTATAAGCGTGATCTAAGTCTTGATGAATTATTGAAAATTTTGAATTGCTTATCTAAAGTTATCTTTTTTGGAAGTACAAATTAGTGATAAAAAGAATAGAAATCAACTCAACCAAAGTTTTGAAAATTTTGAATTGCTTATCTAAAGTTATCTTTTTTGGAAGTACAAATTAGTGATAAAAAGAATAGAAATCAACTCGACCAAAGTAATTTATAAATGTTAAAAGAATAGAAATCAACTCGACCAAAGTAATTTATAAATGTTAAAAGAATAGAAATCAACTCGACCAAAGTAATTTATAAATGTTAAATGAGTTGAATCCAAAGTGATCCATAGAATAAAATAATACATGAACTTGAAAATATCGATACCAATAATGAGTTCCTATGTTGGTGAGGTGGCTTGAACCTACATAATACAAATGTCGATACCAATGAGAAATGTTGATACCAATGAGAATGTCGATACCAAAATGAGTTATGTTTGCGAGTCGTGCTTGCTGTCATCCATCGGTCTCATCTAGGCTTAGATGTCGTTACCGGGTTGCCCAATTCCATCTCATAGAACATTTAGTAATGGCCTTCCATAATGGAGGGACATAATCGATAGCTGTTAGCCGTGCTGAGCAATGCGATGCCTTAGGTCGATACAATATACATGGATCGAGACATTATATCGTTAGTTGCTAGGTGCGCTGAGCCTTAGATCGATGCAGCAGCCCCTATAAATCGTTGCTTCATGAGACTCGCCAATTCAAGCTTCGATCATTATTTGGGCACATTGATTCAGAGAAGCTTCACTACATTTCTCGCCGAAAGTGAGGTCCTGCAGAAGGCTGCACCCTCTCGATTACTTTGCTCGATATCTATAACCCATTGTCTCTCTCTCTCACACCCCTGAGGCGCAAAATGGTCCGTTTCGTACTCGCTGTCGTGCTTCTCTTCGCTGCCATGGTCGCTGCCAAGAGACATGGGAAACCCGCCGCCTGCCAACCCAGCGGCCACCTGATCGGTCATTCCCACGGCTGCAACCAAGCGCACTCCAGCGACTGCTGTAAGTCAGGGGAGGTCTACAACCAATACACTTGCTCACCGCCGGTGACTCCCTCCGGGACAAAGGCCACATTGACAGTGAACAGCTTCGAGGCAGGAGGCGATGGAGGGTCGCCAGCAGAGTGCGATGGCAGGTACCACAGCGATTCCCAGTTGATTGTGGCCTTGTCAACGGGGTGGTATAACGGAAGCAAACGCTGCTTCAAGCAAATCACGATACATGGCAATGGCAAGCTCGTGCGAGCCAAGGTGATCGACGAGTGTGACTCGGTGAATGGCTGCGACGCGTCCCATGACTTCCAGCCCCCCTGCCCCAACGACGTGGTCGATGCCTCGCCTGCCGTCTGGGACGCCCTCGGCATCACCGGAGGTGATGACTATGGTAACCTCGAGATAACGTGGACCGACAATTGACCGTGGTCATATGTATCTCAGCTTAACCATAACCTCCATCACCTTCTTATAGTTTGAAAAGCCCTTCTTCCTTCGAGCAACTGAAAACGCTACGTCGAGTCTCATTTGCGCACAACATCTTATGTTGAAGTAGATCCCAACACCTAGTTCGATGTGGTCACTACATAAAATCGCAAAAACAGAATAAAACTCTCCACTATGATATCCTCGCTCACTCAGCTTTCTCCCCTCAGAGCAGTAATCACAAGCACACGACTACCAAGAATAAGACTCGCACATTGTGTTGCATGCTTTTTTGATTGTTAGCTATTTGTCTTCTTAGGCACTATGAAATATCACTCATTTTAAACCCATATCCAGATTTTGAAGGACCATGACTTATGTTAGTTTATGTTGACGGTATCATTAAACATGATCAATGGTATTTGTTAACAATGAAATACAATATGTTTTAGAAAAGTAGAAGTACGGGTTGTCCAGTGAATGCCAATTGAGACATCAGCATGCTTTCACCTCATTACATAAGGATATTAAATAGCGTCTAAGACAAAAAGGCTTTGGTTCCCTTTAAGCTTCTCCTACACATCCAAGCATAGCTTTTCCATCGATACAAACACTTATGCCATATACAATAAATATGGTCAAGAATAGTTCATACCTTCATTAAGTTCATGTTTTCTATCCTGCAATTTACACTCTATTTCTTAAAGTTTTGTATGCCCTTGATTTACCTTTGTAGTATTATGTTGTCTATGGATACGTAATGTATTACCTTCATTAAGAGTTTTCATTTATATGTGACTTGTTCTTTATAGAGGTTTTTATTTCATGTGCTAAACTTTATGCTAAGGTTTTTGTATTGTTGGCTAAAGTTTGTGCCGGCTTGTATTATTAGGAAGGCAACAACCATTACATCAAAATACAAGGGGGGTCCAACAAGCAGGGCACACCGCCTAGGCGACGCTACCAACGCAGCAAGATTATAACTTATCCAGCTTGCAAATAGACCAGAGATAAACAGTGGTGAACTACCAAGTCTTTAAACATCGTGATCATGGCAAAGTCCCTCAAGTATTCTTTGAGTAAACCAAGAAAAAACTCCTCGTGATATCGCGAACCAAACCTATTACCAAATACTACCTCATTCTGCCCCATCCAAACAGCCAATAGAATTGAGACCCACAAATACACGAACAAGCAACCAACATATTAGATAGAAAAACTTTAGTATCTCCTGTCAGGGTCATCCTCTAGTTAGCAAACAACAAAAATTTGGCCATAAGGCCCACACGCTGAACAACATTTTGCACTCTTCTCCAAGGATTCCTCGACACTCAAACAACCCCAGACAAGATGAACCACTTTCTCCAAAGCCTTACCACATAGAGGACATGTGGGGCAGATATCGATGTATTTTGCCAAATGCCCCCTCGTTGGCAACCATGAAAAACACATTCCATATAAGAAACTCACTTACCAGAGACACGCCCATGCTAGATTTTACAAAGCCTCATTTTCTCAACTCTTTGAAGGAGACAGAGGCATTGGGGCTTTTTTAAGAAAAGATGCAAAAAAGAGCTAGGGAAGTGGAGAGGAGAGGTTTCTTTGAGTCTTCTCATAAGCATGGGTCTGATTGCAAAATCTCACTTGAATTGGGTAAACCTAAGCTTTAGAGGCTTGCGTTTGGTGGTGTGTACCTTTTCTTTACTAGTCGGATCCCACAGCTTGAGGAGTTGCACGAGCTTTTGTCATTTGAGTGCAAAATCCTTGCACCTGCCTACATTGTTAGGTTTTTGGGCAAGAGGTTCTTTCTTCTTCAGTGTGCTTCCCAGGCTATTAGGGAGGGCTACTTATAAATCATCATCACCTGTCAATATAGCAGAGTTACCAATATGTTTAAGGTGCATGAGGCAAAATACAAAGGGCATATTTCATGCAAAAAATGTTACTCAACCAATTAAAAATTGAATCTTTCATACTTGTATTGTTATCAATCTCTAGGGACACTTGCAAAAAACAAAATTGTAGCAACCATATGTCTCCTTTCAGTCATCTTGATAAATAGAACCTTCAATAGCTCTTTTGCTACTTCGAATTGGAGGAAAATTCCTTTGAAAGGGCCTAGACATCTAGAATTGAGAGCAACAAGATGATAAAGGTACTTTGACAAGCTAAAAAGTAGACTATACATGGCAAGAAGGGAGAAGGGGGAAGAGCCTTAGTCACATTGAAACTAAGGAGAGAGAAGAGATAGCAACAACACACTTGAATGTGGGATGAGGAAGCAATGAAGGACACTAACAACGAATAAAGGTAAGCCAAAGCATAAAGAAATTTCATTATCTATCAACCTTACAAATGAAAGGCTCCTTGTGATCCACAAAAAAAACACACAAGGTACCACCTAGCTTATAGGAAACCAATCATCCAATGCAAATTCCATCCAAGACCCATATCCTCCAATCATCCTAATGTTTACATCTCAACATGCTAGTCTACACAAGAAGATCAATAATTACATAGAAAGATTTAAATATTTAATGCCCACACAATAGAGAGTTTTCTAGATCCTGTTACCTTTAAATTCAAAACATAGCTTTGAATGGGGATAGTTAAGCTACAAAGAAATTACTATACACAATGACACTGCACAATCATCCAAAAGGAAATTTCACCCAATAGGTGAATTTTCTATAGAATGTGGGCATTGTAAGCATCGAGTAAGAACTTATAGGACTATTTAAAAACTTATTTCTATCCATTATGAATGATCTAGTGCTATGGGAGAAGTATTCACAAAGGAAATGCAAGAATTTGTTATATCATGTCTCTAATTTAATCTAACTAGATCAAGAATAACATTTGAGTTAATGCATGAATTTATGGAACAATTCAATGCAACTACCACATAGAAGGAGTGTGTGACATTACAAGCATAAGTACAAGGTCATATCATCTCATATTCTAGATTTTAAAAACCATTTCTTTCTATTGGACCTATAGTTAGGCACTACTCCCAAAGCTAACTAACATTGATAAAGCTCACCATGCTTTCAATTTGGAAGGACTTCCTTGTCATATTAACAAAGAACTAGCTGTGAAACTACAAGGTGAGATAGAAAAGTTTGAAATAACAAAGAGAAATAGTTTTGTGATGGATGTTCAAAGAGTATTATAGGCCATGATCAATATTTATGACATTTCTATGGAAGAATGCTATAGAAAACTAAGCATTTTTAAAAAACTAATGAAAGTGAGGTCATCAAAAATGTTTTGAAAGATTTCATTTCAATAGCACTAAGGAATGGAATTTTGGAATTGAGGTTCCTCCAAGGTTTTGTTTATGCTTTCACATTTTTAGTAATACATCATTCTTAATGGCCATTTTTGGTACAAAATATCATGAAAATTACCCAAATCTTTTACCAATGAGCCAAATAAATATAGCACCAATGCTTTGGGCAATATAGGTAGTAACAATATATATAGGTCGATGATAATGGTCTAAATATTGATAGGCTATTGGAGGATTATAAAGGTGTTATCACCATTACATTGATTGTAATGGTGATAATGGGGCATTTGTTGACAGACCACACTCAACATCATGTGATTACATGTGCATAGCACTAACACATATGGAGTGCTATAAAGGAAAGGGTTAGATGCCCTAACCCTAACCCTAAATGGATTTGTATATATACTCTACGTTTTCAACTAAATCTAGTGTACAGTTAGTCATTTGTGGTGTGCTCTCTTGCTATGCCCTCTCTCCTCTCCTCCTCTCCCCTCTTCATATTTTGTCATGGTATCAGAGTGTGGTTCTGCCTTCTGCTAAGGCATTGCAGTCCACGTAAGAGAGAGTGATAAAGATCAAGAGATTGAGAGTTCTTGAGTGTTCTCTTCCGTGAGAGACTTTCATTCATGTGAGAGGAATTTTTCGTTCATTAGAGAAATTTCTTTCCATACATCTCCATTCTTGAGAGACTTCATGAGAATTTATTTCAATTTATTCCATCGAGTGAGAGAGAGATTTGTGAGTTGTTCTTCCATTCATTTCAGTTGTGAGAAATTCAAGAGAAAAAGACTAGTCTATGCCTTTGCTTTTTGGTGCTATTCCTCGAGGCATCTATGGTCCCTTATATAGTGGCTCAGCTGAATTTGAGAGGGAATTCAAAGAGAAGCCAACTCCTCCTCTACAAGCTCAAGGTCAATCCAGCTCGACCTCCTTTGTCTACTGTGAACTCCTTTGTAGCCTGCTACAGACATGTCTCTAGTCACTCTATTTTTCCTTTTTACAATGGCATTTTGCTATGGGGTGTATCTACATGTAACCCATCTCTTTATGCCTTGACCAAAAAAGAACTCATAAAACTCATAAGACATGTACTCTTCACCAGTATCTATGTGGAAGAAATTTATTTGACACCCAAGCTCCTTCTCAATCATTATTTTGTATTGGCAAAACACTTTCAAAGCATCACACTTTGCTTTCAAAAAATATACTCATATCATGTGTCTGAAATCATCTATAAAGGTAATGTTATACTATCTCCTCTTGGGGTTACATTATTCATAGGACCCAAAAATGAGAGTGCACTATTTCCAAAGGATATTTACTTACTTTCCCCCTATTTGGAAATGGGAACTAAATTTGCTTGGAAGACTAACATGCTAGACACACATAGCTGAAATTCAAATGACCAAACACATGCAACCCTCTCACAAGGTCTTTTGTTTTGCATCTACTTCAACCTTCTATAATTGATATGACCAAGCCTTTTGTGCCATAGCTCAGCCTCTTGGTCTGGTTTGTCTCTATTTTGTGCAAACATACCTTGCTATAAAGAATTTCTTCCTCTCTTATGGCCTCTTACAACCACTTTTCCAACTCTCCCATTGTAAAATTCCTCCACAAAGCATCCAAAATTATTAAATCTTGCTTGATAATCTTGGTCAACCATTTGACCAACTGATACAAGATTCTTAGTAATGGTGGGAATATATAGCACATCCCCCAAGGTTTTCTCAATACCATTTATATCAAAACCAATGGGATATTTCTAATGTGGGTGATTTTATGCATGGTATCATCCACTATAGCCACAAACTCTCCACCTTATCTTTATGAGTAAACCATTCACCATGGTAGGTCATATGATTGGTGGCACCTGAGTATGAAAACCAATCATCACTTTATAAGGGGGTTGACGTGTTGCCCATAACATGCTCCGTACCAAATAAATGAGCTCTGTGCCTTTGTTCATAATCATACTCCCTTTGGCCAACATAATTGTTATATTGATGCCTTCTACCATGGCTACTCTATGGCTAGAGTTTTTCTTAGCATAGAAATCTCTCTCAAAATGACCATATTCTCCACAAAAATGGCAATATCTAGCTTGTTGCACATGGCTAGCCCTACCTCTATCATAGTTTGGGGCTCTACCCCTTCCTCTTTTCATGTAACCATGGTCTCTTGATGCATATTCATTTCTATCCAGATTGTGTTAATGAGAATATGAGGCTCTCCCATAGCCTCTTGAGGCTCCACTATATCCTCTCAAATCAATTCTACCTCCTCTATGGTAGAATAAATTGTCTTGTCCCCACTACTACTTGACCCTTTGAGTCCAAGCTTCACTTCTTCTATCATGGATAAGGAAACTAGCTCTTCAAAATTGGTCATAGTACTTCTCATGGAGATAGATGTGTACAAAGACTTATATTGAGGCCCCAATCCATTCAAGGTGATGGATACCAACTTATCATCCTCCACATTGCAATTTATGGAAGCCAAATCCTCCATGATTTTGCTAATTTCTATAACATAATCTGTAATATTTTTGTTACCTCTCCACATTCCATGGAGTATTTTCTTAAGATAAAGTTGGAAGCCAAATACTCCATGATTTCCCTAATTCCTATAACATAATCTGTAATACTTATATTAGCTCTCCACATTCCATGGAGTCTTTTCTTAAGATGAAGTTTTCTTGATTTGATGGTTGTACCATACATTTTTTGAATTATATCCCAAGATTATTTTTGAGTGTTGGACTTCTTGATATGTGGAATGAGAGTTTCTTGATGCATATTGATATCCAATGCAACACCTTCCTTGACTTCTCAACCCAATTCCTATATGCCAATTTATCCTCATTGGAAGGGTCCTCCCATGGCAATTTGGGTTACTCATCTTCATCCATAATCAAACCCCATAATCCTTTTCCCATGAGAAAATTTTCCATGTGATAGGACTAAACACTATAGTTGTCTTTGGTGAATTCTTCACCCACAATTTGCATAACTTGAGAGGTTTCAACCATGCTTGATTCCCAAGATTTATGCATATAACTACTTCCAAATGCAATTCAACAACAACCAAAGTAATGAATCTTTCCAGAATTTTTTGCTCACTATTTTCCTCTCACTTTATGTGAGGAATATGGTATCCAAATCTAAAATTTTCCCTTTGAAAAAATGCATAAACTGGCTCTACTTTTGAGCATTCAAGGGCATGCTACCCAACACTTAAGTGCTTAAAATGAGCATTACAAAGACACGTGGATTCATTTAATAAATAAGGTCTCCCTTTAGAACATTGGCCATCTAGTTTTTATGGCCTTGCTAAGGGTCTAGGGAGGGATCAAGAAGTTTTTGCTAATCAGGTTCATTGTTTAGCACTTAGTTCATTTGGTCAAGTTGACCATGTTAATGGCATGTCAATGGGTGTTTAGTGTTAGGATTAGTGGTAGTTTGTGCCATTGTAATGAGTTTGAGGTTTAGGAATTTGTCTTTTTGTGAGGGTCCTAAATGATTTTGTCACTTTGTGTGGATTAATTTTTTGCTTTTATGAGTGAATTATTTTGTCATTTAGCTTCTATGATACCATCTTTGTTTGAAGCATTTGAAATGAGGGTCTCTTGCCATAATGGCCACATCCCCACTCATGTTGAATGGTCTATCCCCTATTTAAGCCTCTCTTTTTACTCATCTATCTTTCCCCATATTCATTCACCTTTACTTCCATTTTTCTCTTTCCCTTTTGTACACCTTTTGTTTCCCTTTTATGAGTTATTGAAAATTTTTATTACAATATTTCTTTGAGCTACTTTACATTTTTCTAAATGGGACTTAGTGATTGTGTAACCTTGTTGAAAGCAAGTTGTAGTGGTGATTTTAGCATAGATACCTCCCAAAAAATGCCACAATCAACAAATCTACAAACCATGATGGACTACTTTTGCTTTAACTTAGAAGTCAAAGAACCAACAACTTACTCATTCACATAACGGAGAGACCATGGCATTAAATACATTTACGCATAATGCACACTAACACTTACATCTATGATAACATTCCAAAAGTCAGGGACTTAGTGGGATTCCCACCTTGTTATCAATAGATCATCAAATTGTTTTTGTTACAAAGTTGAGGCACTTTGACTTTAGATTCCTTGGCTTTCGATAAAAGCTAATCTTCAAAACTTCTTTCCTAACCTTCAAAATCTAATCCAAAGCTTTGTTTAGTGAAGCTACCTAATTCCAAGCTTGGCCTTTGCATCAAGGAAGGGCCCATCAAGGTTTGTACTACTTCAATTTACTACAAATTTGTGATTGATTGTGCGTACACATCCAAATCCACAACTCCAATGCCATGCAAGAGATCACACAACATAGAGATCATCATTTGCTTGGCTAATGTGCAACCTTGTATTGGCCTACCAGCAAGAATACCTTGAAGGCTACTATGCTCCTACCATATGGAGCTTGTGGTAATGCAGCCAGTTGTATCCCTCATATGATGTTAGTGTCGACTCAAATCTGATGCCTCTTGCTGCTTATAACTCTCTAGACTTGGGCTACTTTGTTCTTAAGGTCACCACTTCTTGAGGCTTCATGTTTGTGTTGTATGGAACCAAATGGCATAACAAAAGTTCTTAATAAGCTGTTCTATATGATCAACTACTCATCATACACTCAGTAGAGTGCTGTTGCTATAGATTCTGACCTGTATTTTCATGCATTGTGCACCATCACCAAGCACATCAGAATCTCTCCTATCAAGAATTTTGGAGACGGTTTTTGGATCTTTATTGACTATTTTTTAGGTGTGCAACCAACCACTAGTACATCTGTGCATCTCTATAACTAGGAAGGGCCATTCAAAATTATTAGGATCAAGAAGTTTCTAGTTTCAACCTTATGGACCAAGAATGACAAAACGAAATCAATGGATACTTTGAATAACTGCTCTAATCTGCATGACTTCCTTTCTTTGCATTCAATGGTCTCTCCAATGCTTTGCACTTCAGTAGGGTTCCATCTATGGACCACTCTTCAATAGCTCTCTCGCTTGACTGGGCTTTGATACCACATTGAACATGCAATGGGAGAAGGCGATTCACAACAATGCTCTTGGAAGACTATATTTCATTACGGGAAGATGCCATACCATTACATTCATCTTCACTCTATTTACCTTGATGAACAAGAAGGTCCTAAAGACACTTCACAACCTTGAAAGAACCCATGCCATCAAGCCTATCCATACTCCCACTCTATATGCATATACATGATCCTACATCCATACAAATGATCTATACATCAATACAAATTTCCCATTTTGAAATGCATATTTTTTTCTTGCGTGAGGAACAAGTCCATGATGAATGAGTCATGATGATATTGCACTTCTTTTTGTATGATTCCCTTTCCTCTAGACTAGGTGCACACTTAATTGCCCATTTCTAGTCATCATAGTGTGAAGAGAGTGAGAGTGCTCTCAACGAAAGCAAGAACGGAAGAAGGAGAGAGAGAGAGAGAGACAGAGAGCCACAAGTTTCGGTGGGTGCAGAACCACCCTAATCTTCTTTTTCATTCATTTATATATGTGTTTGAGTATTGTACATGACTGGGGTAAAGGCACAGTGACCTTTAACCCCCACAACCTCCCACTTAAAGGACAATGTGCCTTTAAGGGAGAACAACCAGTGAGCATACTATCCAATGCCCATCAATACACGACAATACTCAAACCGCTGACTAGGTAGACTCTTCGTCAGCATATCTGTAGGGTTATCATCTGTATGAACCTTGACAAGCTCTATGCACTTGTCCTCAAGTACCTCCCTGATGAAATGGTACTTGACCTCAATGTGTTTGGTCCTTGCATGAAAGACCGGATTTCGTGCTAGCTGAATAGCACTCATGGAATCACTATGCAATGTCGGTACACTTGTATGAATCCCCAAATCTCCCACTAGCCGATCAAGCCATATAGCCTCCTTGCAACCCTCTGTGGCTGCAACATAGTCAGCCTCTGTGGTAGACAAAGCAATGCACTTCTGTGCGCGAGACATCCACGACACTGCACCACCTGCAAAGATGAACACATAACTAGAAGTGGATCTCCTACTATCCACATGCCTTGCATAGTCTGAATCTGTGTACCCAAGTACACGCATGTCTCCTCTACCAAAGCAGATGCACATCTCCTTGGTACCCTTCATGTACCTCATGATGCACTTAACTGCCTCCCAATGCCTCTTTCCTAGATTAGCCATATACCGGCTAACAACTCCCACTGCAAATGCAATGTCTGGTCTAGTAGCTATCATAGCATACATAAGACTTCCAACTGCTGATGCATAAGGAACCTTGGCCATCATGGCCCTTTCCTCATTTGATTTGGGACTATTTGTATGACTCAATTTCACATATGGAGGCAATGGAGTACTCACTACCTTCCCCCCCTCCATATTGAAACGCTGCAATACTTTTGTAACATACTCTTTTTGTGAAAGCCAAAGGAGTTTCCTCCTCCGATCACGCGTGATGCGCATACCAAGAATATGACCTGCAAGTCCCAAATCCTTCATATCAAAGGCCTCATGCAACTTGGCCTTTAATGCATCTAGCTCATAAGTATTCTTGCTAGCCAATAGCATATCATCCACATATAGTGCCAAGATTATCAGGCTATTATCCTTAGCCCTTTTAGTGTAGAGGCAGTGATCAATTTCACTCCTTCTAAAACCTTGGGACCGAATGAAAGCATCAAACTTCTGATACCATTCTCTAGGAGCTTGCTTAAGACCATAGAGACTCTTCTTCAGCTTGCAAAAACTAAATGCTCTTTGCCCTTTTCTTCAAAGCCTTCCGGCTGCACCATGTAAATTTCCTCATGCAAATCCCCATGCAAGAAAGCTGTCTTGACATCCATCTGCATAAGCTCCATATCCTCTACTACCACTAGTCCAAGCATGCATCTAAGTGTGGTCATCTTCACAACCGGAGAGAATATCTCATCAAAGTCCACACCCTTCTCTTGCTTGAACCCTTTAGCAACCAAACGGGCCTTGTACCTAGGCACATCATCATCTGTGACCTTCATTTTGTAGACCCATTTACATGGCAATGCTTTCTTTCCATGTGGCAAAGAAACCAAGTCCCAAGTCTTATTCTTCATGAGTGAACTCATCTCTGATTGCATAACATACTCCCACTTGTGTTGATCCTCACGCATCATAGCCTCTCTGTAGCAAGAAGGCTCCCCGCAATCAGTAAGCATCACATAGTCTACCCCTGGAACAAACCTATCTGGCGGTCTAGATACTCTAGATGATCTTCTCAAGGGCATTTTAGCTTGCTGTCCCACCTGCATATCAGCCACATTTGCCTCATCATTTCCAGCAATAGATGATCCATCATCTACCCTTGATTGTATACCTGTGGGAGTATTTGGTGGTACCATTTCTTGCACATTTGGTGCATGGACAGCTTGCTGTCTATCAACATATGCAGGTGGATTCACATCCTGGAAAGTGATTCTCCTCATTTCCACATCCCTCATGGGTGCCTTATGCATCTTCTTCTCATTGAAGACCACATCATGGCTACGTATGATCTTCTTTGCTTCAGGATCCTAGAGACGATAGCCCATCTCTCCACTTTCACCATAACCCAGAAAGATGCATTTCCTAGTCTTAGGATCTAGCTTCTTTCGAAGCTCTTTTGGCACATGTGCATACACCCAAATATACGCAAATGAGAGTAAGAGGGCTTCTTGCCACTCCATTCCTCTTCAGGAATACCACCATCCAAACTCTTACTAGGTGATCTATTGATCACATGCACTGCAGTCTTCATTGCCTCAGCCCAAAAACCACCAGAAAGACTTGCATTGGAAAGCATGCATTGCAATCTTTCTTGAATGGTATGGTTCATCTTTTTTGCAACTGGATTTTGCTCTGGAGTATGAGGGGATGTGAGCTCCCTCTTAATCCCACGTGTATCACAGAAATGCTGAAATTCATGAGAGATATACTCTCCACCATTGTCAGTCCGTAGGCATTTAAGCGTTCTACCTGACTGATTCTCAACCAAGGCTAGCCATTTCTGAAATACCTGGAACACATCACTCTTCTGAGCTATAGCATAAGCCCACACTTTCCTAGTTGCATCATCAATGAATGTCACATAGTATTCAGCCCCGCCTAATGACCGTGTAGGCATGGGACCACATACATCTGAATGTACCAAATCAAGCTTTTCAAACTCTTTCTTTCCCCTTCTTTTATGGGCTGATTTAGTCTGCTTCCCATAGAGACAGTGCTCACAAAATTCAAAATCAGAGAAACTCAAATGCGGTACATAACCCAAATGGCATAAGAGTTTCATTCCATTCTGGCTCATGTGCCCCAACCTGCAATGCCACAAAGAAGTGCTTGGCTGCTCGGTTATTGCAACAACATGATCAAATACCCTTGATACATGTAAGGGATACAAAGTCCCACACTTGGCACCCCTGGCCAAAAGCATAGAGCCCTTCTGAATTTTCCAACTTTGAAAGCCAAAAGTGGTGTGAAAACTAGCATCATCTAGCTGACCCACTGAAATAAGACTCTTTGTTAGCTTAGGCACATGTCTCACATGTTTCAAAACAAATGCAGACCCATTTGCAAAAGAAAACTTTATGTCACCTGCTCCCACTATGTCACATGCATAGTCATTTCCAAGATGCACACAACCTGTCTTTCCACTGTCATAAGTGGAGAACCATTCCCTATGGGGAGCACCATAATCCAAAATCCAATCCTGGGAATATGCATCATCTAAAGTGGTAAGCAACTCTGCAGATGAACTAGACATGAAGAGAACATCATTGTCACTATCATGTGTGACTGCATTGATCTCCTCGATCTTGACTTTTCCTTTGTCCTCCCTTGGACTCTCTTCCTTTTGATTTGCACCCCAATTTGCATTCTTTTTCTTATCATTTTGCTCTCTTTTTAGCTTGTAGCAATCCTTTTTCATATGGCCCTTCTTGCCATAGTGGTAACACTCAATGTTCTGTGCCCTGGATTTGCTACGAGACTTCCCTCTTTCTTGGGACTTCCCCCTGAACTGTGATCTGCCCCTTTGCACATTTAAGGCTGCATCCTGCTTGTTGCCATCCATAGACTTCCGTCTAATCTCCTCGGCCAACAAGCTACCCACAACATCATCAAATTTCAGTACTCCACCAGGTGCAGAGTTCCTGATAGCTGTACGGAAGATATCCCATGAGGATGGCAATGAACATAAGAGAAATATTGCCTTAGTCTCTGCATCAAAATTCATTTTCTGAGCCTGAAGCTGGTTGAAAATAATATTGAATTCATTCAAGTGAGAAGCAATGGAGACCCCTTCCTTCATCTGTAGCTCAAACAACCTCTTCATGAGGTAAACTTTATTAGAGGCAGTTTCCTTCTCATAAGTGGCACACAGTTTCTTCCACAAATCTTCCATAGTCTGCTCATTTACTACTGTGAAATAAACTGACTCTACAAGATGAAGTCTAATAGTAGACGTTGCTAATGCATCCAACTCATTCCAATCATCCTCAGACATATTTGCAGGCTTAGCTTCAATCCCTGCCAAGGGTTTAATCTGCTTCTTTTGAATAAGCACATCCCTTATCTGTTCTTTCCACAAAGAAAAGTTTGTCCCATCAAACTTTTTAATGTTGAAAAACTCCTTTTCAGACATGGAAGAGGATGCCATGATGCAAATGAAACAAAATCCCAAATGCTAGTGCCTACAAGAGAGAATCACACCAAATACCAGGTGCACCCAAATGTGTATGCCACAATAGAGTGAAATATCACCAAAACTCAAAGCTCAAAGCATCTAAAGATGCATCTGACTCATGTGCATATACTATGCATCCATATGAGCAAATCTGGCCCAAAAGAAAATGCCAATAAGTGCCAAATGACTTAAGCATAAACACCGTCCACTGGTATATGCATCAATAATATCTCATCCAAGAGAGCATAGCACTATCAGCTGTTCCTCAGCATAAAATAGCATCCATGTGCAAAGCATCCATAAAAGATAGCATCCCACAAGGCAATTTGGGCCTATCAGTGCATCCAATAAGGACCGCAATGCATCCAAATGGCCTATAAATCATCCACTGCAACCCAATGCATACCACGAATGAGCACACACTGCTCAAACTCTGCAACCAGAGTGATCTGCATAAGGTATGCTCAAGAAATCATAGTCCCACGGTAATGACCGCTACTGAAAATAGAACCTGAGATGCCTCAAAACATGGGTGCCATTGCATAATCGGACTCAACAAGAAAATCTGCAAATATCTCTCTTCTGCCAGAACTCCAAAATGCCAACCGATGAGTGAGAAATGGGAGTCAATACTTATCCACTGCCATGTGGCATAAATCTAAGGTTTCAAAACCTTAGAATGAAAAATGCATAATAGAGAGACGAAATCGAATACACAGAGCTCTATAACTCTAAAAATCCTCTACCGAATCATGCAAGAACTGACAGGTAGGGGTTTTTGGGCATCCGGAACACAATGGGACAGACGGTCTTGGAAACCGTGGTCTCAATCACTGGGTCCAACACACGGACTGAAAAACGTTTTTGGAAACAAAGCTGTTTGTAAACTCCATCGAAGTGCAAATGATGAGCAACATAGAAGTTTTAGGACCTCCTAAGTCCACCGGAACTGACAGATCTGCAAATGGTTGCTCCAAACTTGAGTTCCAACACCCGGGCAAAAAACACAGAAACTGACACAATGAGTCAGAAATCCAATGAAACGATCCCAGATTCAAGAATGAAGGTGTTTCCAAGCTCCTGAAGTAATGTGGATACCAAAAGCAAGCAATAGTTGCCTCTACAAGTCAATACGGAGTCTCTGTTATCGAACGGAACAGGGAAAAGCTCAAAAAACGACTTTTTCTTTGAGAACACTTAACAAGCTCTCAAAACCACTTCGAAAAGCCAAAGTGACTTTTCCAAAGGTTCCTCCAAGGTCTCCGCACACTCAGATGCAAGTAAAGTCACCCACAAAGCTTCCCATAGAGCTTCTCCTTCCTCCCACAGAGCTGCTGAGCTTCAAGCATTCACGCACACTCAGCTAGATCACCCGGGCTTTGATACCAGTTGAGAGTGCTCTCAACAGAAGCAAGAACAGAAGAAGGAGAGAGAGAGAGATGACTGGGGTAAAGGCACAGTGACCTTTAACCCCCACAGAGAGTGGGAGAGAAGTAAGGAGTCTCACTTGCAGCTTTCTCAGATACACAATGGGGGAATACCCACAAAGGTGGAGGCTAAAAACAGTTTTCCTCTTTTTAGTTGTGAAAGCCAAAAAAACTCTCTAAGTACAAAAGGAATAGGTGAACCCTATATGTGGGTCTCAAACCAAACTCAGCTAACTAAGGTGGCATACTAACTGAACCACTACTAGAGTACATAAAGATAGCTGTCATCTAGCTATTATTCATGGGCGGTGTACCAACCGCATCTACAGCTAACAAGTTGGTGACATAAATGCACAACGGTCACCCTGGCATATCACGAGTGGAGCTCGATATCTCAACACTCCCCCTCAAGCTCAATCCTAATTCCTACACACCAAGCAGGTCTTTGAACTTGCACAGCTTCTCTGCACCCAATGCCTTCGTGAATATGTCGGCTACCTGATCCTCTGTGCTGACATAAACTAGATCAATAAAACCTACTAGAACCTTCTCTCGCACATAGTGATAATGCACCTCAATGTGCTTTGTTCTAGCACGATAGACTAGGTTATTTGCCAAGTGTATACTGCTCATGTTGTCACAATAAATGACAACTGGCCCATTTGTAGACTGATGCATATCATAAAGTAGCTTACACATCCAAGCTACCTCACATGTAGCCATTGCTGCACCCTTGTACTTAGCCTCTGTGCTCGACAAGGCAACTGTAGACTGTTTCTTGCTGCTCCAAGTGACTGCAGCACTCCCAAAAGAGAACACATATCCATTGGTAGATCATCTATTAGACATACTACCAGCCCAATCAACATCAGTGTATCCATGCAACTATATCTAAACCCCAGACTCATAAAATAGTCCATACTGCAATGTGGACTTCACATACCTCAATATGCATCTAGCTGCATCCAAATGCAGTTTTCTTGGAGCTTGCATAAACTGACTTACCAGCCCAACAGCATAGCTCAAATCTGGCCTGGTAATAGTTGTATAAATCAAACTTCCTACTATGCATTTGTACATAGTAGGGTCTTCTAAAAGCTCACCTGCATCTGTGCTCAACTTCACATTCTGCTCTAAAGGAATTGAAATAGGCTTATAGCCTGTCATCCCATATTTGGATAGCATGTCCAATCCATACTGCCTCTGCAAGAGCCATATCCCACTTGTGGATCTAATCACCTTAATGCCCAAGAAGTAATGTAGCTCTCCCAAATCCTTCATCTCAAACTTCTACTTCAATAGCATTTTCATATGAAGGATATCTTCATCACTATTACCTGTGATGATCAAATCATCAACATAAATGACAAGCAGCATAATGCCTTTCTCTGTTTTTCTCACACAAAGTGAGAAATCTGCCTTGGAAATCTGAAAGCCAATAGTGACAACATACTGTCCTATCTTGTCAGACCATGCTTTGGGTGCTTGCTTCAAGCCATACAAGGCTGCAGACAAACTCAAGATGAACAGCATGAACATAACTTGGTGGTTGCTCCATATAGAACTTTTCTTGCAAATCACCATGCAAGAAAGCATTCTTTACATCCATCTGACATAAAGACCATCCCTTTGATGTAGCCATAGCAATGACTGATCTTACGGTTGCCATCCTTGCAACTGGACAGAATCTTTCTTCATAATCAATGCCATATGTCTGTGCATACCCCTTGACAACTAATCTTGCCTTGTATTTGTTCACAGAACCATCTGCATTGTGCTTCACCTTATAAACCCACTTGCAGCCAATTGCATTCTTGTCTTTAGGCAAAGGCACCAATTCCCATGTAGTGTTTTCTTCCAAGGCATCCATTTCTTCTTCCATGGCTTTCTCCCATTTTTCTTTTCCCATGGCTTGCTCAAAAGAAGTGGGTTCTGGTTCATGTATCACTTTGACCATATAGGCATAGTGAATGGTTGTAAATTTATCATATTCCAACCTATCCACAGGATACCTAGCTCTGGTAGACCTGTGCAAAATAGGCTCACTACCAAGTGCTCTTATAACATCCCTTGTGTTCCTTACTCCAGGTGTAACAATAGAAGGAATACCCAACTCATCATCAAGGCTCTGTTCTGAGCCATTGGATTCACCATCCACATAACAGTGACCTGGATGCACATCAACCATGGGCTGATCTACTTTCTCTTTTCCTTCTCGTGATACTTGCATACCACTATCTGCATTGCTTTGAGGAGATCCTCCTGACAAGCCCTGCTCAACCATTTGACCAATAGAAACCAAGTTCTTGGTGATATTCAGGACATGAAATACATCAGACAGGAATTTCTTTTTCCCATCCTACATAGACAAGGGAATTTTACCAATCTGCACAATAGGATGTGCAGTATCATCACCAGTCTCCACAAATCCTGGTCTTTCCATTTTCCTTGCATCCTGCATCCATTCTGCATGACCTGTCATGTGGTTTGATGTACCTAAGTTAACATACCACACATCATTGCATTCTTTTGCACTTGTTTTAGAATTGGTCATGTGCTACACCATAAACAAATGCTCATTTTGGTCATCACCTTGTCTACTAGAGGATGCATAATTGCCTTGCTGCAATTTTCTAGTCATGATGTCATTCTGCTTTTTATAGCAGTCTTTTACCATATGACCCATTTTACCACAGTAGTAGCATTCAACATTGATGTTTGCATTTTGGACTCTCTACCATCCACCACGACCTCTTTGGCTCCCCCTGCCTCTAAGGTTACCATGTCCTCCTCCATAGGACTGGTTTTCTTGAATTTGCAGCATATTTTGTTTTCTGCCATGGCCTCTAAATGGGCCTACTCTACCTTTGCCTCTACCTCTTCCAGCATCTGAGTAGAAGATAGTTTCTTTTGAAGTTCCTCCTAAAGAAGATGCACCACCATTTCTCTACTCTTTAGATATTAAAAGAGCAATCAACTCCCCAAAATTAGGAAAATTCTCGCGGATGGCAATGGATGTTTGAAACTATGCATAACCTTTCCTAGACCATTCAAGGTCACAGAAACTAAATCATCATCTTCCACTGGCAACCCAATGGAAGCAAGGGCATCTGCAATCTTCTTCACCTTCATGTGGTAGTCATGCTCATATTTTCTCTTTGCACATTATGCAACTCCTGCTTGAGCTGCATTTTCCTGGCTTGTGTATTTGTGCTATACATTTTTGTCAAAGTATCCCACGCCTCCTTCGGCCTGCTTGCATCCTCAATATGCACAATCATAGAATCTGAAATACTGATAGACAGCCAGTACATAACTTTTTTGGCTCTCTCATGCTAGCCTTTAAATGCCTGCAACTCCTATTGATTGGGAACATTAGGAATAACTGATTCTTGTTCAGCTCCAGTAATGAACTCCCAATAGCCTTTTCCTTTAAGAAAATTCGTCATTCTAAACTTTTATGCTTGGAAGTTGTTCTTGTCTAGCTTTTTAGTGACTATCTATGAAAGAGCATCAGACGCCATTACATAACTCTACAAAAAATATTATGTCACTGCAGAAAACACACCTTCTGCCTCACACGGGCAAATCTGCAAAACTGATGAAAGTGGTATTTGACCACATAGTCACTTCCTAGTGATTTTTTTGCATCAACAGGCAATAAGAATGATTCTGTCACTCCCAATATCTCTGTGCACAGGCATACGATGCAATTTCTGTGGTAAATTTTCACCAACCTATAGAACAGTGGTCGCACAACAAAAACAGGGCACTTTTTTGAGTGCCTGCAAAAAACTTCTGCCACCAAAACGGGCCCCGAAATGGCCTCGAATAAAAAAATAATATTACCAAGGGCTTAGCCCACTCTCCCAACATATACTGCTCTCTCACCACATCGCGAAGGGTGTCCCAATCTGAGACACAGTGCACTCTTGCACTTTTCAGCTGTGGTACTTGCAGAGATTTGCTCCCAAACTCTAAAAAGGAAAGCAACACTGATCCTCTTACCAAGACACCACAAACTTGGTTTGCTTTCTTGAGCTCCTTACCATGAACCTAGATCTAATACCATGTGAAAAGAGTGGGAGAAAAGTAAGGACTGTTACTCTAGAGGAGATACATAAGAAGCTTAAGGGAGAGGTTCAAGATAATCTCAAAGGAGTAAGTGAAAATCTCCTTAGATACATGGGTTTCTGCATGATTTCAAAATGAAGTAAAAGAGTAAGTTGAAAGGCAGCTCAACTCAAAGAAGCTCAAGATTGGAGGGCTACCTAACAAATGGAATTTAGTAGAAGATTCTTGGGAAGAGGCCCGTTAAAAAATAAAAAAAACTCTACCATGCGTTGAATAAGTAGATTTTGACTTTGATATTGGTCAAGAAGGAGTGAACAAAATTCTTACTTCCAAGACAAGAGCAAAAAGAACATAGATTATTAGACAATCCAATAAGTTGAAAGGTTTACTAGTGTGGATTTTAGAGGAACTCATAAAATCTCAATTAAAGAAAAAAGCCTTAGAATTTACAAAGGTAAAGGCAGCTAGAAAAGAAGGCAAATGGGTTATCTATATCGAGATGGCATTGCATTGATCAAAGACTTCAAAGCAAAATCAATGTACCCTTGGCCTATAATTGATGTACGATCTCCATTTGTCTTCTTTTTTTCTTATCTTTACTAGTAGAACCAATTGTATTTGGAACTTCAAGTTTTTATCTTGTCTTTTGAGACTTTATACAAAAACCTTTTTTTGTTGAAAAAAAAAAGACTTACAAATGAATTGTCTCCATCTTCCTTTGCCATATGTTTCATTTCTTATTATTCTTAACACAATGGCACATACTTGGTTTTACTTTGGACATAATCAAAATTATATGGAATGTCATTGCATAAACAACCTTAGTACATGGAAAAACCAAGCTTAGAAATGTGTGCTTCTAAATAAAATGTGTTATAATTGAAACATATATTTATAGTGTTGTAATCCTTTTTCTAAATGATTGTGTTATAGTGGAAACATAAGAGAAGGTTCAAATATTTTTTCTCATATTGAAAATGTTGTCTTTTTAAAAAATAACTTGTGGGTTAAGAGGATGCAAGATGAGAAACATAATGAACTAGAACAAAGGCGTATTCTAAAAAATTAGAGCCAATCAATTCCACTACCTCTCGGCAGAGAGTCATTGAGCTTAATGGAATGAACAAAGCCACGTGCATTCTTTGTTGTGCTCTTATAAGTAAGCAATTTATTTATAGTCTTGCAAAACTCACTAGTAAGGAAATACAAGAACATAAATTATGTAAGATCCTTTTTTTTGGGGGGCAAAAAATTATGTAATATTCCATTGGGAAAGGTCATTAAACCTTTAACTATATGTATTGAAACATATGTTGTATTTTCCATTCTTGCAAAGGTCAAATATATGCATTTGTAGTCTTTTTGGTGACATGCACATGTGCATAACCAAGCTCTTTTAAAAACCAAGCTCTTTCACTTTTAAGATTCCATTTGAGACATCTTTTCTATTAGTCACAACATTTGTAGTGTGTGCAATTGTCTCTAATTTAGTGTCATCGGTGTACTCTCCTTCACTACTACCATTAGGCCCCAATTTGATGCTATTTATTGATGCTTTTACTTAATTAGTGGAAAATTGACATTACATCAATATCAACATTGATATTACTGTAGGAAGTCATAGAAAGGTTGATATTAGTGTCAATATTTGTGTCAATAAAGCTTTTGAAAAAACACACAACATTGAAAAAAGTGATGATAATTTGCAAGCACTTAGCCATTGACAATGGAGCCCGATCAACCAGCTATATGGGGTAAAACAAAACGACAAAGAATCCCTTAGGAATGACATTGCGAGGATTAAGGATCGTGGCACCAAGGGGAGGTGTTGAGATATGGTGCCATGAGCATATATTAGAGGCTAAGGTATGGTATAGGAATGTATTAAAGTGGGCCACCCTAGAATGTGGACTACATGATGTGGAGATGTGGATCGAGGATATCCACAAGGAGAGATGTGGATCATAGGATCCCACAGGTGTTGATTATTCAAAGGGCTCTCTCTATATATAAGAAGCCTATTATGTATTGTTGATCATGCACATTACAATAGATTGAGTGTTTCCTATTTAGTGTGTCTCTCCCTATGTTTTTCACTATATGCTTTGAGCCTCTGTAGTCCATACATTGATCTTATGTACACTAGGCTTAGCATGATCCCACTATATTCACAAAAGCCACCCCAAAAATAATTATGTGATTGGATACAGCCACTAATGTATCGGCCCTAAGGGCTTTGTAAGAAGGGGTTTCTTGGAGGGAAATTTGCACATACGTTATGTAGTTGTCAATTTGAGTGCTTTGGATGATGTCATGGTTGTTAGGTTGAGTGCTTTGATTGATGATGAAGCCCAAAGTAAGAGGGCTTCCAAAACAAAATCCCATTCCAGTCTATCATAAGCCTCATCAAAATCTACCATTAAAAGGCAAATGTCTTGATGGATATCCCTAGCATACTTACATTCCTCCCATAGGTTTACAATTTCTTCAAGAAAATATTTGCCTTTGATAAAACCATTTTGATCCTATATAATCCAAGTGCCATCCTTTTTAGATCCTTAAGCAAGGGTTTTGGCAAAGATCTTATAGCTAAGCTTCACACGGTTCTTTGAATTCTGCGACTGCAGGTAAGTGAGCAACCATACCTTGCTTCTGCATCTCCTTTAGCACTGCTAATCCGATGTGGCTGAATCTTTCATGCCAAAGTCTACTTGTGCCCACTCCAGTGATGGCTGTAAGAGCACTTAGCTCATACAGGTTGTTCCTCCTTACTCCTGTGCCAACAAGATTTCCTGTACTATCCAAAATTTTTGCTCCTATCTTGTTGAACCTCACCTCATGGTCAAGGTCACTTATGGAAGCCATTGATAACAAATTTCTATTGATTTGTGGAACATACAGCACATTAGATAGTTTCTTACATCTCCATTTACAAAAACAAATGAAACCGTAAGGAGGGGTCTCCGATTTTTTAACTCTTCCCTTTTCCCCTCTTTGGATGAGCTTCATGATGGCCCAATCAACCCAGCTATAGGAAGTTGTTGTTGTTGAATGCTTTCCTACCAAACTCATAGACCGCTATCTCCCAAAAAAACTTGTAAGACTCATTGGTGGGGAATCTCTCCTCCCCGAGGGTTTTGCCATATTTCATGACATCCACAGCCTCCTGTGACTTCCTTGAGGGTTAAGAGAGTTTCCAAAGAAGAATTTGTCAATGTTCTTGATAGATATCTCTCTAACTTCAAAATCTTGACACTTTCTTCTTGCATGTTCAAACTCATAATTACTTCTATAGAAATGGAAAGGAGAGCTTGAAATTGTTGACTAGTGATTTGTAGCCTTAGAGTTATCACTCTTAACAAGTAAGGAAATTTCTTCATTTACTCTTGTTCTCCTCATGATAAGCTTGAAGGTTTCCTTGTTAGGTCTGTCAAAGTTCCCTACCCACCAATCCCTAAAGTAAGTTTTGGAGTCATTTAATATGACTTGTTCTTGCTTCATTATCTCTCTATTGCCAAAACAAGGTCTTCCTTAACTCTAAGGTCTCCTTGCCTTCCTAAGGGTTCCACACTTTCAATGGTCTGTAAAATTTGGTCCATGCTTTTTACTTGATTTTAGCCTTATTCTTCCTAGCATTTTTTTAAATTGTCTAATTGTCTTTAATTGACTCTTTCTAGGACTTAGTAGTAGACTTAGCAACTATAGAGGGAGAACTCCAAATCCTTATAATTTGCCTTTGCACAGTTTTTAAGTGAAAAAGGCTGGAATCAGCCACCATAAACCAAGAAGGGGATTTCCTTCCTAGTCTAAAGTCACAAAGCAAGTACAGTGGTTTGATTTCTAATAGAGTGAGAGGAAAAATTATAAGTGATGAGATTACTATTTTGTTAGAATTTCTTGAGAGAGGTAGGCTCTACCCACCCTTGCTTCCCTTCTATGTTCTCCTAACTATTTGTTTGTCCAAGTGGAATTACAATGAGTAGCAAAGTCCACAAGGTGAATTGAGTCCTTGAGAATTACCTCAAATAACTATTCCTTTTCCTTTTCTCAGTTATCTAAAAGTTTTGTCTTCTATTAGATTGAAGTCACCCAAGTCAACTGCATTTCCATCTATTAATGTCAATGAGTCCCAAGTGTCTTTTCTATCTTGCATACTAGTGGGGCCATAAACTCCTCATAAAATAACGTTGTAGAGTGAAGTGCACTCCTTTTGAAACACACTAAAGAACAATCCATATGTGATAGTGGCCTATCAGTTTCCTCACCATATCCTCTATGAGGTGTGAGAGAACCCCTAGGGTCAATGTTTCCTTAGGTGTAGCCAATCACAGAACTATTTTTGAGGCCAATTTGGGGCCACGATATGATGCACTCCTAGGTGAGATTTTGAATTTGGGGCAAACCCATGCTCTCACTGAAAATTTTATCGACGTCATGTTGCTACACTGGCATAATAATGAGATGCAATCTATCATTCTGAACACCACAGAGCTCAACACATGGCAGCTCTACTCTGCTTAGAAAAGTGCAATCTTTGGCTTGACTACATCATGCATCTCTGCCCTGCTTTGCACAGTGTAGTCTCTGTCCTGACCACCTATCATCACTCAGCCTTGCCACCTATAATCGGGGAGTGCATTCATGCAGATCATGAAAACTAGAGGTTGGCTTGGAGCAACCATCAAGCTAGTTCTTGGCATAATAATGAGACACAATCTATCATTATGAACATTGCAAAGCTTGACACACAACATCTCTACCTTGCTTTGCATAGTGCAATCTTTGGCCTCTGACTACATCGTGTAGCTCTACCTTGCTTCAGGCAACGCAGTCTCTAGCTTGACCATCTATCATCACATAGGATTTTGCTACATATTTACCACCTTTCATCATCGGGCAACGTGCACATGCAGATCATGAAAATTCAAGGTTTACCTGGTGCAACCACCTCGCTGTTTCTTGGAGTTATGGAGTTATTTATTTTTACTTATTACAGAATGCGATCTCATTTCCTTGTGCAACTAAGGAAAATACAAAGGTCAATATGGCCCTTGAGGGGTCCCCTTTAGGCGCAAGGTCCATATCGACATGCCATATCTGTCCATTGGCATCCTAGATATTGTATTATGCATGTCAATATGGCCCTTGCCCCTAGAGGGGACACCTCAAGGTCCATATCATCAATTGCATTTTCTAAAAGTTTAATTGTATTTTTCTAGATGTATCTCCATGCAACCACCACAGTGGTTGTTGGAGATATTTTAGTGCTATTTTGATCCTAAGCCAAGGAAAGTGTAGTCTCACTTTACTGCTTGTATCCTTGTTGCAATATATCCTAATTGAGGGAAAAGTATTCTGAGCCACCGTAGTGACTAGAGGCCTGGTGGTGCCATCTAGATAATCAACTACAATTCATCGAGTAAAAATTGAGTATAAGAGATTACATCTACACCCAATAATAGGTTATATAAAAATCAACAACACTTTATATTGAGAGCCTCATGGAGCGAAAATTGAACAAAAGATCTTACATTTATAAAAACTCAGTAATAGTTGTGAGCCTTAGAGGCCAAAAGATTAAATCTAACAAGTGTAACTACTCAACCATTATTGAATGGTTTATATAAAACTTAACAATAGTTTATACTGAGATCCTCATGGAGAAAAATTTAAGCAAAGGAGATTACATTTGTAAAAACTCAGCAACAATTGATGAGAGTCTTGGAGGCTAAAAGATTACATCCAACCATTGCTGAGTGGTTATGAGCCTCATTGAGCAAGAGGATATTTGTACAACTCAGTATTGCCACCGGCCTAGCTTGCTACATTCAATTTTTTTGGGGAGATGATGGAGAGGCCAAAGATCGTGCACATTTCGCAAATGAGGACTCAGAATACCCCCCCCCCCCCCCAACAAGATGAGAGAACTATGATGTGAAAATAATTAGCCCTTCATCAACATCTCCAAGGAATTCATAGAGCACATCCATATAGAGGCCAAAGGTGTGCATGCTATTTAAGGTTGTAACATGTAGATGTGGAGGGAATCAATCGAGGGATGGAGAGATTCTACAAGAGTGAGCATGAGTGGTTTATATAAAAATTAACAATACTTTATATTGAGAGCCTCATGGAGAAAAAATTGAACAAAAGAGATTATATTTATAAAAACTCAGCAATTGCTAAGAGCCTTAGAGGCCAAAATATTACATCCCACGAGCCAAAAGATTGTTGTTGAAAGCCTTAGAGGCCAAGAGAATACATCCAACCATTTCTACATGGTTATGAGCATCGTTGAGCAAGAGGATATTTGTAAAACTAAGTATTTCCAGTTACTAAGAGCAAGAGGATATTGGTACAACTCGCTATCACCACCAGCCCAGCTTGCTACATTCAAATTTTTTAGGGAGCCGATGGAGGAGACGATGGAGTGGTCGAAGACGTGCACATTACACAAATGCAAGAATCAGAATATGGCCTGCACCCCAACAAGACAATAGTACTCTAATGTGAAAATCCTTAGCCCTTTATCAACGTCTCCATGTAATCCATAGAGCACATTAACATCTCTAGGGAATCCATAGAGCACGGCCATATAGAGGCCAGAGGTGTACATGCCATTAAAGGTGGTGACATGTAGATGTGGGGGGAATCGATCGAGGGAACAAAGTGATTCCACAAGAGTGAGCACTTAAAGTCCTAACAAGTACAACACAATGGCCTTATACGAGAAGGAAGACAAGGTTGGGATCGCATTGCATCAAGGGGCGATAGTAGTAATAGGCATGGTGAAAAGAGTGGGTGAGATTTTAAACCACCGTCTTAATTAATCAAACCCCGAGAAGGGTGAAATCATGAGCCATTTTAATTGTAGTCCACTATGGTGGCTAGTAATTAACTACTAGCCTAGAGGAGTCTTAAGCGCCACCCTAGATGCCACCAATGATAGTGGCAATTAATTATGACGTGACTAGTAATCATGAAGCAAATGCCACCATCCTAGTAATGAATTGTTATTTAACTGGTAATTAGCTAGTAATTAATTGGTAATTAACTATGATAAGTAACTGCACTCCACTGAGCATGCAAGTGCGGTGACTGGTAATTAACAACACTCTACTGATCATGCAAGCTCGGTGGTGGTAATTGGTAGGTTAGTAATTGTAGGACACTGCTGTGGTTGGTAATCAGCTACCAGCCCGGTGGAATCTTAGTTTTTTCCACCACAGACATGGTTGGTAATCTTAGCACCGCCACCACCTGCAGAAGGTGGTAGTAATTACCACAAACATAAATCATGAATAATAATCACCTCTAATCACTCATTACCATGCACTCTATTGAGCATGCAATCCTGGTGACTCATAATTAACTACACTCTAGTGATCATGCAAGCCCTATGGTGGTAACTGGCCCGGTGGTGGTAACTAGCAGGTGAGTAAGTGCAAGCCACTGTAGCAGACATGGCTAGTAATCTTAGACACCACCTCAGTGGAATCTTAGCTATTGCCACCATCAGCCCCACCACCACCGAGGAAAGGTGGCAGTAATTACCACATATGTAAATCATGAAGCCTAATCACCTTTAATTACTCATTAACATGCAAGGTAGGACTGCCCCCTTGAATTAATCAAAATTTGGGCCAACCACCACGGTGTCTCTTACCTTGATAGTTCCATTTCCTTCACCATTTTGTCTAATATCAATCTCAACTGATTCTTTTTCCCTTGCAATCGGGCTACAAACTTAAGCCTCCACTATTCCATTTCCTTCACTATTTCCTCTTCTATCCCCCTTGACTATTTCTTTCTCCCTTTCACTTTTCTTGCAACTCTCATAATGGACCTGTTAGATATCAATGCTCCACTCTCATGTAACTATGCCGGAACCAGCTAACTCTACTTGTAAGCCCCCCCATATGAGGAGAAGGCATTTGAGTAGCTCATTATCCGGTAGGTCCTGGTTTGGACACCAGATGGGGGCCATGTGTGGCCTGATGGCTAGAGGCTTCAGATAGAGTTGGCACACTGCCAACTAGGCTACATGCAAGTGCAAGAAGGCATCCCATGACTGACTGCACTAAGGGTAGACGGAGCATTTCTTGGAACAGTCCACTCTCGGGTTGCGGGGCTCGTTTGGAGCCCCAGATGATCTCGGATGGGGCGAACGGAGCCCGTAGGTTAGTTGCTCTATTCTATGCCACGGTTCTAATGTGTGGTCGATGGCCTATTTCAAGACTGACCTCCAGTTGGTTGTTTTGGGTCGATTGGGTCGGTCTCCCAATTGGGTCTAACTGACTACAACTAGTGGCTATATAAGAGCAAGCTCGTGAAGCCCATATTTATCACTAGCTACAACAACCCTGATTCCTTAGCATCCAGCCTCCATCCTCTACTGTTTCCAGCATGCCATTGAAGCTTCTCACACAGGAGCGCATGGCTGGGAGGCAGCGCCATCTATTGTATTAGTTTTACAGTAATCAAATTTTTGATTCTCCATACTATCTGCTTTTCTATCTTGCATATGAGATCCTGTTATCTGTTGAGCACAGATGTTGTATTGTTTTCTTACAGGACCCTCCTGGACACCGAGCTCCAAAACATGTCTACATAGTTTGAAAACTCCTCACATAATCTTTCCTCCCCCTTTGCATAATCCAGGATGCCCTCACACAATCTTTTCTCCCCTCTATAGCACAATGCAAGAGACTCTCCTCCCCTGATCTTGAAATCATGACATATGGGAGCTCTTTCTTTCTCCCTTGCACTTTTCTTGCAACTCTCATAATGGACCCCCCTGGATACTGAGCTCCAAAACATGTCTACATAGTTTGAAAGCTCCTCACATTATCGTTCCTCCCCCTTTGCACAATCCAGGATGTCCTCACATAATCTTTTCTCCACCTCTGTAGCATAGTGCGAGAGACTCTCCTCCCCTGATCTTGAAATTGCGACATATGGGAGCTCCTCACTCACTCTTCAAAAGCCCAATTTGGATGCTCTCACCAACTTCACCAAGTTGGTACAGGAGGTTAATGTGAAGGAGGGGCAAACAGTCTATCAAGATCTGAAGATTACCATCACTGAAAGCATGATTGAAAATGCATTAGGCATTCCTGGAGGCAATTTGCAAGCACACTTCTTAGAGAAGCAGCAGTGGAAGAGACAGGATATTCTATATCTATACCCTAATGCTCAGATTAGTGCAAATAGTAAATTCAATCTTTCTAGCTTGCCAACAAACCTCCAGGATGTGCTAAAGAAGACAATGCACTTCTTTCCTCATAAGAAAGGAACTGTGAAGTTTTGCCAGATTCAAGTAGTAGCAGAACAACTAAAAGAATGTGATTTCTCAATGGTGATCTCCAAGAGCATGATAAACAATGGATTTTTTAGCAATACGATAAGAGGATATCTTAGAAGGTGACTTTCCTAAAGGGAAATCCCTCAATGTAGCAAAGGCAACGCTACATGAGAAAATGCTCAGGGAGGGTGCAAAAGCCAAGGTAGAGGAGGCAAAAGCAAGGGCCTTGCAAGCATGATAGTAGCAAGTTGAGCCCACTAGAAAAATGGTTGACATGGAAAGGCATAGAAGAGAAGAAGCAGAGAAGCGCATCAAGGAGACATCAAAATGCATGGGGACATCACAGAGAAGACATTAGAACACATGGAGACATTGCAGAGAAGGAGCTAGCAATGATGCAAAAGCATCTTGAAGACCAAAGAAACAAAAAGGAGGCTCTTTACAAATGGCTCTGCAACATGCAAAATGCATTGAACATTGAAAAATACCAGATGATGGAGGAACTAAAAAGGGAGAATGCAGAAACCAGAGAGGTGATGCAAGAGCTATGAGAGCTCTTCAAGCCAAGGAATGATGGGGCATAGAGCAGCCACAGTGGAGAAGATAATGAGGTAGCTCTCTAGGCTAGGAACAATGCAGAGAGTAGCCACAGGGGAGGAAGTTGTAGTAGCCACCACAGTGGAGCTTGTTATGTAGAACCACTTTTACAATTTTGAAAGTTAAGCACAAGACCTTGCAACAAGATTACGATAAGGTTGTGCATGATCTTGCAGTGGATTTTGAAAGTTTTGAAAAGCAGTCCATCATCATGAGAGATTTCCAAACTAGAGTGGAAGTCTTAGAAATGGCCATCTTGATGCTATTGATCAATTTAAACAACTTCAAGAGATGCTGAGGGAATCAAATGAAGCTATCGCACGGAGTGAGTAAAGAGTGGAGGAGTTGAAGGAGAACTCAACAGCCATAGGATGAGGGAGGAAGGAATCAAGAAGCAACTTCTTTGTGTATAGAGTCAGGCTGATGTATTGATGGCTGCAATAGTTAAATCAGATGCTTATCATTTTATGCAACAAGGTCCAAAATGCTCTATCTACAAGACCCACATCATAGATGACTGCATGACTCGATGGCCTTCATGCTACCATCCTGTGCATGTTTTTTGCTTCGGGTTGTTTGTGGATGCAAGCTTGGCATGTAGAGTATATAAGATACCACTGCCTAGGTCATGGAGAGATCAAATGTGCCTACCTGCTATACAGCTATCAGAAGCAGGAAAGTAGACGTTGCAACTCAATTTGCCATTTAGGAAAAAATTGCAAAAGATAGGGAGCTTGAATTGAAGAAGCCTGACGGTGAAGAAAAGGATCTTGAAGGGTGGAACCAGCCCCTTCACGAAAGGAGCAAGAAGGTCCGAGCCTACAACCAAGGAGCTCAAAGCAAGGAAATAGGAAGCAACATGAAGGGAGGGGCTAGGCCCTTGAATGAAGGGAGGAACTAGGACCCTTTAGGAAAGGAGCAAGGAGGGTTGCGAGCCTGCAATTAGGGAGCTCAAAAAGGTGACCTGCTCAAAGCAATGTGGAACCATCCCCTAAAGGGAGGATGTAGTCCCCTCCAGGAAAGGAGCAAGGAGGGCTGAGCCTACAATCAAGGAGCTCAAAAAGGCAACCTACTCAAAGCAATGTGGAACCAACCCCTTGAAGGAAAGGAGTCTTTGAGGTGTAATTTATGTAATCTATTGAATTATTAATGTTCTCCAAAGTTTACATGGGCAATTTATTTGTTTTAGGATAGCACTTTGCAACAATGTGATTCGTTTTAGTGGTCACCAGCCTAGCTTAGGTTCAGGAGAAGCTCACGTAGTGTACTTTTTAATGATTACTCAGCTACATGTATGTACATAACAAAATTTTGATGTTTTTGAATAAATTGCTATTTCCTATACTCTTCAAGATGCATGCTTCACATGCAACATAGCACTTGTAATGCTATAATGGTCTCGTTCCAAATTGTTATTCCATATTTTTTTTGTCTCATTTTCATGTTTGGAATGTACTACAACTTGAAGACAAAGTTTACCAAATTCCGTTGAGTAATGCATAAGTTATGGGTCATGCAAGATACCTATACACAGAAAATTCCCTGAACCTCGCCAAAAATGGCTACACCCAAGCAAACAATGACCCCCTAGGGTTGTTAGCCCTCTCCCCTCTTCGTCATGGTAATACACCAGGTGGCAATCACGTACTATTGCCCCTACAAATGGCCAAGCCGAGTGAACCAATAAAGTACTCAAATCTATTCTCACGAAAATAGTCCATATGCATTTCCGAGACTAGGATGCTAGTTTGTATCTGCATTATGGGTATACTTAATAACTTTCAAGGTGACCACAAACTTAAATTCATTCAGGATGGCATTTGGCCTGGTTCCCTTGGAGTTTCTTCTTTCGAGTCTCTGAGAAGCTATCTTGAATAAGTCATACCACCAAACACTATAAAAAAAATAGCTAGCTGAGTTGGACCGAGGTGGAGACCCAAGTTGCATGGGTTCTTTCCACCATTAATCAAGCCATGATTGATAGACATCATGACCACAACATGTAATTGACTTCCTCTGAAGCATCACATGGACCATTAATTCTGACAATGGATCAATCCCAACATGTCGTTATTCCATGCGAGATGAAAAGAGAGTCCAATCTCTATTGTGCCTCACTCTCTTATGACCTCAAAGCTCTTATCTACTTTTGAGATTTTTTTCATTGTCTCTAGCTCCATCTTTCTCTCAGTCTCACAAACTTCATCTTCATCACAATGGCCTCCTCCACATCTAGCCCTGAGCAAAACCTTGTTTGATTTAAGGCAGCCTCTTCCCATGTTGCACCTCCTCATCTTTCTAAAGTGACCTCGATGACACACTCTATGATCAAATAGATTTGTCTCTAACCATTTGCAGAGCTACTATGGGAGGACACCTAGGACCGCATAGTTGCTAAAGCCCTCCTAGTAACTTATATAGCAAAAGACCATATCCTCTTCTTTGAAGGTCAGGATGTCCTCATCAGCAAATATACTACCAGTATGGAAGTTACTCGACATCTCAAGGATATTTGATCAACACCATAGTTGATGACGTTATTCGTCCTCTCTTCTAATTTTTGTCCAAGCACATAGGCTTAAAGAAGAGTGCAGGAAATATATCTAAGACTTTGGTTACCCAAGGTGTTAGGAGGATTCAGAGAGGAATAGGGCTTGGTATCTTTACTAAGAATTTTGATTTGTGATTGCAAGCAGTCCGCAAGGGCCAAGCTCACTGCATGCTTGGGCCCCATCCATTTGTGATAAGAGGGACACCACCATGCACATGGATATGTTAGCCTGGCCCCTCGTATTTGCCTTTCCCTCCATGGCTCCTCCACCTGAACACCTCCTATTTCCCTTTGTTGCTAAAAATGGTGAGCTCCAAAACGTAAGAGGTCCCTTATTGGAGTAACTCGATAGTGCACCCATCTAGTTTGGACACCTAGTTCTGAAGCTAGGCTGGTTCTAGCCATCCCTTGACTTTGTTCCACATATGCAAGGACACAACTAAGTTTTAGCCGAGGCAAATAGTTAATCCTTTGTTAGTTTGATTTCCCAATCCGAGTACCCAATTAGCTAGGCACCAATACACCACCAACTAAGCACCAAAGGAGCGGGTTCTTGAGTAGCACAGATAAGTAGGAGGGAACTATGTACTATGTAGGAAAGCCAATTAGCAATAGATGATTGTAGTGGGTCGATTTTGGAAGGTGATTAATAAGAGCGCGAGTATGGACGTTTCTTTTGATTCAATCCAATATTTCTCCAAGTAGAGATAGGTTTGTGCCTTTAGCTGAGGCAAGTTGAAATGCTCTTCTACATGTAGCTCTCTCAAGGCCTCTTGCGATATTTATTGAGGTTGTACCTGGGGTTACTTTAGACTTGAGGGGATGGGTTGTTGATAGTCTTTTTCTCTCAGCCATTGGTTGACCTGTGACGACCTAGTGCCTAGTGTGTGCTTAGTGCTTGAAGCTTACAAATGTGCTTGGATCATGAAGATGTCCTCTCTTGCACTCTTGGTAAGCTTGGGGCATATCATCCTATCAAGGCTTTTGGTTAGCTTAGCACATAGTGCCATATTAGTGCCTAGTTTGCAAAGAAACAAGAGTCATGTAAATGTGTTGCAGTAACTGTGGACATAACCATATAGAGTGAGAAAAGGTGTAAGGAATAAACCACTTTAATTATCATAAGAAAAGGGCTTGGCGCCCATTACAAATATCCATTCATCCTATCAGGGCTTGGTTAGCTTAGCACACAGTGCCATATTAGTGCCTAGTTGCAAAGAAACAAGAGTCGTGTAAATGGGGCACCCATTACAAATAGCCATACCTACAAAGGAAGTGCTTGTGCAACAAGGTGTTGGTGCAAAACAATCCTCACACACATGCACAAGCCTAGACTTAAGAATCCAATCTATAGCAAGAAACTTGAGCAAAAGGATGGCATCACCACCCCGCATCAAAGTGAAGTTTTAGATCTTCATAAGGGTTGAGGATGAAGATACTTGTAGCCACTTACAAATCCTCCTTTGAGTATGCTCTAGTGACAGGTGAAACACCAAGAAAGAGTTCAGGAACTACTTCCCATTCACTGTGAGATTTGGTTAACCGATTCCCCATCACACTTTTCCAAGATTGGGAACAAACAAAGGAGTCCTTGTTTAGGCATTTCCACCAGAATTAAATGAGGATAATGTCAAAACTAAGACCATTAGCCTCAAATAGTAAAATAATGAATCCATCCAAGATGTTGGGTTGAGAATGCTACCTCACGTCCATGGAAGTTCTAAACCCAACTAAGGCATACAACAATTTAACTCATTTGAGCAATCACCATGGAGAAAAGAAACATGGCTAGTCCAAAGTCCATGAAAAAGGAATAAAAACCTATCTCATCCTTAAAAAGTAACAAAGAGCCCTTGATGTCCCAACTAAAGAAGGTTGTATAAGAACTCAGCTCTATAAAAGCTAGGTGTGGTAGACAAGGAGCCGATGAGAAGTGGTGTAATTAACTACACCCAAGGAAGATACATAGAATCAGACTGTTGCATGAAATATTGCAAAATCTATTTCAAATCAAACATAATAGCTCCTAGTACCACAATCGATGCCAAGGAATGCGATAGCGCCAAGAGCTAGTATCAGACCAAAGACTGAGCTAAATGCAAACGAGATCCCCAAATGAACTTTCAAGGTAGGGGAAAATCTAAATTCAAGTTTATTATTTGTGAGGAGTAAGGACACTAGAAGGCTATTATAGGCTATGGAAAGAACAAGTCAAGCTTCTCCATATCAATTGTGAAAGTTGTGAGGTCATCATGTGGAATGCCATATCATGCCAATAGAGGTGTTCAAGGAGAACCCACCACAAGTCAATGTGTTGACACACTCATAATAAGGAAATTCCATCAAGCAATCAAGGTCGTATCCCTAAACCAAGGATATCAGCTTGAAAGAATAGATTGTAGTAGCAACAAAGATTGCTAAAAGTTTGAAAGGTATTAAAGCCCCCACCATTGAGTTGCCTTTAGATGGATTACAAATCTAGGAGATGCCATGAGCATCAAGAAAGAGCCCATTACATATAGACCAAGCAAATATTGGAAGTCTACCTAGCTCTAGGACCAAGCAAGCCAATGAGTGTGAAACACCAAATTCATCCTCATCATAGAGTGTGCAGTAGTTACTACAGGAGCCAAGCCAAGATGAACATGGAAAGATAAAATACAATTCCATCAGAGCATGTGATTTTTCTTTGACTTGAAGGCTAGCATCAACATTGAGAAGCTATTATAGTTAGCTTCTTATCAATAAATTTTTGCAAAGTGTTGTCACGTTTTCTCTCATTTCCAATTTTCAAGAATTTTCTCTCCAATAATCATGGTTAATTGATCATCGTAGTAGAGTGGCACAGTTGTAACTTAGGACCGTGGGTTGTATTTTGGTTGGTGATGTAGGCTTCAGCATGGAAACTAGTCCTCACAATCAACTTAGTGAAGTAGAATGGATATTCGTGATGGTTGATGGATTTTTTCCCCTCTGTGAGGAGTTTTTCTTTTTATCTATCAGGAGTTTTAAGGGTGAGATGGAGTTGTAGGGGTTCATGAAAAGATTGCAAGGTTCAAAAAGGGGATATAGTTAAAAAGTGGATAATTTGTCTCCTTTATGGGTCAAGGGAGTACGGGGTAGAAAGTAGAGATCTCGTCTTCTTTATGGGTCAAGGGGGTAAGGGCTGATAAGTCTAATATAGGAGTTCTAAGGGTTGCAAGGGTAGATTAGGATACAATAGAATGATGTTTGGAATTAAGGAGAAAAGTATATATGAGAAGGGAGGAGGATGGGATATTGAAAGGTTAGAGCATGGTATCACACATTGATAAAATTGTCTTCAAAAGGTTAGAGCATGGTATCACACATTGATAAGATTGTCCTCAAAAGGTTAGAGCATGGTATCAAAAGGGAGGAGGAGGTTAGAACACGATATCACACATTGATAAAATTGTCCTCAAAAGAAGTCATCCAAGTTTTTTGTGGCTAACCCACCCCCTCTTATGGTACCCAAGGATAAATGGGTACCTAAGGTTAATAAAATTATTGTTGAGCCTCCCTCTGAGCAAGGAACACAAGGAATTGGGAAGGAGGTTGAGGTTAGCACTAGCAAAGATAAAGAAGAGGTGTCATGTATATCAAAGAATAATATTGAAGCTCTAGCAAAAGAAGAAACAGAGGCTTGGATCCAAGGGAATTCAAAGGAGGTGGTGGAAAAAGGGTGGTCCGGAGAGTTCAAAGATGAGATGAATAAGTAATACAAAATAAGAGGAGGCTTTCCCAAGTGAAAGAATCAATGTCTCAAGTGAGGAGCTCCAATCTCAGGCCAAGAGGGGGCACCTAAATAATGGTACTAATCCAACTTCTTTCCTCATACTCAATGTGAGTGGTATAATAGACCCCACAAGAGGGAATATTATTCTAGATGTATGAGAGAACTCTCTCTCACTGTGCTCTCACCAATGTTTGTGTCTATTCAAGAGGTCAAGGCTATAAAATCAAACTTTAGAAGCTAGACTAAAGTCCACAGACAAGAGAAGGGAGTGTGGTTCTATTCTAAAGGTTACAAATCAAACCTTAGATTCTAAAGTAAAGTCCACAAACAAGAAAAGATTGTGGTTTTATACTAACCATTATTAATAAAATGGATTCTCATACATACATTTTGGATATATTCAAAGATGAATTTGGTCATACTCCAAGCCAAGTTATCCCTTAATGCCTTAGCCTCAACCCACTCAGTGGCATAATCTATTGGCAACAATAATATACTTGTTTTGTGTATGGTGAGTCGAATTCCTTAATGAACCCATGAAATGCAGGCCCCAACATTGAAATGCTTCCCAAGGTTGACTCGATTGGAGACACATATGATGCTATGGCAACATATGACCCGCTCTCTGGAAAACATTACATTTTAGGGCACAAGCATGAGCATCTCAGAAGAGAGTACTTCATGACATTCGAGATGGTAAGACTTTCCAACTTGTGAGTTGTCCATCAAAAGGTCTACGTGTGTGCGTCATTGCTCATTCATGAGGGAGGACTTAATGGCCTAGAAGCCCATCTACTTCTTGGAGATAAAATTGCATCTCTGTCTATATCTATATCTGTATCTATATGTATAGATAGATAGATATGTATGTATCAGAATTCAAAATGGAAACTAGCACCACCTTTAAAGTTATAAATAGGAAATTATGAGCAAAAAAAGTGAAGAAAATTTAAAGAGAGAGATGATGCAACATAACATTAGGTCCAATCTACACCCTCTAGATGCGGCTCAAACTTCCCATCTAGCCTTTTTATAATTAATTGGAAAAAAAGAGAGCCAATATAGTGGTACACCTAGTCTTTTCCCTTGTCCACAATTGGAGGGATACTTAAAATAGATGTACAATGCTTAATATGCTGCTATTTGAAATTCATTAAAAGAATTGGTCCATGGCTATATATACATTTTTTTTACAATGTTGGCCCATGGCCACATTTTGCTCAATTGGTATTATCTTAACCATCTCCATTTCGTGTTATCCAAGACATCATTTGTCCTGATGCCAATTGTGTTAGAAATAATTTTTTTGATGAATCATCATGCTAAGTAATTTCAACACAATTACACTTGGTATACGAACATAAAAATGTGCATCAAATACATATAGTTGCAATAATGCTACTCATACTAGCAACATTCATATTCACATGGAATTAGCCATTGTCTAACTAGTTGGCTTGGCCAAAAATAGTATTATGTGCCAATTTGTATATACTGTACTCTCACAATGTGCCACATTATATTATTTTTTCAAATATTTATGGTTTAGTACATTTCTCCACCATCCCACTTTATGTGATGTCTCTCTTGCTTATTCTTCGAGTAACATCATTGAGGTGATTAAAATGTATTTTTGAGAGAGTTGCAAATTTCATTATTCAAGACAATGAATTAACCAAATTCGATCTTACAAAAGATTATTGCACTAGTATTATTTTTATCCCATATTAGTAGAAATTATTACACCTTCCAATCGAGAGGCAGACTTCTCAGATTTTCAGATGATATTATTTCGGAGGTTGCCTTTAAGCCTATTAGGATTACAAGTTACATGGAGTGGGCACGAACTTACAGTGACATCTTGGTCTTGAACTTGTTCTCCTCGAACTTGGGTCTTGGAGACTCTGGTTGTATGGTAGTTCCCCTATAAGGTGCTTTCAGTGGGACCCAGGGGAGTGGGAATGGATTGATGAAGGGCACTGAGAAAAGCATTCCCTTCTTTCATTACACATTCAGAAATGGCAGGAGATTTCACCTTAGCAGTAGAGGTTGGAGGCCCTCTAGAGCCCCTCATTGGGATAATTTTTAGATTTTTGCAAAGGTGCAAATAAACTTTTGGAGGAGGCTCTGCATATCCCTCAGGAATAGAAAGATCACTGACTTCTTTTGGCTTTCTATTCATGGAGGGATTGCAGTGAACCTTTGGAGATCCAGGGGGCTAACCCTACTTGTCCTCGATGCCACGCAGCAGTTGAGTCAGTCCAGCACTGTCTCTTGGAGTGTAGACAGGCGAGGACGATGCAGAAGGGTGTTGCTAGGATACTTCGCATATTTCATACAGCACTCTTCTTCATGACTTGGGGATCAATGGCATGGTTATCTCTTATTGGCCCTCAAGTTTTGTTCGAGGGACATAACTCAGATTCAGCCTTCGTTATACGACGACACTTTGTGAAGTCATGTTCTCTCCAGGATGTTCCCTTTACTTTTTTCAGAGATGCACATGCCTCGGTAGACACATCATGGGAGATTTTGCCTGGCATTGCCGCTTGGCATATTTGGAGGGCCACCTGTACAGAGGTGATGGAGGATTCCCAAGTTTACCCTTCCTAGTCTGTGGCCAATATATGGACTAGCACTATTTTGTTAGCCCTTTTTGAGCTGGATTTTTTTTCTCATGCATGGCATGATGTACTCCCGCATTAGAGATTGCTCTTGGGGTTTCATTCATACTTAATGAAGTGATCTTTTTGAATATATATTTATTTATGTATTATACCGCATCAATTTTATTTTTTATATTAATCGGGTACACATCCAAACAAATTTGTCAAATTGCTAGACAGATATATCATCCCACCATCTAGCTTACGCGTAACGGCAATCACTTAGGTGGACAATTTCACCTTTGACGAGCACCTTTCCTCCAAATTTTTGAAGAGTTGACTGCAATTGACATGATGCAGGTGCATCCTTTGAGCTTAGGTAAAGGAAAGCAGCTCCACTCCATTTTGGGGATTGCGCATATTCTTTCCCTGAACAACAAGCAAATCAATGTACCAAGGACATTTCTTCCCTTATCAAGATTGCCAAATTCCTCACCACACTGAAATGCCTCTAATGGACGACATTAAGGAGCCTGTTGTCAAAGACACTTCATGAAAGGGAGGAAAAAGAAGAGCTAAATGCATGGCAAAACTTAGCTGCCACATACTTCATCCTTCCCCACCAACAATATACATTCCGCGAGGACAGAAAAAACCTGTTCTTAGAGATACTATTCCAGCCAAAGAAGAGATGCTTATATCATCATCATCAGTGGCATGTCCACAAATTTAACAACAAAAAAACAGAGAATATCCACCTTTGCTTGTCAATCAAGAGCCTGCTGAACAACAGCTTACCTGTTCCACTTAAGAGTAGAAAAGGGTAATTTGTTACATGGTTTCGGGAGAGTCGTTCAACTTCGGCAAGAGCACATTCTTGCACCGACATGAAGCAAGGCAGTGCATCGACGAGGACACATGGTTCCCCATGTTACCAAAGTTACGACTGTGAGGCAGACTTAGACGCCTGTAACCGAAGGCACTTTGTGACAGGGAGAAAAAAGCAGAACACCATAATGTAAAATGTCATGTAGTGGCATGTTCTACAAATTTCACAAAACCTGCAGAGAATATTCACCCATCCTTGATGTCAAGCATCGTTGCCTTCAGAAGGGCCACTAAGCGACACCAAATTAACTTGCAGAACGCTTACAATCATTCAAAACCACTCCACCGGATTCCAAGATAGTTTAGCTTTAACTTATCTAAAACGAAATTACTGCGCAACAATTCGAACCTCAGAGAATTCCATTGAAAAATCGGTTCATCAGAACCATCTAGCTGAAAGAGTCACGGTTCCGGAAACCGGAAAAGTACATCCTCAGCCACGAAAGAGTTGGTAGGAATTGGAGAGGAAGGGGAAGGTGCACAACACAACAGAACGTAAGACAGCACTCGAGAGGAGTCGAAACAAAGTAATACTCTCCGCCACGACATGGCATCTGTAAGTATAATGTCAAAAATTGGAATTGTACAAGGTTGTCATTCAGGAGTGGCGATTACTATTTCGATCGCGGCTACGAGTTGCTGGGCAAAACAACAGTCTCGAAACAGTGGAGACCGTCAAACTGCGGTGCCAGATATGGCGCCGCGGCCTTTCTGCACCTCAGGTTGCTCTGGACGGCAGCCGAGAATTCACCCTTTTCAGCAGGGTGGTCGAGCAGCTCCCTGCAGGGCTGCGCTTGCCCCTGTTAATCATAAAAACCATCAGGACGATAGATGAACTACAAACGTCGAATCAAACAAATGGATCTGGGCCATGGATTGCCAGAGACCATGATAAACAGAAAGATTGGGGGCGGAAGAAGCGAAGGCTACCTGATGCTGAGAAGAAGACGAGAAGTCGAACATGCTGAGGGCGTAGGTCTCGTAACTGCAGAGGGCACCAACGCCAGCAGTGGCGAGGCCAGCAAAAGATCCGAAGGCAGCCATGGGAAGGAGGCCAGGAGCAGCAGCAATTTCGTCAGAAACTTCGGGAGAGACGACGGAAAGTACCATAAATGACCTGTGATTCCGTCCTTCGCTTGCCGCAGCCTTATACGTGTATTTCACCCTTCTCTATCCACGTGTCCCTCCATCATTGGCTGATTCTTCCGGATTTGCCCCAATCCCCCATCTCCACGTGGCCCACCCAGCCGCACAAAAAGTTCATCTTTTCTTTTATTGTATATATATATATAGGGTTTTTTCCTACGCCATGAAATGCCTAGATACTTCCGAGAGGCTTGTGGGCTCCACCATAAAGATTCTACATCCTTTTTAGCCCCCTCCCTTGTGTGTGTGTGTGATGTGTGTGTTTTTGGCCTGCCCATAGGAAGGCCTTAGGGCCTGTGCACGCGTGCGGCACTGGATGCGCCCCAAACCTGGCCACGCGCGAAAATAGAGAGGGTGAATCAAAGTGCCCTCAATGCGCAAATCTGCATCCCAGATTTTGGGGGTGTGAAATGCAACACCTGTGCGCAGTTGAAGGTTGACTGCCTGTTGTTGCTAGCTGCAGTACAAGTCTCCATTTTGAAAAAGCAAGGGAAATTTAATTCGCAAGAATTGTACAACTAGTCACACCGCCGGTTGAAGACTTCTAAGTGAAAATGTGCGTGAACAGACCAGAGGGCGAAACTGGACTCCTCTAAAGCACCTCCAAACCACGCACCGGCTACGCTCCAGCTTGTGCGTGTGCACTATCCCTTAGTGAAGATGCGTGACAAGAAAGGAAAAATAGGGTTTTTTAAAACATTTCTTTTTATTTTAAGGTGATTGGTCCACTTATGCTCCATTGAATTTTTTATAGGCTGTTGTAAGGGGCTTTCAATGCATGCATTCAGTGACTCCGCCGTCTTCTTTTGCATGCTCTCTCTCTCTCTCTCTCTCCTCTGGAAGGCCACATGAATGAAATTCATCCCTTTTTTTTTTAGTTTTTAAAAATTGAAGTAAGGCACAAGTGTGCTAAAGTGAAATATGCCACATGTATAACACTAAAGAAAGGAGGGATAAATTGTGACAAAGGAGGAGCACAAGGAAAAAGAGAGAGGGGAGCCACGTGAGGAGAATACACGTGTGCACACACACACACACACACACACACACAATATATATATATATATATATATATAGAGGAAGAGAGAGAGAGAGAGAGAGAGAGATCTTAGGAAACAAAAATGTTTGGATCTTGTGAGGTGGATGAGGAAAGCTTGTGGGAAGTACGTTTAGTTGAATCTTTTCCTTGCTTTGTTTTTTTCTAGAACTCCGTACACAGAGGAAGCTTTTTTTTTCTTCTAGAAAGTGGTGGATTGTGAGCCTTGCTTTTTCTAACTCTCATGGTTGCATTGGGTTGCACCCCTCTCCTCAATTGCTCTACTATTGTGCCCTAATCCAAGAGGTGTTATGATTGGCAATAATGGTTTTGTTATGAAATTACAAGTTCGTTTTGTTGGAATTTATTTAAATCTAATAGGTGTTATGATAAGCAATAATGGTTTTGCTTGTTGAAATTACAAAAGTGAAACTACTTTACCCATAGCTCATTCATCTAGGAATCTATATTTGACCATCAATTGATAGTCTATATTATCTATAACATTGCTTCTAGCAAGGCGACAGAGAGAGAGAGAGAGAGAGAGGGGGGGGGCAACCCTAGCTTGCTAGGGGCTCACAAATAGGACCCCCCAATTAACGTTTCCCAATTAATTAATTTGTGGATGGAGTGATTGCTTGATTAACCTAAGCATGGGGCGAGGGTGCAAAAAATATTACAACACGATTAACGTAAGGGGGGGAGGCTTCTTCAAGAAACCTCCACGCCGCTAGTATAAAAGGAGGGGAGGGTTGTGTTGTAGGCAAAGATGGGGGCTATGAAAGCCTTTGAAGAAGGAGGGAGAGAAGGGGAGGGAGGGGGAGAGAGGGGGGAGGGGAGAGAGGCAAATACGTGGAGCGAGCCTGCGAGGCAGGCAAGCAAAAAAATCAAGCGGCGAGATTGACACAAATTAATCAATGTACCTTAGCGTAATCGGAGGGAGGCAGAGAGTGACACAAATTAATTAATCGGATTTGGAGGAGAAGCGAATAGCGAGGAGAACATTGGGGACATACTTATGGCCTATTTTTTCCCTAAATGGAGGGATTTTAAGTTACTTAAATTATACTATGGAATTTAAAGTAAGAATGACGCGAGTTAAATTTATGCAACATAGATTCCATATCTATTTTAATAATATAAGATATTCATGATATCAAATCCATAGATCTATTTCACCATCTTTAGAGCTATTATACATCCTATTGCAAGCCATAGAGTCATCAAAAGTATCATGATATTGACAATATGAGCTTACTTTTTCGCATGAACTGTATCCAAAAACACTATATTGAGTATGTGCCCCTTTCAATAAAAAAATCAAATATCATTTGCATTAGTCCACCCCCCTCGTCGATGTGAGATTAGCATAAAGTAAATGGAGTTGCCAAAATGCAAATAATTAAGCTATGATTTCCTCTAAAACACCAATTGGTGTCTCTCTGTCAACTGCCTTCTCCTCATTGCCTTGAGCTGCATCATGCTTTCTCGTTTTCCTCCCCTTCTTCCTTGAGCTACATCACTCTTCCTTGTTTCCTCCCCTTTCGCCTTCCCTCACCATGTCTCTCCCCCTGCTCTTCCTCTCCCTCTCACCTGATGTTTGCACTTAGCTTGATGTTTGCGCTTAGTTTCAATGTAAATTTATCAAATTTAATGCAAGTTAGTTTTTTAATGCAAATTTATCAAATTCAGTTTCAATGGAAATTTATCAAATTTAATGCAAGTTAGTTGTTTTGGCATGTGAATTGGCTACATGGAAAATAAAAAATATTGGTGTTTGAATCAAGTTAAAAGCATTTATATCAAGAAAGCTATGAACTTTAATATAAACGAGTAGCATGACCTATCTATGCTAGGTAAGAGACCCACTCCACTGGGTCTCAAGGTTGGGATCTCAGGGTGCCTTTAATTTCAAGGAATAAAAGTTTAGCTAAATCTCAATATTTGAATGCTTTTTTAGGAAATCTCAAATTGGATCTTTAGCATTGCTTTTAGTTGGGATATATATTTTTGGTAACATTGCATACATCTCTCTCTCTCTCTCTCTCTCTCCATATGAAAGTTTACAAATCTCTACACTTGTATGCTTTTTAGTAAGTTTTCAAATCAAATCCCAAAAATGCCCTAGTAGTGCATTTATTTGGAAAATATGGCAACCTCCCTCTTTCCTAGATTACTAGCATGGACATCGAGGTGTAGTGGGAAGGCCGCCACATCAGCTACTATGGAAGCACAAGACCCGAGCACGCATCTGTTGCTGACCAGACTATGCTCAATACATGTCTCTATGAAGTTTTTCACTGATTAGAACTGTGAGGTGGATCGCGCAATGCTACAACATGTGGTAGGGAGGCGGGCTAGTTAGAGCAGGTCAGCAACCTGTCACAGTGTCACGCTATGATGACATGTGGTGGTGGGCAATGCAGGTGCAGAGGTGAGGGGCATGTGGACTGAGGGGCAAAAGGCTCCCAAGGTAGAACTTCTTGGGATATGTGTGATCAAGGGCTTTCTCTAGTAGCAATCGTATGATTATGTGTGTGTGAGTAGAGAAACACAGTTAGTGCTATGGACCATGACACAAGTGGTGATGTAGTACAAGGCCCCCACTTGGGGAGGTGCCTATGATGTAGGATTTATCTCCATTGATGCAGGAGAGATGCCTATGATTTAGGCCATCCTCTCTCTCATTGTATAAAAGAGAGGCCTCCCTCTCAAATGAATAGAACACTCACTCTTTGGCTCATTTGTGTTCTCACTCCCTCTTGTCATGATGCATCTTTTCTCTCCCACTTCCCAACATGTGGTATCAGAGCCACCTCGAGCCTCTAGCCCATTCTAGCTCGAAAATGCCACCTCATCATCTTCTTCTCCACCCTCCACCTTCTTCCTCATTTTGCTCTCTTTCTCTCCAAAGCTTGCAGAGCTCAATTCTACCACTACACGTGACCTTTCCCCAAGTTGTCTGAGCTCAATAATCCTCTCCCTAGGGCACACCTCTGACTCCAAGCTTGTCCCAACATTGTGCTTCTATAGCCCTTGCTAACAAGATATTCACGCGGGAAAGTTCATCAAAATTGTGCCCCCACATAAGAAATTTCGACCTGCCCTTTGAGCACATGTTAGGCAATGCTGAATTACAAAATATTGAACAATAAAATTGTAAACATAGGAATGGAATCTCTGAGGAAATAATCATATATATCATCAGTCTTCTTCACAACAACTACATCTCTCTTAGGTATACCTCTCATGCATGGATTAGAGGGGATACACTCGACAGTTGGTGTCCCTTGCCATCTGAAACTAACTATCATAACTATATGGGAAATAGGAAATACTTATTTGGATATGTATAGGTATTTATCCGTGTATCTTGACTCAAGCCTAACCAATTTAGAAGACATATATCTCACATAGGAGGCAATCAGGATGCCAATCCAGCATACAAGATGTCTAAGGGCAAAATCTAGGATTTGCAAAGGTCATTTTTCAAGGACAAGATAAAGAAGCTGGCACCTCCAATTAGCATCAACCTCAAAAAAGGAATTCTAGTTTGACATTGTAGAGCTAATGTCCATGATGAGGCATAAAATCTAGGTAGCTTTTCTAGCTTAGGGTTTAGGATTTATTATCATATTCTTTTCATTGTTTGGTTCATTTTCTCATCCATATCCTCTATGTTTCTATAGGTTCTGTTTTTGCATAGAAAATCCATGTTCTGTCTTCAACCAGTAGGGATCAAGAGTAGGGTTGCTTGATAGCAACCCTAATCTCAAAAATTCTTCTTGATTTTGAACCTACATGCTCATGTAGACATCATAGTGCATGCTATGAAATAGCGAACCAAAATGGGCCTTGGAAGCATCAAATCTGGTACTAGGCGACTAGGGCTTACTTTTTGCAAAAAGTAAGCTCTGGTCACACTGTATTGGATTTGATGCTTCGTAAGGACATTTGGATTTGATATTTGATACTATGCACTATGATTTCTACATGAGGATGTGGCTTTAATTAAAATCCAAAAACAAATTTTCATCCGGAACCCTAATTTTTGAATTATCTAGATTTTATTGTTTTCTTTTGATTTCCCACCACAAGGTTCTTACAACATAGAGTATTCATCTACTGAAAAGCTAGATTTAAAAAAGCCTTGATGCATGGAATCTAGTACCATGTGGCCAGGTAGGTCCTCCTCACACTGTACCAGATTTTATGCTTCCATGCCCTTTTTGGATCTAGTTTTTCACCAATATTATCTCTACTACTGAGAGAATAATCTGGTGAAATTTTAGCATAAGAAAATATTATGATCAAGAATCAAGGTTTAGGGTTTTGATAAAATATTTATCAATGGTTGATTCTAGGATATTCTATGGTTAATGAATATTTGATGAATATGCTATGTGCAAAGGTGGAAGTATATGATCTACTAAGGGACCAATGGATTCAATCAGGCACTATATCGACAATGTGGCTCCACACATCTTGGTCTTTAATCGACAATCTTTGTCGGATTGGAAGTTATAGAAAATGAAGTTTAGGGCCCTATCCTTAGTCAGATGCTGAAGATGAAGACCACCCATCACAATGTGGATCATATGGTTTTGATAAAGCATAGCATTTCTTTTTTTTTGTTCTCAAACACAAAGTCTGGCCTTCTCCATAGCATCATAGCCATTGCTTGGCTAGCTAGTGTTACTGGTCCCCAAGTAATTAAGAATGAAATTGTTGAAGCCTTCCTTCTTTGACAAGCCAAACAGGGTCCGAAACCCAGCAAGAAGAAGTGTAGGCTAGAGTAACATGTGTCCTAAGGGCTGATCCATGTAATCTCAAACAATAAATTTATTTTTGAATTGATTTCTTTCCTTTTTACTGAATATTGTTTCCTTTCTTTAAATTGCATGTAATTAAAATAGAGACACTTCAAATGATGTGGGAAAGAGTAACTGTATTATCTTGAAAGGAATTAGATACAAGATTAAGATTGCCCAAGGCATAATACACACACTAACCCTAACTATTGCCCAATGCGTACTACACCATCATAGCTTATGTACCTCTGGATGGCCTAAGGTGTACAATAAATTGTATATCCTTTATAGCCACAGTGACCTTTGTTGTTAACCACCTAGGTTAACATTGTCACATTTTGCACCTTTCTACAAACAAGAGAGTAGAAAAGATAGGAAGGGAGTGAGAGCATAAGGTTGTAGGCCCTCCCTTCAAAAGGTGATATGTGTGAGAGGCCAAAAGTTTGACTTTGGTCTTCCATTGTTAGCTACAAATTTGAGAAATAGAAGCTCTCAGTTTTTCCAAGAGTTGTGTCTTGTATTTCTATTCCTTATAAGCTCTTGTGAATGCCTCCCATCCCCCTTCCCTTGTCTTGCCTCTTGCTTCCCATACCCTCTCCCTTCTCCCTATTCTTTTCCCCTCCCTTCTCCACCTTTTTCTCATGCGGATTCACACGTGCAACAACTTTGGGGGCCGTTTGAGTGGTACTTATGGACTGTTCATGCTTACATAGCTCCCACAAGGAGTAGCTTGGAGTAGGAGTCTCCATCGGTAGACCTCCAAGATCCCCATGACACGTGAGTCATGTGAGAGGCCACACATTTTTGGAACCATTTCTAGGGAGATAAAGGTATGCATTTTCTTGCATGTGCTTCTCCCGTTATCTCCCATTTCCCAACACTTAGTGGCTAGGTGAAAAGTAGTTGGTTTGGATGTTTAAAAGGTATGAGCTGAGAAGGAGTAAAATTGATTGGGAAGAGAGGTAGGTAGTCATTTCAAGTTGTTTGCACATAATTTTTGAGGTTTTAAGCTTCACAAATCTAGGAAAAGGTAGAGGTGTGCATTGCTAAACCTTGCTCTCCAATCCTCAAAGAAAAGCTAAAAAGTGATGATTTGGTGAGTGTCTCAAGGTCTTGGAAATGACAAACAGTCCTCTTTTTTAAGACAACACTCTACTTTGCTCAAAACTTGCTTGTTTTTTGTTGTTTCTTGCTGCTTCATGTTGTAAATAGGTAGAATAGGTAGAGAAGTACTCCTCAATAACTCCAAACCCTGCACAAAAGCCATAGAAGCTCAAAAATTTCCAAAGTTTCCATTGGCCAATGGCAACACAGTTTAGAGAAGCCACGCTAGATTGAGGCTAGATTAATCTTAACCTAGTGAATGATGAATTAATTTTGGCATGTTGGGTAAGCTTTGACCATCTGACACAAACTAAACCCTATGAAACCTAACAAGATCTTCCATCTAGCATAATAAATACACTAAATTTGATCCGATGCGGAGTTATTAAGCTAGTGCACATTGGTTCAATGCTAACCCAATGCACACTGAGTTAGTTGTCATCACTACAAGAGTTGTATTTTCATCTAAATTTTATTATTCTAATCATTAAGTGATTCACTATCCACAAAGTATTCAACCCCCCCTAATTCAAAACTCAAAATTTTGATAAAAAGGGTAAAATTTGTGATTGATTGAACTAAGGAAAATAGGCCACAAGCATTAGAAGTTTTTATTTGGACCCTAAATCCACCCAAGAAGCCACGCTGCTAGATTAAGGATAACCCAATGCACTCTGTGTTATAATGCAGCATTTTGAATTATGTTGGAATAGTAACCCAGTGCATGCTGGGTTAGCCAGTTGGCTGGAAGTGGAACTGAGGGCTTACCTAGGTGTCCACTTGCACTGATCCACCCACATGCACCTGAGGTCTATAAGGGTGCTTGCATTTGAACTCAAACTAGAAGATAGTTCTTCCAATAACATCATCCTATCCGGCCAAGTGACTCACTAGCATTATCTCAATCAGAAATTCAACACTAATCCCACACTCCGTACATGGACCATCCCAAATTGACATGTCAAGCTCAGAGGATTCCATGAGTTTTGACAGAGAAATGGGTGAAACCCTAAATTTGGGAGCTCCACGGCCCCTAATTCTAGCTCGGTTCAACCCAATCTTTCTACCACAACCTCTCAACTTTGAGAAATGTTTTCCAACATGATGGGAAGGTTTGATCTATCAAAATTAGCTGAGATGGTAAACTAATTTGCTAGGAAAAATTCAGTGCCAAAGGAGCCGTTGGGCCCCCAACCCTACCCACCATGACTGAGGCTATGTAAAGTGCACCAATGTCCACCATACCGATGAGTACTACGGTTCTATGTGTATGCTTATATGAGTGAGGACCCTCATCTAGTGATACCTTTGAGCCAAGGATGCCAAGTGCTTATCGACCACAAAATCTTATGGCACAGATGAATGAGCAGCCTGAATCTAGGGAGGACACATTACCTAGAATGTAAACTCCCCAACCCCCATTATATCCAAACTAGGGAAGCATCTTAGAGAATACTACCAATCTGTACTCCCTATAGACCAATGCCCAACATAAGTTTGCCTATTCCTAGGGCACCACCAATGCAACCGATAAGACCAAGCCCGCCATGTACGCCAGCGCCCCAATACCTAGTGGGTCAGGATCTACCAACCCTACCTTTTTTCAACCTACAACCTTTTGTAATCCTCCTCTAGGACAACCCACTTATGGGGTAGTTCCATCCCCACAATAAATCCTCCTACACATAGATGGTGCTTATCCTAGTGCAAGTACCAAGAAGGGGGGCCATGCCACCGACCTTTCATTGGAAGGGATACTAACTCCTTGAGGAGTAAGCCAATAACAATCTCCAAAGTCATCACTAAATTCTTAGAAGAAGGCGAGCCAGTGTCCCATGTGGAGAGATTTGAACATTCACTCCCAAGACATAAGATGTTTGAGGAGGACCCTACATGGCACCAAGTAAGAGAAGAGGACACTATGTCCTTTTATAGATTTGAAGAGACATAATTGGTGGGCCACAAACCAATTACACAACCCCGAGCTGTGACTGGACTAGCTACATTCCTATCCATGCCGAGGTCAAAATGTCCATTGCAACCTTGTTGCCAGGTAACCCAATGCTTTGGAGAGACCTCTTTGACTAGATGAATGGGAAAATCGTGACCCATAACAATGTGAACCCAGTAGAACCCCCCATTGAGGAGCAAAACGTCCTCAAGGTACCAATTTGGGTCAGTGGTTTGAGAGTGACAACAATAACGCAGTACTTCACATCTCCTACCAAGACATGAATGTTATGGCAATCGTGGATGGAGGAGCCAAGGTAAGTATAGTCACTAAATAGTGCTGGGCAAAGTGGGGATGACCCAAAATGGAGTATAAAAACCCCATGGTCAAGCTTGTGGGTAGACGGAGTGAACCCTCATGATAACACAAGAAGGCAAAGATGTGAAAATCCTTATGCATAAGAGCACAATCTGGAAGAATTGCAAGCCCAAATGTGTGGAGGTCGACAACTTGGGCATTGAGAAAAAGATACAAGCTTAAAATATGGCACCAAAACAAACACAATAGTTTGGGTGATGATCAGAACATAGCTAAAGCAAACATGCCAAACATGACAATGCACCAAACACAACAATAGGAAGTGGTTGCAGATCAACTTCACCCAAACCGACTTTGCAACAACAAAAGCATCAAGGGAATGAAGGGAAGTGGAAAGACAAAGAGAATTATTAACCATCAAATCAACATTAATAGGTCAATTACGGTAAACCATGATTAGGAGCAACCAAATCACAACAAACCCCCAGATACATACATCTTTAATGCAGCCCAACCCCACCATGCAAGGCCTAATATTTGTAGTGAGAGGTGGCGAGGGCAATGGGAGCTATCAATAAATAGCTCATGGAACTACCTAAGAACGTTCACGCAAGCCCTAGAATCCCACATGTATTAACATTCGAACGGATAAGAACCCAATTTACAAATATTTCATAATAGCTTGAGCTCTTGCTCCTTCATCTCCATAGCTTCAAATACTCCTTGCCCAAAATTTTCCCTAAACCTCATCGACATCATGATGGCAAGCCATAAGAAAGAGAGAACTTCCTATGTTCTCTCTCTCTGTCTCTCTGTCTCTGTCTCTGTCTCTGTCTCTCTCTTGCTATTTATGTGCTTCAACAATTGCAACACCTAGTTAACAAGCTTGTTTTGCTTTATCGTTAACCCATGCTTACGCTTAGTCCCAACAGAACCTTCCATCTTGTGCTTGTAGAGAAAACTATGTGGAATTGAACATTTATGTGAAAAATTTGTATCAGATACAGTTTTTGCATATACAAAAATCCTTTTGTTAGCACTTCTTGTAAAATTGAAAATTTGTTGTGAAAAATTTGTATCGAATACAATATCTACATATACAAAAATACTCATCTTAGCGCTACATGTGGTGTACAATGCATGAGACAAGTGCATGAAAAAAAAAAAATCAAAACCACCTCGGGGTCTTCAAGAGAGTTGAGAGTGGTCCCATCTAGCTCCCATGTCTTGTGAGCATGTGGGCTGATGACTACTCAATGGACCAAGGTTTGCATGGGACTAATGACAAGAAAGGAGGATTGCCTCTCAAATCAAAAGAGATTAAAATTAAACTAGTAGGGAGCTTATATAGAAGTGGCGATAATTATATCTCTGGTGTTTATCCAAATACCTCTAGTAACAAGCACACTACCAGTAGTTAACCCATACCCTCAACAACAACAACAACAACAACAACCACAACCAACTCCGTAAGCAACACCAATGACACAACTTAAAGGATTGCCCACAAATTCACCACCCACTAAGCCACATGGGCTTCCCACAATTCCAGCACAAGGGGAAAACCTAACCCACCACTGACCCAACAAACACACACATTGGCTCCTAGGTCAAGGGACATGATGGAAGCAAAAGGAAAGAGCGTCAGCAAGAGCTCAAATGCCAAATGCCTAGAAATGGCTACCATATTTGGTGCCCATGAGCCCTCCAACTTAACCAGATGTTGAAAATCCAAGATGGTGCAACGTACCATGGCAATGAGGTGGCATTACAAGTGAGGCAGGCTTGCATTGTGGTTTTCTACATGGTTGACCATTGTGTACCTTTGGACCTGGTACCAACCAAGGCTAAGGGAACAAAATAAGGCACTAAGAGTCTCCTACTTATCATATGAGCTTGGTCAGTGAACCTGATAGCCAAAATGGCTAAGGGCATCAAGCAAAAAGTCATGGCCATACACAAAATTTATGAAGCCAAAAGGGAAAGTGCATCCCTTTGAGAAGAAACCAAGAAGCTAAAGCATACCCTTAGAAGGTGAAAATCACATGAAAGGATGCACAACCAATGTGCAACCAGGTCAACAGTGTGAATCTCAAACTACAAACCCTAGCCAAGCTTTTAGAAGCAGGTTAGAAGCGCAGACATGTGACTCACCATGTATTGGATCATTCTAGCCTCAAAGCCCGCATTGCTTGACTAGGGTGTGACTAGGCCATCACTGCATGATTACATGGTTGCTCTCCATCTCTCTTTCTTCCTACCTAAGCCTTGCTACTCACATGTGACTATTCTGCCTAGCCAAAATACTCAATTATTGTTGATGCTATGATGATCGATTATGTTTTTGCTTCTCATACCAAAGACATTCTATAAAGTTGGAATCATCAACAACCACATACCTTTTGTCTAGAAATTCAAAGATGTCCAGTCCAGTGGCTCTTAAAAAGTTCAAATATTCATGGGGGTTTCTCATCCATTATCTCACAAAAAAACAAGTGTCTTAGCACTGATATAAATGAATAAAGAATAAACTATGCTAAGAATGTGCTAGATGGTTACCCTTTTGAATTTTGGACATAGTTGTATAGGCTATTAATGGAGAGGTGGAAGGCCTTCATTGCAAACCCTCTAGTTCCTTTACACTTGTGGAAGCATGTGCTGGGAGGCTCCCAATACGTCTAGGTGTGAAATCCAATGCTCAAGGCCATGGGTGAGGTCTAGGATCAGCATCAACTATTTATCTTGGTTACTCACCTAAGAAGTCAGACAATTACCCACATACAAAACTCTCAAAGCACGATTATCAAGCAACGTATTTGCAAAACTCCATCATGCACTTGTCAGCAAATGGACCCTAGTTTCCACAAATCATCTTTTACCGAGGGGGCGGGGGGCGGGGGGGGGAGGGGCGGTTCCATTCACCAACAAATGGACCCCCAATTGCCACAAGTAGTCAATGATGATTTTGCTACATGTTTTCCAGTCCAAGAATGATTCATATTGGACGTGGAAATGAATTGGATCCCATCATTGGAGAAGGTATGTAATCTCCCCCAAGTGCCATACAAATACTTGGAATTTGGTGTGCAAATTTATTTTGTTGTCTAGCATTAAGATGGGTTGAATTTATTTTGTTGTCTAACCTCAACATGGGTTGGTTACAGATTTTGAGTTAGATAGTATTGAGCTTGAATGGATCAACTTCCCTTGCCATAACATAGAGATTTCGACAATTTTAGCAAAAATCATGGAATATACCTTTGAACTATCATTGCTTCAAATTGTGCTCATTCACTACTTTTTCTTGCGCCTACTTGAAGAGCATGGAAGGCTAACCATTTTCCTTTCCCAAATCATTACAAAATTCCCTATGTTCCAATAGATACAAAAAATTAAATGACATGTGTCAAATTTGACTTATGCCACATTCCACTTTTATGTGACTTATGCCACATTCCACTTTTATGTGACTACCGTATAGCTTCTATAACATGCCCAATTTTTTCGATAGCTCCCCCCCTTGCACCCTCTCTCATACTTTTCACCACCTTGTATTCTATTAGCAACATGAACCAAAGGGAGGGTAATTAGTGGTTATAAGGGTAGGTGTGATTGTGTAGAGGATGGAGAGAGCCATGAGAGGGGGTGAAACATGTTGTGAAGGGGTGGAAGAGGGGGGTGGACCATGTTGTCATGGGTGTGGGACTATGTCTTGAGTAGACAAAAATAAGGAGGGGATGGAGGGGGTAGGACTATGTAGTGCGGCATGAGGAAAGCCATCAAGGGGGTGCCCCGTTGCAAGAGGAGCATGAGTTTTCAAGGGAGCATAGCTAAGAGGGGAGTGGGAGTTGAATGGAGTGAGGGGAGAGATTTGAGAAGGGGTAAGGTTTGCATTGCCAACATGAGAGCACTGGAAGAGATAAAGGTATATGCATGTGTGTGTGTGTACAATTTGGAAGCAAAGGAATTAAGTTTTCTTAGGGAACCTATTATTCAAACCGTATGAGTTTTTTAGAGCATCATTATGGCAAGCTCTATATGATGCTTGTCATGAGAATGACTTGAATATATCTTCTCTAGAGGTGTTTTCTTGCTCCTTTTGATTTTTCAAAATAGTCTTTTCTCGAGACTATTCTTCTTGTTAAAACCTTTTTCTAATATAAATACAATGGTTTCACCCAGAAAATAAAATAAAGTGTGTGTGTGTGTTTGAGAGAGAGAGAGAGAGAGAGCTCTTGAAGATGGGAAGAGAAAAGGAGAGGGGAAGAGAACGTTAAAGCTTAAAAGTAAGTAGGGGATAAAAAGGGGGTAAATTATGAAGGAAATCCCGTATTACAAAGGATCTTTCTATGTATATTGAACTTCACTTAAGAGGAAATTTGAACTTCACACTAACTGTCTCAATGGAGTGCGCTCGTTATTTCTTGCTAAAACGGCACGCCATGCGGTGTGGAGCATCTTCGGATCAAAACCTCCTCATTGTCACCCAGCAGACAATTCTTCTTGCTTTTCTACTTTCATCTTAGTTTCTACATAAAACAGTCGTTGCAAAATTCGGAGATCCCGGTAAAAATTTGGCTCAAATGGACCGTACAATCTTTGTCAAACTCCTTGGTAACCATTTGACAATTTAGGAGACAAATACCAGGTTTCAAAAAAGTACAAGTTATGGTATGCTTCAGAGAAACTTGATGTAGAATAGCAATGATAAAAGGCAAAATTTCGGGCAAAGTTTAATGAAGTTGAGGGAACCCTGATCTGGAGGATCAGAGGGATCCTCAAAGAATAGTAAATACATACAACTTTTATGTCTGTGCATAGCAGCGTGTATAATCCCACACCTTGCGATGGGATGATGCCTTAGACTCGGCATAAAAATCAATCACTGACAATTCTAAATCTACAGTTCCATAAACGTTTCTGTGCGAAGCTGTTCATGACGACCTGGATGAGAATACAAGGCCGGAGAAAAGCCCCAACATACGAGATCATCGTCAATTTTGTACACCATCCAAGCATCGCTGTTAGATATTTTGAAGCATCCTAGCACTTGTAAGAGGGAACGAATGTCTCGAAACAGAACAAGCCATCAAATTGCGGAGCCAACTTGGGCGCACAAGCCTTCTTGCAATCGGTAGAGTGGTCTTGGCATGAAGTTTGATTCGAACGCTGAGAAGGCGTGTGTACGGGGGGGGGAGGCGGGGAGGAGAAATCGGACAAGGCGAGAGCGCGAGACTCGAAAGAGCAGAGAGCACCGACAGCAGCTGTGGCGAGGCCAGCGAAGGAGCCGAAGGCGGCCATGGATGGGGGCTGGGCAGATGATGGAAGGGCTTGGAATTTGGAAGGAAGGATACAAGAAAGCAGCGAGGGAAGGTAGACCGACCCCGTTTTATTGTAAAAAGAAAGGCGGTGTCGGTGGTCGGTCCGCCAGCTGGTGGACGCCGTCAATTGACCGCGTCCACCCGTCTCCCATTGGAAGGCCAGCTCTTTGAGTGTATCTTGTCCCAAGTTTTAGCCACCACCATTCCAAAAAAATATAAATTTCCAAGCCTAGGAATTTTTCCCCAATACCCCTTATTAATAAATTTATTGCGCTCATACATTTAGCACTTTCGATATTAATAAATTCTACAATCTTATGTTAAGTGCTCAAACTATTAATAACTAATTGATCTTTGATTTTCTGCTCAATCGAGGACATAATCAAGCTGTTGCCAGCATTTTCTTCCTTAGCATTCATAGAGAGCACACAAGAATTACCAAGGTAGAACTAAAAATTTTGCATTGAGCCCCTAAAGTTTTGGCATGTTCCATGCACATTGTACATGAAATAAAATTTTGCTTTGACCAAGCCAAACTTAAAACCAGTGTATCCTTAAACAAACACCTCAAATTGTTTCATGTTCTTTTACACCTATGAGACCATTCACACTCGTTGCTCCACATGCATTTTTAACTAGGTCAATCATGGGCTTGGGCTAATTTGGGTGAAATGCCCTTGCCTAGAACACATTTCATGGCTCCCTCAATCAATCACAAAGTCATACAGCAAGCTACAATGGCTGCAATGCCCTCAATTACAAAGTCTTATAATTGGCAAAACATACTACAACTTGCTACAACAAGTTGCATTACTCTCCCTTTGTCTAAGAATATGCAGGATATCACTTAAATTGCAAGCAAGCAACATCAAGTAATGAGTGGACAAATTGCCACCAATTACCTACCTTGCCTTGCCTACAAGGGTGGACTCTAAAATGCACTTCCCCCCCCAAGGCTACAAGTATTGCAACATTACTCCTTCCAATGCAACATCACTCCCTCCAACTGCAACATTACTCTCTTCAATGCATTGCTCCCTCTTCAAGGCTCCAAAGATTGCATTAATAATCCCAAAGCATCATAACACTCCAAAGTCCACTAGCATCCACAAATCGGCTCTTTAGGCTCAGCAAATATGGCATTATTTCTTTATTGACACTAACTCGATGCACAAGCATGGAAATATATTATTATGAATTTCAACACTTGTAGAATCTCTTTATGGGGTTTCCTGATGTGCATCTCAATGGCGAAGTTAAGGCTTTGAGGTTGCCAGAAGAAGTTCAACCTATTCTAGGTTAAACAAGGCATTTCTTTTTGGATACTTGAGAAATTGTTTAGGCATACGGTCTCATATTCAAAGGCAATCACCAAGACTGTACTAAATAACTAGATTATGGAATGTGAGGGTAGGTCAAAAAGCATTGGATTGCACCTATTAGACACAAGCCTAAAAGCAAGGATGCAACGATGGAAAGAGCAGTTTGGAGGCTAAGCAAGCACATCAAGCACATGCTGATGTGCAACAAGCATGAGAGCGCATCGAGGCAGTCAATGCCCAAGCAAGGGTATCTAAAACGTTGAGGTAGAAAAGACAAGAAGTAGAGAGCCACATTAGGCAACTAAAGAGCAGTGAAATGGATGAGTTCAGAAGCCAAGCTTGTCCATGGTAGAACATCTTGAGTCTCAGAGAATAAAAAAGGAGGCCCTTTACAAATGGCCCTTTACTAGATAGAATCTCATATTATACTAGATAGACTCTCACAAAGAGAAGAATCTAATATACACGACTCTCATATTATACTAGACAGACTCTTGTTACTTCTAATTACTCCTAATGGGTGCTCCGACTCCAAAAATTTACTACTACCCTAGCACAAACCAATTGCAAACAACACCTAATTTCTTACACAAAATTATTATCCACTAAACTTCTGCTACCCTCACTATGCTTCACCTCTCCTGTCTCATCTCTCCTATTTAATTAATTAACACCCCTAATACCTAAGTAACCTAAGCTAATCTCCCCTAATTACCTAATTAACCAAAGCTAATGTAAATTAAGATATCACCATCCCCTCTCTCGGTTCTCCCTCACCTCCCTATGTCTCTCTCTCCCTCACATTCCCTACGCTGCTTCCACTCCCTTTGGCTCCCTCACCTCTCCCTTCCTTCCGCTCCCTCACCTCTCCCTCCCTCCTTGACCTCCCTCCCTCCCTGCATCTCTCGCTCAAGTCCCCCTCTCATCTCCCTGACCTCTCCCTCCCGTCTTGCACTCCCTCCCTCCCTACATCTCTCGCTTAGGCCCCCCTTCCACTCCCTTACCTCTCCCTTCCTTCCTGCCCTCCTTCCCTCCCTATGCCTCTTACTTATCCCTCGCCCCTTCCTCTCTCTCCACCTTGTCCCCTCACTCCACTCCCTTGTGCGCAGCCCCCCCTTTACACCCTCTTGCCACCACTCTCTCTCTCTCTCTCTCTCTCTCTCTCTGCTCAGCATGCCCTTCTCTCTCTCTTCTCCCTCTCCCTCTTCCTCATACACCCTCTCAAGCAGTGCAAAAGCTCTAGATCAAGGTGTCGCGAATGTTCTCGAATCAAGAAAATTGGACCTTATGTTAATTCGCCCTTTCCCAAAACTTACGTTATACCTTAGCTTAATTGTTCTAACTGAGCATGGCAACTAACACAAATCACTAAATAAAAGTCATCAGGGGCATAAACTGGCTTTGCAACATGCAAAAATATTTGAACATTCAAAAAGGCGACATGATAAATCATCTTAGAAGGAACAATCAACAAACCAAACCTGTTGATGATGGAGGAGCTACAGGAAAGCTTGAGCTATAGATTAGGGACAGAGAGTAGCCACAACAAATATATGCATGAGGATGTGCATATTGGTGGAATATACATGATTCCCTATAATTCTAATACAATTCCAATGTGCAACGACTTATTGATACTTTCTTGCTAGCAAGTTGTGAAGCGTGTATTCTAGGATGGATTGAACTAAATAATGTATAAGCTCTATGGTCGAGTGTTATTATATGATAACAACCATCTCCTTTTGTCGTCTAATCTTTCAACATCAACCATTTCAAATCTCCTCCATTTTATAATAATAGGGTTGTTGACCCTATGTTCATTTTGGTAGAGAAATTTCTTCTCCTTCACAGCACACTGTGCGAATTTGCCACAAATGCATTCAATGTTGTGCTGCTTAAAGTCTCCCTTTGATAAATTATTGGCTCCCACGTAGACCTTAGGTTGTCAACTTGCTTGCCCTTGCAATACATGATGAGGATCTATATAGCTAGCAGATGAGACAATCACCTAGGAGACATGGGCATCTATCTCCACGTAACGATGCTCCAAGATGATCGCATCTCATTTCATACAAAGCTTGTTGGGTAAGGCCAAGTTTATATGTGTTTTCCAACAACACACATTCCTACCATTTCTCTTGATATACTATTCTTGCAATGCTTAGATCACCTCTACCCAAATTCTTACATTAGGGTTCTGTTGTTGACGCGCTAGTTTGCTAAGGGTTTCTTGCGACAGTAAGGGTTTTTAATACAGTTTGCAAGGTGCCAGGGTTCCGAATAAGAAGTGCTCAAGTGCTTGATCCTCGGTGCCATGAATGGTGTTAACACAAAGATGCCATCTCTTGCAATCCTTAGGTTTTTGTGCAAGGTCCACAAACAAACTCGATGACAATATAGTAATTGAACACGAGGAACTGGGGTGATCAAAGTTGGGGTGACTATATGATGATGGGGTGGAACAACTTACATGAAAACACTATTGTTGCACACAAAGAGAGATACACTTCCATTTATCATCATAAGAAGCCACCTCGGCTTGAATTGAACCCTCTCAGTTCAATCGACAGACTCGACTAAGGACATTCCATTCATATGGATTAAGGGGTCTTCTTATCTTCCTTCTGGCCCCTCTTTGTTAATTGCATGTCCCCAGTTAATAGCACTCTGGGGCTCTCTCACTCTGCTCTTTGCTATCTCAACCTCTCCACTATTTCACTTGGTACTCCTAAATTGCCTTCTAACTTTGCAAGTACCATGATTGCTCAAGCTGCTACACACTACTGGACCACTGCCCGGGCTTGCCGATTGTGCTGCATCAAACCCTTGGTGCTCTAGAAAGTTAGCCAAAGAGGTTTCCTGGTTTCGAAGAAATGGGTTGCTTCGCATTGTACATTGCTTCTCTCATTCTCGGTAGCTATACCTGTGCAACATGTATATCCCCTTGTAGTTGCTTGCTACCTTTGTAACTCGAATACTTGATGACTCAAAATGTTGTAATATTCCTTTGGTTGTTGCTGGTAAGTTCTTCTATGTTGGCCTAACCCAAGGGACAACATCTCACCTAGGCTTTAAGCAGCGTGCCCTCACAATTGGGGTCGAGGAGGGCCCCGAACAAGATGTTGCTCGAATACAAAAGCTCCAAGATTGAAACCACAGGGCTTCCAAGACTTGTCGGTAGGCTTGGGACGTCGAGGCTTCCTATTAAACTTGGAAGGGCCAGGTTTATCCATTGTGCTATTGTACCGGGTGGTAGAGGCTCAACACTGACATGCAAATGTGTGTGAGCGGAAGGCCACGGTATATATGGGAGATATCAACAAGTGGTGATCCGGGTGGGTATGCTAGTGTAACACCCCCATTTTAGAAAAATGATCACACCCATAATCCGTGATGCTGAAATTAGTATTGAGGTAACACTGATAATGCCTTGTCAGAGGGGGAGTGTTCTGGCACCTAGTAAGGGTATCACCATCACAGAGCTACATAAAGTTATTGCGCAAGGCCTTCTTCTTTGAGATGTGACTGCCGATCAGTTGTTCGAGAAGTCGGATAAGAGCAACATGATATTGTGGAAGGGTCTCAGTAGTCGGTCGATTGAGGCCCTTAATATTCTTAGCAAAACCCTTGCATTCCTCTTGGAACACACTTTACTGTCCTATGGTGCGATCCCTGATGTAAAGCTCAAAATTTCTCAAGGCACAGTCATGAACTGATATAATAGGAGTGACCGGCCCGAGTTGTGCATGTAATGGAGGTTGAGCAAAAGATGTACCTGCTTCCTCAATCCTACTTCAAAATATCGAGTGCTGAATGACAAGGCATGTTGGAATGGTACTTGATGAGGCATTGTAATAGAATCTTGATCAAGGGGGATAGCCTTGGGGGGTGCACTACTTGGGAAATGCTATGTATCACGTGCGTTCAAGGGGTATTTTTAAAATCCCTCAACTTAAATTCCCCCCCTCCCCCCAATAAAAACACCCCTCTTCACTTATGAACTAAGTAATTTCTTTCTAAAGTGGAATTTAAAAATCCCTCCTATATTGTGAAACTTTTTAAAATTTCCAAAATTTTAAATTAAATTACCCCTCCTTTTGAATGCACTTGGTACACTAAGATTTTATGAGGTGAAACCCTCGGGGATCGCATCATACAAAATGGGTTCCATCTCAATCGTATCTGGCTCGGCCTGATTAATATGAGTTGGGCTCATTTGCACACCCTTATCAACAGGCTTGAACCCAAGAAAATCGATCGGGGACACGTGAATACCCAAACTGCAACATATGGGCTCGAGGTTTGAGTCAACATCATAGTGTGTCTCGACCTGTACCTGTCCTGGATTGAGGGTGAGGAGGGTTTGCACCATATCCTTTGCTTTGGTTCCCCCAATTGCCGCAATGTTCTTTGAAGTTGTTGTTCCCATCTGACTAGAAGGTCGACTTCTGGAGTGCGGAGCGGTAACCTGGGTGCCTCTCCCTATTGCATAGTCTCCATCACTAGGTTCTCGAGGCTACGGTGGCTGCTTTGAGGGATGCTCGTCTGGGACTTGTAGCCGGCGAAGAAGCTGTTGAAGCTTCTCATACTCTCCTATATGCACTTTGCTGAATTCTCATTTTAAGTGCAGAGTTAAGCGAGTTCATCGAGCTCACCTCGAAGCTTGTCATTCTCAACCAGAGCATTGTTTCAACCATTTTCTGCTCCAATACCTACTCAATAGATAGAGTTGGCTGCTCCTTGAATTGAGCAATCTCCTTTATATCCATTGCTAAGTTTGATCTCAAGGCTTGCGGATGTGATTAGTTGGGTCCTCGACTTGTGTAACCATTTAGTTTCTCGCTGTAGGCCCTGGTGCTCGACTATGAGGTCTGCCTTTTCCTTTCGGAGAGTACCGACTTCGGTCACACAATCTAATCATGAATCATTCTTTTGTCATTGAGCGGTGTTAGAATGTCGGTTCTTTTAGTAACAATAGTGGAGTGTTCTTCCTTTAAAACATCCCACTACTTTCAAAAATTGATCTTGGTACTTAGTTTGCACATATTATGTGCAAGTACCTATGGAGGGATCCAATTATTTACCAACCAGTCGAGGCCATGGACTGCTAGTTACATGTTCTCCCTAACAGTTTGTCATCGCTCCTCAGTGGCCTCTCTTTCTTGAACCCTATTTTGAAGTAAGTAGGGGGTCGATTGGTAGGTATTTAGTAGAAGGGGTAAGGGAAAGAAAAAGCTGTGGGGGATAAGGGAAGACCATGGAGATAGAGGCATGATTCATTGCTGAGGAAGAGGCGAGGTCTGCCAGATCTACATTGAATGCCTCTTCCCACTTGAGTGTTGCAAACTTGTATAACCCATTGCACTGCAAGGTAGTGATCATCTTAGTAGAGATGAAGTTACTAATCGGATGAGATGCAACCATGCGTGTACGTCATTAGACTTGCGCTTCGCCATAACATTGAAGCAGCAGGATTCAGAGGAGAGATTTAAGAGGGAGATAGAAGAGGTAAGGAGCACATAGATATCAACACTCTATAAAGGCAAAGAGCTTACAGGAGGTAAGAAGTGTAGTGATAGAAGACCAAAACAAGCCGATAAGGAAACAAAACAACAACGTCAGCAATATCTTGAAATGAAGAACTATGCAAGTAGTAGACAATAACTTAGAGTTGGTTGTCTATATTGCAATGATTTTGCATGATGGCCCCAATAGCCTTGTTCATCCTTATAATTAGCTTCTATTAATGACCATGAACTCTGACTCATGCCACATGGTTGCCTATTTGCACTTGCTTCTGTCTTTGCATCCACTCCCCTCTTCATGCGCATTGCAATGTCTACTTTCACTAACCAACTGCATGGTGTACATGACAACTTGGAAGATTCTCCTTCCAAGTGTTGATATGATATTTGTTATATTTTAATGTGTATCGTTGGTTGTGTAATAAGGTTTCATTTTGCTACCATTGTAAAGTTCGGGAAAAACTCGGCCTTCCAAATCCTCAATCTGAACAATGCCATTTGAGAAAACTTTCGTCAATCTATAGGGTCCATTCCATCTAAGCTTGAAATTGGTTTTGATAGGTACATAGCATCCCAATCAGCAAAGTATCCAATGGGAAATTTATTAAACTGCCTTTGTGCACCCTTAATCAAAGTACAAGGAGAATAATCCATGTACTTTACATCTATAGTAGCACCATTAATATGATAGACCAGTAAAAAGCTTTGCAAATGGCTATGCAGGTCTTCATCATCCATACCCTTGTAATTCTGAAACTTCACCTTAATGTTTTGAGCTTTGAGCCTTTCCGCTCAATCTGTGGTTCTACTACTCGATCTGCTTTGTACCTAGGTAAGTAGATCGTCCCCTAGCTAGCATGAAGTCAATAGCAATTTTGTGGTCGGAATGTACATCATGATCACCATCCCGATGCACTACATGAGGATGCCATCTGCGAGGATGTTCAATAGGTATATCCTCAAGAGTATCATGCAGCTCGTCCTCACCCTAAGTCCCCCTCTACTTGGTTTGTAGAGGAACTCGACTGAACTGCCTCAACTTTAGACATTCGGCATCTTTCTCCATTCGAAGTGCCGGACTTCTTTCGAAATTGCTCTTCAACCATCTCCTGTAGAGCTAGCCGCCTTTGATTTTGATTTTCTCAATGATTCCTATTTGGAAATGCCAAGAATTCAGACAATCTCTTGTTTATTTCATTTTCATTATATTGGCTTGCAAAAGACACCACCATCTGCTCCAGTTCCAAACTCTCAGTAGATGAGAACTCCTAGTCTACTTGATGTGACGGCCCTTTAGCGGCTTGTCTTCTAGAACATCTCAGTCTATTCCCAGTAGTTCTTTATTTTGAATCTGCATAGTAGTCAACTCCCACCCCAGGGGTAGTGAGGCTGAGTCTCTCATCTTGTGCAGATCGCTCCTTTTGGGTAGTCGAATTCTCTGTCAATCTCCTTCAGAATCCCATCTTGGGTTTTGAAACTGCTCCAGTTCGCATGGCGGGATGCAACTGGTTTAGATAGTCTTCTCGTCTAGCTATGTACCGATGTCTTCTTTCTGATCATGCATTAGACATTGGTTCACAAATTAGCTGGATTGCATTTTAAATACTCTTGGCTGTCCACTTACCAGACCTCAAACACGCCTGCAAGCTATTCTAGTCATCCATAGTCACTCGGAGAAACTTCTTATAATACATTGTGATGTCGAGTAAGTGCCTTAGTTCATTACTTGACAACATGAATCTCTCAATGACTATGCACTCAATCCTAGGATTACTAAGCTCATTCCACTCAATACCCAATCCACCTAACTCTATTGACTTCTATTCTTCCTTGGGTTACTATGCAAGGTCCACAAGCAAACTCGATGACAATAGAGTAATTGAACATGGGGAACTAGGTTGATTGAAGTTGAGGTGACTGTATGATGACAAGGTGGAACGGATTACATGAAAACACTATTGTTGCACTTAAAGAAAGACACACTTCCAGTAATCATAAATCATTTACAAGAAGCTGCCTCAGCTTGGCTTGAACCCTCTCAGTTCAATTGACAGACTTGACTAAGGACATTCCATTCATATGGACAGACTTGTACACTCACCTTAGTCATGGCATGACCTAACTAGGAAGATCAACTGTTCATGTTCATGTCCTACTCTCTACTCTCGATGGGTCTACTTACCTTCCTTGTGGCCCCTCTTTGTTAATTGCATATCCCCAGTTAACAGCACTCTGGGGCTCAAATAGGAGAACTCACGATCTGTAGCCAAAGGAATATTAGAGTATGCCGAGTGATCGAGTATCTGAGTTACTAGGGTAGCAAGAGCTCTGCAAGGGGATATACCGACTGCACAGGTTGAGCTACCTAGAATGAGAGAAGAGGTGTACACAAGGCGGCCCATTTCTTTACAACCAAGAAACCTCTTTGGCTAACTTTCTAGAGCACCAAGGGTTTGATGCAACACAATCGGCAAACCCGAACGATGGTCCAGCATTGTGTAGCGGCTTGAGCAATCATCACACTTGCAAAGTTAGAAGGTGTAGCGAGTGAACCACTGGAGAGGTTGAGATAGCAGAGAGGAGAGTGTAAGAGCTGAAAGAGACCCAGAGTGTTGTTATCTAGGGACATGAAATCAACAAAGAGGGGCCAAAAGGAAGGTAATCAGACCCCTCAAGAGTAGAGAGCAGGACAGGAAGATGAACAGTTAATCTTCCTAGTCAAGTCAGGCCATCACTAAGGTGAATGTACGTCCTTAGTCAAGTCTGTCCATATGGATGGAATATCCTTATTTGAGTCTATTCATTGAGCTGAGTGGGTTCAAGCCAACAAGATGAGGCGGCCTCTTGTAAATGGTTTATGATTAATGGAAGTGTGTCTCTCTTTGTGTGCAAGAGTAGTTTTTTCAATGTAAGCCGTTCCATCCCATCATCATACGGTCGCCCCAACTTCAATCACTCCAGTTCCCCATGTTCAATTACTCTGTTGTCATTGAGTTTTTTTGTGGACCTTGCACACAACCTAAGTATTGCAAGAGAGGGCATTGTTGCATTAACACCATTCACTTGGGCATTGAGCATCGATCACTTGAGCCCTTCTTACTCGAAACCCTAGCACCTTGTAAACTGCATTAGAGCCCTTACTATCACAAGCAACCCTAAGCAAACTAGAGCATCAATAGTTCTTAGCCATAAATCTCAAGTATAACTCTATCTACTGATCTAACCGAAATTTCATGTGAAATATATTCATGAACCCATCAAGTTTATTGTTTCAAATACCAAGCTAGCTCACTTAGTGTTGGTTCCTAAACTAGACCAGTACTTAGAACTAGCACAATGGTTGTAACCAGCCTAGTGGTTCTCCTAATCAAGCCAAATTTTGGCCTGAATGATTTTGATGGCTTGGACTAGCACAATGTTGCTACCAGCATGACACTTGTTACCATCTAGATGGTTGTATTAAACCATACTAATGGTAGCCCTTAACTATATAGCCAGCAAGGTAACTAGAAGTTTTAACCATGTGTCTTGTCATATTGCAAAATCTCCCTCCCTCTCTCTCTCTCTCTCTCTCTCTCTCTCTCTCTCTCTCTCTCTCTCTCTCTCTCTCTCTCTCTCTCTCTCTCTCCTAGTTTGCAATGATGGAACTCAAAAATAAACTAGTATAATGTATTGGGGGACAATAGATAAAAATTGGAGGTTCGACTGTGTCACTTGCATTGTGTTAAGGATATATATGATGTGATCATCGTACTAGTTGCCTCCCATCCATAGCCTATAGATGTCCTTTTTTGAAGAAACTCTCGAGTTTTTCTGCCAAGACAATGTCACTATAGTTTAAGTCACATTGGTCCTTTGGATCGAAAAAAACTTTGATGTTGTGGGCCTGTCATTATGTGTTTGTTTCAAAGTAGAACAACATAGCTAAGGTTTCCCTCTTTGTAGGTAGCTAATCAAAGTTGTGCACTCCTTTCACTATGCTCTGGCCAGCTCTCAAGTAGTAGAGTATATTATTTTGGATGTGTAAATCTTGGAGTGTTTGTGCCACTCAAAGAATGCTTGGGTGTAGTGTAAAGGGGGTCTAGAGTTTTTGCAGACACAAGCATGTTACTCACTAAATGTTCTACTGGTGCTATGAGGAATCGTCCCACAAATTTTGAGACCATAGGTCATGTTCTTTAATCTGATGGCAATGCTCATGTTCTTTGTTGTGATGGAAAAGCTCAAAGGCATGCATACTCTATCTCCAAGGCTTTTTCATGATGTTATTTTGCCTTTGTAAATGTTGCAAATGCGTCTTCAATTGACATTAGATTTTGTACCATCTTTGCTCTTATTTCAATCTCTTCCTTCTATCTTGATTATGTTTTTCAAACCGGGTTGGGGGGGTGATGACTAAAAAATACACATATAGAAGGGTTTTTAAAATCACAAAGTGAAAATTTTCAAAGTAGTACCAAACTGAAGTGGGGAAAAGAAAATGATACCAAATCCAAGTGCACACTCATAGGGCAAAGAGATGGAGTATAGAGTCTAGTGGAACAAGGGGGAAATGAACTTGTGAAGAGGGTATAGGAAAGCAGTACCAAATCGACATGCATGCTCAGAGGCAAAGGAAATAAGACCATAGACTCTATTATAACAATGGGGAAAATGTCTTTAAAAACAAAGTGGTGGTTAGTGATTTATTTGGGATTTTCATGAGAATGAGTTGTGAAATTTCTAAAGCCAAGGTGGGGTATGTGAGGTTTGGATAAATCTAGAATCCATGGTTTTCCTTCTTTGGCCATACATGTGTGAAATTTCAAAAGACAACGTGGGGTTCGTGAGGTTTTGGATAAACCTAGCATCCATGGTTTTCCTTCTTTGACCATACATGTCACCAAAATGGACTTCTTGATGACCCCTGAGCAAGCACCATGACACTTAAATATGAAAAAAAAGACAAAAGGAACAATGGCACATTAGTAGGTTTGATAGATGCTTCACATACAAAATGGAATGCAATATCCAATCTTGTCATAAATAGATTCATTAGACCCACATTAACATCTTCCAATAGGGTGCCCTTGGCTACTACAGAGTTATCCATATCAGTTAGGCTCTAACACAACATACCTCAAAAAACTTTAAAGAATTCAGCCATAAAGTTGTGAGGCCTAGACAACCTATCATTAGCCATCTCTTTAAGGGAATTTTCAAGCTCATCCTTAGAGAATGGCATTGTCAAAATCTTCCTATAAGCATCATAGATTTTGCAATCTGCCTCTTGCATCATCTCATCAATGGCCACCCCCACCATTTTGCACCTTGTGTAGCCTCTTCACCTACAATTGCACTTAAGTCCCTATGGGCAACATCAGCTACATGCTAAAATTCCAGCATTATATTCCATTGAGCATGCTCTACTCTGTCAATGCACTCCCTTTGCTCTTTTTCTTGACTAGCTAGAAAAAAGATTTAGATGGGAAATCCCCCACCTTCAGCCAATGTTGCCTTCCCTTAACCCGAGCACTTTTCACTTCATCTAGTTCCCATACATGGAGTGTCATCTCTGTCTCCACAAGCAAGGTAGCCAACACTGGATCTTGTGAGGAAGTAGCTACACCCCCCTTAGAGCTTGACACGTAGCCATGAGCACCTCCCCATCACATTTCTATGTACTTTCTTCTATTTTGCAAGCTTTAGTGCTCTAATATGGATCCTATGGACGGCGACATCCCCTAGCTCACAAGGATCGTGACAAGATCGGTCATATTCCCACAAGCACTCCATCTCCACAAAAAAGCTCATTGAATTCAAGAATTTCTTGTTAAAGTTGAAGGGAACGTCCAAGGATCTCCTTATGGAGGAGCACCGAGAGCATGGATGATTTGCTCAAGTTAGTTTCTATATTGGTCTCAAAAGTTTATATGCCCCAATAAAAATAAACATTTGAAACATTCGCCAAGATTTGAAACTTTTAAGCAAAAGAATTTAAAGTTTAGCCAAGATTTACATTTTCTAATTCAAAATTCAAAAGAAAATATATAAAATTGTACTATATTCAATCAATATTATGAAACTAAAAAAACAATCTCGATAAACTTTGCCAACATATCTCAAACGTTTATAAGCAAACCAAAAACCATCATCCCCACCACATTTTACCTCTAGTAGTAGTAGGATTATCCTGGGTTTCACTTTGCTAGACACTGATAAGCGACCTCTTTGCTTTACTTTGTCACAACATCCGTGTATGTTCCATGACGTCATGGAGATTCCCACCTTTGATCCACCACTCCTCTGAGACACCCTTCCTTTATTGTGACAATGCTTTGTAAGCACAACATCTGTGTATGTTCCATGACGTCATGGAGATTCCCACCTTTGATCCACCACTCCTCTGAGACACCCTTCCTTTATTGTGATAATGCTTTGTAAGCATCCCTAGTGAATTGAAAACAATTTTCCTTACTTGCTGCCATTTGGACATGTGATGATCAAGTTATATACATAAAGTAAAACAAGAACTATTTCATTTGCTATCTTTTTTATGTAGATTGACTAATCTAAACCAAATGGTTAAAAGCCCATATTAAGAAAATGACCCAACCAAATGATCAATGGAAAATACAATTAACTGGTTCTCACCCCTTCCCCTCCCCCCTGAAAAATTTATGCAATTAACCCAATGCGAGATGATAAGATGGAAGGGGATGAGCCCTCACCTTCCCCCCCCCTTTCCCCTCCTGAACAAATATGGAGAGAGGAGAGAAGAAGAGTGGAGATGAGGAGAGGGCACACCTATAGAGCACACCACAAATGGCTAACTGTATACTAAATTAGTTGAAAAGAATGAATATATACAAGCCCCTTTAGGGTTAGGGTTTCCAACCCTTTCCTTTTTAGCACTCATGTGTTAGTGCTATGCACATATGATAACACATGATCTTGAGATAGTTCCTCAACAACTTCCCTCAAGATCAACATCATGAAGTAGGCCTTCCCTCAAAACGATGATTATGGGGAAACCAAGAGGCCTGACATTTGATTCCCTCACACCCCTTTAATGGGAATGTACTTCCTCTGAGTCAAACCAAGAGCTTCTCAGTGCTTCTCAAAAAGCTCTTTTCCAAGTGGTTTCGTAAAGATATCTGCAACATTTTATCTGTTGTCTCACAAGGTTGCAATGTGATGTCATGAAGTGCTCTCTGACACATGTGCTTTGTCCTAGAGTGATATATTGAATTCTTGGCTAATTCTTTAGTCGATTGATTATCACAATATATTATTGCTGGCTTTGTCTCCTCAAAGTAATCAGTTTCTGACAATATTCTTCTAAGCCATATAGCCTCACATGCACCTGTGTGAGTTCTCTATATTATGCTTCAATTGAAGATAAAGAAGCAGTTGGTTGTTTGTTTGACAACCATGATATAGCACTTTGAACAAGAAAAAATGCATATCCTTGTGTGGATCTGCTAGTCTCATGGAATCTCCCACTGTCACAATATCCATGCAACCTTGGATGACTTCTGCTATATTTTATTCCAAACTCTCTTGCACCTCTTATGTATCTCAAGACTCTCTTGGCTATATTCCAGTGAGACTGTTTTGGATTTGCCATAAACTGTGCAAGTGAGTTAACGGCATAACAAATATCTACCCTCGTGATGATGGTCAAATATATAAGAGATTCGATGAGTTGCCGATAGTACGTTATTGATTGTGGGCTTTTGTGGATCTTTAGTAATTTTCAAACTCTATTCCATGGGAGTGGCTTGCTTTAAGTTGTAGATACTTTTCTCAAGATGGCAAACCTGACGCTCTTTCCCTCGTTCAACATACCCTACTTCTTCTTGGTGGTCTGCTTTCTCTAGACCATCTGAGTTGTTGCTTTTCTGGGGGTGTCTCTAGCAATTCTACCTCTTCTTCATCAATCGTTTCTATAGGTGATTGAATAACTAGTGTGACTATATCCTAAATATTTGATGATTTTGATTTTGATTCTTCATCAAAGATTACATCTTTGGAGAAAATGACCTTTCAGTTGATGGGATCATAAAACCTGTATGTTTTGCTCTCTTCATTGTAGCCAACCATGATGCTTGCAAGTTACGTGACTTGACATCCAATTTTTAGTGATGATGGTCATGTATATGGGCATATGCTATGCAACCAAATATGCAGAGATGCCCAAATCATGGCTTGTATTGAGTGAATGCCTCATAAGGTGTCGTACCTTGAATCAGTTTAGTCAGAAGTCGATTAAGCAAGTAGTTTGCAGTGGCAATTGCTTCTATCCCCCATACTAATTCAAAATATGCCTCTCACTGAGCATTGCTCTAGCACTACCTGCTAAACTCCTATTCTTCCTTTCAACTATTGTATTCTACTGAGGAGTATCTTTGCACATGTGAATTGTCTTTGAATGCCATTACTTTTGCAAAAGTTCATGAATGCTGAAGACATGTATTCACCTCTTATATCTAGTCTCATGACTTTGATCTTTCTACTTGTTTGGTTCTTGAACAATTGATGCTACGGGTCTGTGCATAACCCCATACATTTGTATGTATCAAATCAAGAACACTTCTTGCTTGAGAGGTGCTTCTACCAAAATTGGTTCTCTTTTGTTTACAAAAGAAACATGCTTCGCAAACTTTTCCAAGAAACTAAAGATTCGGAATTCCAAGTGGCATATTTTGGTTTCTCAATTGCATTAGACTTTTAAATTTGACATGTCCATATCACTTGTGTGATACTGCAAAAAGTGGCATCAATTGTTGTTGAGCTGACATGGCATGTAAGTCTGGTACCGAAACTAGCATTCTAAACAAGCATCCTTTCTTAACTGATTTTTCTACTAGGTAGCTGATATTCTCTAGATTTGTATCTAATTGTGCATTCATCCCCATCGACGGTGACTTGATAGTTGTGTTTTGTCATTTTCCTAACAAGAAATTCTTGCTGGAGCTTTGAAGCATGGAGTAAATCTTTCACCAATCCTTTTGCACCAATGAATTGTTCATAGGGACAATGCACATTGCCTTTCCCTACTGGATTTGGTGTGTTATCTGCCATGTAGATAACATTCTTCGGACCTTCTAATGGTTTTATCTCTATGAACCATTCTTGATGCTTTGTCATATCAGATAATGCACCACTGTTGATGTACCTAGGATCTTGATCTACTTGATCACCTTGATAGCTGCATTCCCCTTTGGAATCACAATCAATGTTAATGTGCATTGTTTTAGTCTTCTGCATATCCTCACTTGCAAGATACACATTCTGAGGTTCATTGGCATAATGATCGAGACTTGAATGTCTATTATGGTGATTTCCTCTTCCACAAAAGTTCCCTCGATTGTTGCTGGTACATTGACCTCCTTGGTCATACTGGAGTCTTGCTACAATCTCTTTCATAGTGTCCAAACTTATGATAGTAGCTGCATTGAATATTTGACACGGTGGTGGATACATTTCATCTTCCATGAAATCTCCCTTGATTGGAATGGTATCCTCTTCAATGCTAATGCTGATCCTACTGCAGATGCTCTTGTTGATGCTAACTTCGATGTTGATGACCACTTCTTTGAGATGCTCTACTCTATCTCTGCCTCTACCTCTGCCTTCACCTCTGTCTAAAGCTATGAATGCTTGATCATTGTAATGCCCTTTGCATGCTTGAATGGCCTAAGTCCTGAGTTCTTCCTAACTAACACTAACTATAGGTCTTCAAGTGTTAGAATTTTCCTTTAAATGAAAATACTCTAAACTAGACTCTTGTATCCCTCTCCTAGTCCATTCAGGATGACTTGAACCATTTATGTAGGATTCATAGTTTCTCCTACTGTGCTGCGAGTTTATTGTTGTAGTCCTTGATCCTGAGTACATAAGCATGACTAGTTTCATTACTATTGTAGAAACTCTGGTTGATCTGGTTTCTCAATGTGAGATTCTTGGATGTGTTCTAGACTCATAAAGAGCTGCAAATATATCCCATGCTTCTTTAGATGTCTTCACTCTGTTGAGCTATCCAATTATGACATCTTGCACATTCTATTTAATCAAACGATATTCATAGTTATCTTTCTTGTCCCATTCTTCCTGTGCTTGAGCAATGGCAAGATCTACCATAGGTGTGGACACCATTGGTGTAGGTGTAGATCCTTCTACTCGTGCTGCGGGGAAATGGCAGGAGTTGTTGTTGGTACACTAGATTAGACCCATCGACATACTCCCATTTGTCTTGAAGTACAAGAATAGTCTCCATTCAATATTTCCATGTGCCAAGGTGCCTCCAAATTGAGGTTGCTAGTAGTAGACATGGTGCAAGAAATAGTACTCAAAATGCCCATGAAAAACACAATCTAAATCAACTACAAAACAATGTCTGTATCAACTATAATTTTTTATAAGGCTTATGTGGCAAATGATGCTGGGAATAGCCAAGAGGCTTTACAAGGCTGAAAATAAAGTGCACAAATGCCGAAACAATAGCCAATCAGGCTTTACAATGGTAGCATATGAGTGCAAAAAGAAAAGATGTGCAATCTACCCTCTGATCAATCTACCAATATCTCTGAATACTCTGGAATCTGCTCATTGATGTGTAGAAGGTCGAGTTTTGTGACATGTGATGATGTGAAAATACATGTGAGCATAGGGACTGACTCTAAGTAGGAACTAGTCGAGAATTTTTGGGCATGGCTTCAAATGGCTGCTTTGGAGTTCTCTTCTCTATGGATGAACTAATCTACTTTGATCTAGATCTAAACCAACCATTGAATGATGAAGAGCAACAAATAATTTATTTTCCTTTTGTTCCTTTTAGATGCAGGGTCAGATGCGTCGATGTAGAGGCTTAAACGTGTGTAATAAGGGGGTAAGAAGTGGATTTGATGCCGAGGCTAAAAAGTGTGTGATACAAGTGCCAAAATGTGCATGTGATGTGATGAGCATGTACATCACAAAAAATCAGCTGGTTTCCTTTTTGGATAACCCTTGAATTCTTCATGGATCAAGAGATACAGCTTGATCTAGGTAGAGGGGCAAAAAAGGGTGAAAATGATGATATGGCTCTGTGATGTGTCTAGTGGATTTCTCCTAGATGCAACACTCAAAGCAGCACTGAATTCAGCATGAGAGTATTGCTTTAAAAAAGCAAAAATGGTTCATAAGGTCTTCCCATGATCTTGTTCCAAGCACTGACGATTTGGCAGACCAAGTTACTGTGGAAAGACACGGTGGATCACCGAACCAGGCCTGATGAAAGAGGTACTTGTAGCTAACCAGTTCTGGAACGTTGTATGTTAGTGCGGCGGCTAAGAGTGATTATCGGCGAGTATGGGCGTAAATCTATTCAGGTACCTGCGCCTTTCCTACGTCGACCAGGATTTGCAACAAGTATCTTCTATTCTTACAATTTCACCATTGTGTATCTGCTTATAAAAGCAACCCGGCACACTGTCTATGTAGCGCCTTTGCATTGCTACTGTCCAAGAGAAGCTGTGCTTTGTAATCGCTGGCATTTTCCCTGTGTCAATCATGACTACCCCAGATCAAGAGAACAAACTCTCTGGAGGCTCTATGGACACCAGTAGCAGCTAGCTCGAGAAAGGTTTCTAGAATCGGTCGTTCACTTGTTCATATTTCTCAATGCTTTTCTAAATTGGAATTCCTCAATTCGTTTGTTCACCAGCTCCATGCACAGTAGTAGACGTTCCTATTTTGTCTACCCCACCAAAGGGATCCACCAAAGATGGCAGCTTACTGAAAAACTCGCCTATCAAGAAGCCCAGCAAGAAAACCTTAAAGAACTGTTTCCAGGCAGCCATGGAGGAAGCGTATAATGAGGGTGAGGCTTTTGGTGTTGTTTCGTTTGTTGTGTTTCGTGTTGCAATTCTTATAGATGCAACCATTAACGTACAATATGCTTCTCAGTCTGAAAACAGCTAAGGCGCCAAGGCTGCATGATCCAAATTCAATGCAAATTTGTTTTAGACATTGAACCACCTTTTGTTGTTGTAGAGGAGGACGTCTCGACCATTGTCACCCAATGATTTTATTGAAAACTGTAAACGAACGAAATGTTTAACTTGTAGAGCATTCGCCTTGCTTACATATGTTATTTGTCAAGTTACTGTGTAGACAAACGAAACGGTAAACTTGTAGAGCATTGGCCTTGCTTAAATATGTTATTTGTGAAGTTCTAGTTTAACGTTTAGAAATCACACTCGTTTAAAATTGCCTGTGCAGCCCGGTTTATTGTGAATTCATTAAAGGAGTTCTGAAAAAAGAAAAGATCACTGGCCGAGACTTTTTTTCCCACTTCTTTTGTTATGTAACATTTCAAGCACGCTTTCGTCTTCTACTCTACACAAAACAAAACAAAGCACGCATGTTCATACTCTAGTAAAGTTTTCAATTACAACACTATGGCCAAACTTCATGTTGACACAATTAATAACAAGACGCTCTAAAACGAGTAGACACACTTTCTTCTTTTTTTTAGCCTTGTTTCTACGTTTTGTAAGAGGCTACTTTTCAAAAAATCCATTTTCCACACCAAACCGACTAAGGAGCTTAGCACATGGGAAGAAATAGGATGGGAATGGGAAAAGGTCGTCCCAAGTGGTCCCATGCATATTTCTATCCTATTCCCATCCCACCATGTGCTAATAAAAAAAGAACTAGGGATGGGTTTAGGAGGAAGAGGACACATGGCATCATTTCATGTGTTTAAGAGGTGGGGACCTTGTGGGGACAAGGACACATGTCATCTTTCAATGTTTTTGAATCCCTAAAAGGGGGGAACCCATTTTGGCTGCCAGGGTCTAGAGGCCATGGTCCAGGATGGGAGAAAAAGTAGCTACTCCCATTCTAAATCCATCCTAGACCACTTGGTGTAGGATGGGAGTAATGATGACAAAAAGATTCCCATCCCAAACCCACGCTAGCCCCATCCATGTGCTAAGGCCCTAAGTAGACCCTTTCTCTACACTTGGTTTGCAGCAAGCTCAAGTGTGAGGCCCAAGATTGAGAAAGGCAAATCAATTGCGATCTTCGAGCCACCACACAACACATTCGATGACCCTCTCAATGCAACCGCAGATGTTCCAATTACTATCTGCGTTTTAATTACTATAGTCCCTACTCATTCTTTCAACCTCCCTGTCTTGCCCATCAACGCATTGGCTGACTACATACCATATCAGTTTGCATTTGAGGGAAAAGCCCTGGTGAAGCATGGGACCTTCAAAGCAAAGGATGTCTCCTACCCAGTCTTCATGCGTATGGACTTGACGGATGCGGATTGCTGCGAGACAATCACTCTGCACGTGCCTCACACTTACTTGTCCAAGTTGCAAGAAGTGCTACAGGTCGACAATTTCTATAGGATCGAGGGCCCTATGATCGCAAAGAGAACGGCAAGCGAGGGTGGCACATCCTTTGTTTCGTTTTGTGAGACTGGACACTACGACAATGATAATCAAGGGCGAACCATTCAACAGAGAAAACATTCCGAGTGTATGTGCCTTAGGCAGCAAATCGGGTTGAGAACAACAAGACATCATTTGTTTCCTTGATGGGCACCATTGCTTTTGTGATTGTCAAGATAGACTTAGACGGGCCTCCCACAGAGTAGATCATCATCGCAAAGGCCCCAATCCTGAGGACCATGCCATAGTAAACCATATCTTCAAAACCTTTCCAAGAACCTATGCATAGTTGCCTACTTGGAATGCACCACAACTAACTTGGCGACCACATGCACAGCTGACTTTCGTTTCGGAAAGGCGCCACACACTAGCCTACTTGGTGCAAGAGTTTATAGATGAGGGCATCGTCACATATGTTGCCAAGAATGTTTCTTTCATGCGAGCACGCCACGCGCTGGCAATATTTGACTTCACCATTCTAGTGGCAACTCCAGACGGCAATTTGTACACCTCTCTCCTCCGCAACTTCCCAAGCCATGTCTCCCAACTGGGGTATGGGAAGAAGGTACACCGTCTAATGAGGCACTTTGTCTAAACTATGCAAACCAATACCTCCATTGCTGACAGGTGCTTACACAACACTGGGCGTATGGCAAGCTACAAACATTGTCCGCCCTATAAAAGAACGTGGAGCTTGTGGTTATTGCTAGTCATAATAAACACTTTCGTAGCAGTCGACATGCGAATGCGTGAGTTAAAACATAACTCATGATGAACCAATCGGAGAAGTGGACATACTGTTATTATCTTTTCTACCTTGTTGATGTAAATGTGAATATCTAGCTCCTTTATTAATGTAGTAATGCTTTCTATAGTAACGTCATTAGAATAAAATGAGTTTATTGATGAGACTATTTCAAAAATTTCTAACATCTATGCTTGATTTTCTTCACTCACTTTCTGCATCCACTCACATCCATCAATGAGATAAATCTGTCATCAGAAGAAGAGGATCGTAGATGATCCCATACTGAACACAAGGTTCGACGCGACCACACAACAAAGGAAATCGACATGCTGAATAGTAGCTACACAAAACCAAGCACAAAGTGCCCTAATTGTTCTACAGAAACGCAGCAAAAAACGACCACAACAATCACGTCTTCGAAATGCTACAAACAAAGCCTGAGACATTTAATGCCGTCGACCATAAGCACAGTGACATGCAGCAAAAAAATAGGGTTCTCGAAGGACATAAGGTAAACAACGGGTCTGCATAAGCAACTGAAACTCAAGGCATGATCGTCGAAATATGTTCTGGAAACTTGGACATTAGTGACGGCATAGTCAATGGAGCAGAGGCAATATACAAAAAGTCACAGCACGACACCGATGGCGAGACATTCACGAACTCCAAAACATGAGAAATAACAAGAGCGCAACAAGGAAGCAAATACAATAAAGATGTGCTACCACAATGGACACCTATAAAAAAAATAACACGAGAGTTCCAAATAGGAAACAATCACCTAAACACTACCACAAGGAAATAGTTCCTAGTCCAATTAGCTTCGGCGGCAAGAACAATCCATCGATCGCAAACGACTCACAATGGACTCCATCGTAGTCGACCCCACAAACATCCAGATGCATGGCTTGTCATACACAGCTCTGTCACGAGTGAGAGACCCATAAAGACTTTACTTGCTACAAAACATACAAACAAAGCATGTCAAAGTAGACAAAGATGTTCTTCACGAGATCAAGCGCTTGCAAACACAGCGAATGTGGCCATTTGAAACGCAGGCGATACTAAAGCCAGGCCAAGCCACTGACACAATACAAAGTCTAAACACAAGGTCTTTCCAATGCCACAAACAAGACATACTACGATGTCAAGCGATCATGGGAGCAACAATACTATGCCTCCAAGAGACACACGAAAAACAAGTCGACAACGTGACTTTGCCAGGGTTTAGCCACACATTGACAGGACAAGGGATAGGCTTAGCAACATACTTCAAGCAAGGCATTAACATCGCGCACACCACAAGCATATACCGAGATGGGTGCAACTGCCTATTCGCAATGTTTCAGACACAAACAGGCAAGCACATCGCCATTACAAACGTCTACAAAGCACCCCGAGCAAAAACCAGCATGCTCGTGCAAATACTACAAGAATTGGAAAAAACAACCCCCAAACACCACAACGCATACATTCTAGGGGACTTCAACATTAACCACCCAACGAGCAACACACAAAAGCAAAAGCTTACCCAATCCATGGCAAGACACAACATGACACAAATCATTACAGACCCAACAACAATATATGGAAGTATTGTTGACAACATATGGAAAAGCACAACAGCACCATACAACTCACACGGAACGTACTTCGTGTACTGGTCAGACCACTCTCTCATCTACGCCTCCATGTCATGAGCGTGCACTACAACAAAAGGATTGTCCCCAAAAGCACAATCCAAACAACCGCACTTTCAAAAGAGAAAAGGCAGGCCACCTGAACTATGTTCACCTTGTTTTACTTTTATGGAGTCAATCGGTAGTTGGGAAGCTAGAGAGAGAGAGAGAGAGTTAAACGGTAACCCCAGTGTCAAAAATAAATTGGAGTAGAGGGGGCTGCAGTGCCAAAAAAGCTAATGCTGATGGGAGTTGTAGATTGAAAGTTATAGAGTTTAGAAATTATGCCCAAGTATTCTGATGAACCTGGGCAGCCATTGGGAAGGCACGCAAAGCTTTTGTCACGGACAAATCTTATGATGGAATTTATCAAAGTCTAATGACCTTGGAAATTGCTCTGCCGGTGGAGCACCAGCCACGAAGTTTTTATCATTTTTGAAGAACGTAATGATCCCAAAAGCTGGATTTTGTACAGAAGATGTCGCCTTGTACAGCTTTGTAAAAAAACTTCCTTTATGTTTTATGAGCAACAATCGTGGTCTGCAGCAGCAATTATGCTTCTTTTCTCCCAACCTTATGATTTTAAAAGCGACGGTACGGTTGTTGCCAAGTATTGTGTAAGGAAAGTCCGAAGATCAATGCCGCTCTCAAGAGTAAGGTCACATGGACAAACATTTCTTACGATCCTTAAAACATGTGGAGGCATGCAAGACCTGAAGCAGGGCAAGCTTATCCATGCCCGTATCATTTATTGCGGTTCGGAATCTGATGTATATATTGGGGGCTGCCTTATCTATATGTACACCAAATGTGGGAGCTTGGATGATGCACGGAGGGTATTTGATAGATTGGTGAACCAAAGTGTGGTGGCATGGAATGCAACGATCTCTGGTTATGCCAATCAAGGGCGTCTTCAGGAGGCACTCTATCTTTTCCAGCAAATGCAACTAGAGGGTGTAACGCCAAATTCCATCACCTATGTATGCATCTTGAAAGCATGTGCGAGTACAGAAGCCCTGTCGCAGGGCAAGCTGATTCATGCCCACATCATTGGAACAGGTTGTGAAAGCCATGCATTTGTTGGTAGCGCCCTCATTGTCATGTATGGAAAATGTAGAAGGCTGCATGATGCTCGCAAGGCCTTTGAGAGATTGCAAAAGAAAGACATGGTGGCATGGAATGCAATAATTGCAGAATATACTCAGCATGGACGTTCACAGGGGGCTGTCCAACTTTATCAACAAATGCAACACGAAGGCATAGAGCCCAACCAGGTGACGTTTGTCTGCATTCTCAAAGCATGTTCCAGCTTGACAGCCCTAGCCCTAGGCAAGAAAATTCACAGTCACATAATTGAAAGCAATTTTACGTCAGATGTAATTGTTAGCAATGCACTTATAAACATGTATGCTAAGTGTGGAAACTTCGGGGGTGCATGCAGAGTATTCCAAAAACTGCAGGGAAAAAATGTCGTGACATGGACCAGCATGATTGCAGGCTATGCTCAGCATGGGCATTGTCAGGAGGCTTTCCGACTCTTTCAGCAAATGCAAGAGGAGGGCATAGACCCACACTGTGTCACATTTCTTAGCATTTTGAAAGCATGTTCAACCACTGTTGACTTATATCAGGGACAGCTCATTCATTCTCACATTATTGAAGATGGTTGTGAGTTGGATATACATGTTGCCAGCACCGTCATTGACATGTATTCCAAATGTGGGAGCTTGCAGGATGCCTGCAAGGTGTTTGACAATTTGCAAGGGCGAGATGTCGTGATTTGGAATGCATTAATTGGTGGATTTGCTGAGCATGGGGATTTTGGAAAGGTTCATTGGCTGCTCAACAAAATGCAAGAGGAAAATGTGAAGCCTGATATGGTGACGTGGAACGTATTAATTTCAGGATTTGCCCAGCATGGACACTGTTTGGAAGCTCTGCAAATTTTCCAGCAAATGCAATGCGAGTGCATGGACCCAAACACTATAACTTTTGTCACTGTCCTGAAAGCATGCTCAAGGGGGGTGTTTGTAAATAAGGGCAGGCTGATGCATGCACACATTATAGAAAAGGCTTGCGAGATGGATGAATATGTTACTCAAGCTCTTATTGACATGTATACCATGTGTGGGAGTTTAGAGGATGCACGTAAGGTGTTCGATAAATTGCACGACTGTAGTGTACCTACATGGAATGCAATAATTTCTGGGTATGCACGGTATGGATATAATCAGGAGGCTGTTAAACTTGTTGAACAGATGAAACATTTAGGCCTAAAGGCCAACACAGTGACATGGAATTCAATGATTACAGGAGCTGCCGGGCATGGGCATGTCCAGGATGCTTTTCAACTTTTCCAAACAATGACTATAAAAGGGGTGCTACCAGACAAAGCCACATTTTTATGCATTCTGAAAGCATGCTCTAGCATAGGAGCCCTCAATCAGGGCAAGGAGATTCATGCAGCTATCATAAAAAGTGGCTTTGAGTGGGATAACTTAATAAGTAACACACTCATTGGTATGTATGCAAAATGTGGGAGCCTCATAGATGCATGCCAAGTTCTTGGCAAGTTGCACACAAGAGGTCAGGTAACTTGGAACGCAATGATTGCAGCATATGCACAGCTTAGCAATTATGAGCTGGCCCTGGAGTGTTTTGAGGCCATGCTGCAAGAAGGCTTGAAGCCAGATAGTGTGACATATCTAAGTCTCCTTTCAGCATGTAGCCATGTTGGTCAAGAGAGTGAAGGCTTCTACCATTTTAAGGTAATGAGAGAAGTACATGGCATTCCACCAACTGTTGATCATTATACCTGCATGGTGGACATCCTTGGTCGGACTGGTTACTTGAGTGAGGCTGAAGACTTAATTGAAACAATGCCATTCCAATCCAGTCTTGTTGGATGGACATCCCTGCTGAGTCATTGCAAAATATATGGCTGTGCTGAACTAGGCAGACGATGCTTTGATTGGGCTACCACACAGGAATGTCGATATGGTGCTAGCTATGCACTTATGTTGGGAATCAATTCTGAATGTGCCATTGGGGAAGGCACCTACCAAGTCGATGGACTTAAAAAGAGTGCAAATGCATGGAAGAAGCCAGGGAAGTCCTTTATTGAGGCTGAGAACAAGATGCATGCTTTCAGTGTGCGAGGGAAAAACCATGCTCAAACCGATATCATGTATGCAAAGTTGAGAAGATTAAATGTGAAAATGAAGAATCAAGGGTACATGCCAAGTTTGGACTTGGTTCTGCTTCCACTGTCAGATGACGATCATGAGGATGGTTTGTATGAGTCTTGAGCAAATATTAAGACTGGTGTCCTAGTTATGGCCACATTCGTACAAGCATCCAATTGTCGAAGTGTCTTGGATCACACCCCCTTTTTTTGGGTGCAGATTCCCTGTGTATATTAGAGGTGGTTCATGCATGTACTTGTGGAGCCAGTGGAGCCCCACTACTATATGTTCTAGGTATTCACACGGGGACTGTGGCAGTAGCACAGTGTTGTTCTATATCTTTAGCCTCCAGAAATTGAGGCCAAAATCGAGGGGGGTGTCTGCTTGCTTGAGCCTGGAGTGCTGCTACCAAACACCTCGTACCCACAGCAGATTCGCTGCCATCCAATCTGACACATGTCAATGAAGCCGCCCTATGCAGCCTTTACTGTACAATCTCTTCATTTTATGTCTGCAGCCTCCCATGGGTACTGTTGATGAATATTGAGGTTTGCCCCTGTACAACAATGCCATCGACCTTCCAGGTAGCGAAGACGGCCATGGATCTCGTGGTCACATGAAGTATGTGGCCTTTGTACCCATTCTTCTTCTTACCTGTTGACCATATTGGACTTCCTTGAGTGAACCAATGCTGGTGGGATGCAAAGCTTCCTCCCTATGGCAATGACTTTTTGCAAGGGGGACTTTTCTGCAGCAAACTGGTCTCTTTGCATTTTTGTCCATGTATGAGACTTTTTCGTGAACTTGCAAATGAACTTTTGTATGCATATTATTCTGGCCATTCTAGAAAGTCCTTTTTCAGTTGATTGCTTATAATGTAAATTGATTTTGCACATTAATCTTTCATGAAATGATTTTAGATCATAATTTCATGTGCCTTTGATATATACGAGAACACCAATTGAATAAGAAACATTGGGCTTGATGATTGTCAAGTAGATCAAGCTATCAATGTGCTGATTGTATTGTTGAGGATGTGTATGAAGTGATCTATCATAACCTAGTAACAGTGTTGGATTCCATGGGAGTTGGCATTAGCTTTTAGTCATAAAAGCAAACTTTTAAAAAGCATTGCAGAGTATACTTGCCTCATCAAAATAAGCCATTTTCATTTCTCCATATTTCTATGTGAAGAAAACAGTGGAGATCTTCATGTTCTTCATATCAGACTGATATGTCAGTTGTTGCTTGACTTCAGAAAGAGTTTGCCATTGAACCTCTGATGATCAGGCTATCAACATGGAGTACAACAAGAACTATGTATTTGAAGGGCAAGAGTCCAATCATCGAAAACCCACATTAAGAAAATGATCATGTATTCTAGGATTCCATGCTCATGGTGCTTGTTTTAATCTATACAAGGATTTGTGCAATCAGCAACCTTTATTCTCTTTGCATTTAATAACATTTATATATTTCTTCATTCAAAGAACAATTCAGAAATGCATTTGTCGCATCTATTTGATGGATGGAAATATGACGATTTACATTTTTTGCCAACCTTGGTACTTATGTTGGTCCGAAACATAACATTTGAGAAGATCAAGGGCGGTGGAGTTGGCTTCTTCTAAGTGTCCATCAGATTCAAGATGGAAAGAGGATGGAAAATCAGCATGGTACCCATATTCTCAAAGATACCTCTCCAGAAAAGCCTTGTCATCCGTGGGTCACGATCACTGACAATTGATTGAGGCATCCCGCGATGTTTGAACACATGAGACATAAAAAGTCTCTTCATCTGGTCTGCTGTAATCTTCTTCCATACGGGAACAAAGTGGGACTGCTTGCTGGATCTGCAAATAATGGTCCATATCCCATCATGTCCCGATGATGTATGTGGGAGATCGAAGATGAAATCCATGGCACTGTTCTTCCAAGGTCGATCGGGAATGGGTAAAGGCTGTAGCGATTCAGCCGGCTTTTGTATGTCATATTTCACCTTCTAGCAGGTGATGCATGTCAATATGACTCAAAAAGATATGCACTTCTACATATTTTATCACAAGTACAATAACAAACTCTTTATTTGACAATGCTTTGTGTGTGAGTATCCTTGAACACTTTTCCCCACCATAACTTAGTTCGTAGAACTTTCCTTATCATTAGATTGGTGCAAAAGTGGCCAGTAATGAGTCCTCAATGTGCCTCGGTCAATACCACAATGTGCTCATGGGTAGCACTCGTCAATGGAGGAATCCATCTACCCCTTGCCTATAGAGATATCACCCTATCAAGATGTATTTCTTACATTAACTACCACGAACTAGCACTAATAGCAATTGTTAGTGACTACTACAAGTACTAGCAACTAGTACTAGCTAGCACTCAATACTAGGTAGCTAAGAAGCAATTGAGCATACTACTAAAATGCTAGTAATTTAGCAGGAGTAATGATTGCTACTAAGTCTTTCCGACTACTAGTAATAGCAACTAGCAATACCTAGCACTCTACATTAGTTAACCAGTCATTACCTAAACACAAGACTACGCGGCAAAATATAGTTGAAAGGTCAAACATAGCATGAATTGGAACTTCATAGCATGCTTAGGATGCAATAACATCAATATATAGTTTTTGACTGGAATTTTCAAGATGCCATAGTGCAGGTCACATTTTTGGTAGTTACAACTAACGTAGGGGTACAAACAGAGCAAATGGGGTTTTTACATAGTGGCCTCCCTGAGGGAGTAGGGAGAGGGAGAGGAAGAGTGCCCCCCCCTCCAAACATGTGGTGTGCGCCACATGTTCGGGGGGGGGGGGGCAGTTGTCTCTCTCTCCCATACATCAAGCCCCTCCCACAAACACATGGCATGTGCCAAGTGTTTTGGGTCTCTCTCTCTCTCTCTCTCTCTCTCTCTCTCTCTACATCAAACCCCCCCTCCTTCCCCCCACCATGTGGCTTATGTCAAATATTTGGGGGCGGGGGGGCTTCTCTCTCTCTCTCTCTCTCTCTCTCTCTCTCTCTCTCTCTCCTCTCCCCTCCTCTCCTCTCCCCACTCTCCTTCTCCCTACTTTCCACTCACTCCCTCCCTCTTCTCCTTATAACTTACCCCCCCCTCTCCCCTCCTCCTCTCCCTCTCCATATTTCCCCTCACTTCCTCTTGATCCCCTTCACCCACACCACTATGGTGTGGGTAAGGGGGATAGGGAGGAATAGAAGATTACCTACCAGATGCTACTTTGTTTTAAATTAATGCTACTCCTGAATGGTGTGTAGACATCATTGGGTATTTAATGAGAGGAAGAACACCCTTGAAACTAAGATTAGTGGAGGCACGGAATTTAATTCTAAAAGTTGCCCCCCTTTCAACTAATTGTAGGTCATCTATACTAGAAGGGCAGTGATATGATTCTAAGAAAATGTGTTATGTCACATGAAATCATGCCAATCATAAGAAAAGTTCATGAAGGCATTGCAAGAGGACACTTTGCAAGGGAAGAAATAGCAAGAAAAATCCTCTTCGCAAGATATTGGTTGCCAACCCTTTGGGCCGTTTCTTATGACTATGTAAAAAGATGTCATGTATGCCAAAGAACTATCAAACCCCATCACAAGGATTTCAACCCCTTGACAATAGTTTTACTCCATAAAAAACCATTTCAAAAATTGGGTAAAGACCATATTAGATAATTTGGGAAAACCCTTTAGACGAAAATGTAGCCTTTCTCCATGAAGAAGCAAGAGAAATAAGAAATATGTGAAATAGACTACATTGCCATTCATGAAGTATGAACTACATTATCAAAGAAGCAAGAGAAATAAGAAATATGTGAAATAGACTACATTGCCATTCATGAAGTATGAACTACATTATCAAACAATAAATACAATCTCAATGCATAAAATAAGAAATTTGGTCTGGACAAAGGAATATAAAATATCCATAATCCCATCGAGCGAATGACACAAGTGCCATTCTCCAAATGATGACATGGAGAATTCCTTTAACCTCATTGGGAGAATGAACCTAGTGCCATTCCCCATGTTCCAATAGATTTGTATAAGGCACTCAAATCCAAACTTTGACATAATAGTTATTACAATACAATTTTTAATCTTTGTAATGCTTTCAAATCACGGAATCAAGAAGGAGCATAACATTATTACCATTTCTACATAACCTCAAAGAGAGAACATGTCATTATATCACAATTTTGTCATATCACATGTTCAATCTCTTTAATAAAATAAAAGTATGTGAAATCAAGAAAATGCATAAAAGTGATATTATTATATTGCTAAAATTCTTTTCAAACTGTATATTCAAGGAATAATGAGTAGCTAAAGACGTTCTGATCCAAATCTTCCAATGTAACCTTTGGGATACTTCAAGTTCTGCTTCAGTTATAAAGATCGCAAGGGTTCATGCGGTGCTCACCCTCTCCAATTCCTTCATCAATAGGTGAATCAGCTCTATGTGTCTTGAGAGGCCTCTCAATGCTAGACCAAATCCTAATATGGGGATTATTTGATGTATGTGCCACACACATAGCCTCCATCTCTATCGCCTGTTAGGATGTCTTCACCAGTGCGATCAATTTTCTTTTGCTTGACAATACTTGTAATGCCACATCTCCATTAGTAAAGATGTCAACCACAACTTCATGTTCCCTGCTACTACAATAGTACCTGATGCACTCCTTGATGATGCCGTGCTTCACAACCACCTCTTTTTCATACTCATCGTCCTTGTCAAAATAAAGAATATTATCCTCAATTATTATATATGGCCTAGTGTTTTCTAATAAGTGCTCAAATCCATCAAACCCGTCATGTGAGCTTACAAATGATAAAAAGGAGAAGTTCTCAGACAAACCCATTTGTGCACTCTCTAATTCATGGGTAACACCCAAAAACCTTCTATGCCAAAACCGAGCATCTACCATTACTTCCTTGAGATTTACCATCTCCGTCATCGTAAAAACTGATAGCAATACAAACCGTGATGGAGAGACATTGGCCTCCATCAAACCACAGAGCAACTTCTTTTCTCTAGCTGATTAGCCACCCAAGGTACATAGGCTCGTATGACATTGTCTGGGACAAAGGAGATGGCACCATCAAATGGTTCGACCTTTAAAATTGTCATTGTTGGATCAATGCGCACTCAATGCGCAATAAAAAGAAGATGATCCTTCCTCGCTTGGTGCGCGTTTTGTAATAGTTGGGCCTTCTATTCTTACAAATTCATCTTCTTGCACATCTCGCAACTGTAGAACATACACATGAGGGACATGCAGTGTGATTGTTTGTGAACATTCCTAGGGTCAATCAATTCTATATCTCATCTAATGCTCTTATATTACTATAAAAGTGTGAGAATATATCTTCTATAACCCATATTACAAGTATAACCTTGCATGACTTGAAACTTTTCTTGAGAAGTATATTAGCTTTACCTTTACACTACATTACTCTCTAGGTAGACTTATGAGATAGATGCAAAAAATGGTGATAAAGCCCTCACATCCAACCAATTTAAGGACTTAAAAACACTAAAATTATCTTGAATATACAAATATATATAGAAATCTCAAAATAAAGATAGGTATCTTGAGAAAAATTTCATTGATTACAAGTCATTTTTAGCTGGTTTGACAACAAAAATAAGAGAAAATAGCAGTTATAGCCTAGATGCATTACTAGATACATTCCTAAAGCATGATAATATTTGCCATGTTGATGTTGTATATCTTGAGCAAGATATTCTGCATGTCAAGCACCAAGAGCCTTTTTGGATTATTTAAGATTGAAATTAAATAATATATCTATGGTATATGGCTTATCAAATGATATTTATGGTTTTGAGGATGGTGCACTGTCCTTTTTTAGTGCTTTTGTTGAAAACCCTTGCACCCCTATCACTTTTGGCACCTCTACTGGTTTCGATGCTTCTTATTTAAGTCCCTATGATCTTGCCGATTCTACCATAGGTTGACAGGCAATATCACCCCCTCTTTCCTCCTTTCTTGTCATCCCAAGTCAATATTTGTATCCTAGACTATGTTACCTTTCTCATTTACTTAAGAAAGGGGGCTTAAATAAAACACATGCACCATCCATACCCTATCACCCTCATCCTCACATTGGCATTCCCACCTTATAGGGTCATTCCCTTATCATTTGTAAGAATAAAGGAAATGCATAGATCACACATCCTCTATACCATGACGGCCATCCTAACAAACATTTCAAATTGGCATTCCTTGTTAAAAGTGAGTGAGCCCCCGTATGAGGATCTTGGGGTCAGATGACAGTACTAGGGGGTAGGAATACTTGGAGAGCATGCCAATCTTTGTTTGGAGGCTACATGGCTAGGTCCCATAATCTAAGAATCATTTGTGGAAGTAGAGGGTTGGCTCATGCAAGTACAATAGTAGTAGGAAGAAGCCTTGTTTGTGTAGCAAAGAGTGCCCCAAGATAGCATATGACCCTGGAAGGCCTATTTATAGAGCCTCTCCAAGGCTACTTGGTTGATCCAACCAATTGAATGACAGTCCACTATCCAGTAGGTGGTGGAGGAGCTACTAGGCCCTCTATAAATAGGGGCCAAAGTCATTCCTACACTGAAATCTTCAGCAAACAACATGCCTTGGATTCTTAGGGGGAGAGTTTCCAACAAAGTTTTTTGCCTCAGCCTTGAGTTGTTTGTTTTGTGCCAACATTGAGCCCTGTTTGCCCATAGTTTGTGGAAGAATAAAATCTCAATCTCTCTCTCTCTCTCTCTCTCTCTCTCTCTCTCTCTCTCTCTCTCTCTCTCTCTCTCTTTCATGCACTGTCTCTCTCATATGTGTGAGTTCTTGAGTAGTGAGTTGCATCAATGAGTGTGAAGGATAGAGTTGATCCTTTTTTTTTTCATGGGAGGTTGAATGATTCTACCTCATGATTTCTAACATGGTATCAGAGCCAATCCTGTAGCTCTAGTTTCCACTCTAAAGTAAGGAGTCCCTCCATGACATGAAGTCAACCCTGATTCAATTAAATGTGTGTGTGTGTTGAGCTTGTTCAATTGCTATAGTAAGGTTTCCTATTTCTATTATCTGTGATTTTCAAAAACAATGACTCCTAAGAAGTATAAGGGTTTCGATGGTGGTGGTGGTTCTAGAGGAGCCTCTAGGGCTACAACACCAACTACTCCAAGAATTATTGTACACATGACTGTGCCTGCTACCACTATTCCAAACTTTGGAGAAAGTGGGAAACTTGACAAGACAAACTAACCCATATGGAAGGTGAATATCCATAGCCATTTGATTGCAGCTAGGAAACTTTGGAAGGTCATGATGGGGTTGGATGCTATGCCCATAGACATGGAGGATGTATTAAAAAAATTTCCTTTTGCGGTAGATCCTAATGAGCCCAAAGAATGGGAGGACAAAAATGCTCAAGCCATTGCATTGATCATACGGATGATCTACAATCCTTGGTCTCAATCATTAGTTGTTCAATATGGGCATGGATGAGGGAGATATGATACATGAACACCTCACAAAGGTAAAGATGGTCAGAGATAAACTTGCATTAATCAGTCAAATGGTGGAATCAAGCCAGCTTGCATTACTGCAGCTTGAGATGCTTCCATGGAGTTTCAAATTATTTTAGAGCGGTTCATCTCTTTAACTATAGGAGCGGGGATAGGAAGGCCTAGACGAGAGGCAGAAGGATTGCGCAGCTACATGAATTCTTCTGTAGATAGAGATTCTCAGCTGGATGGGTCCGCTCATGAAATAGGCCTCTTGAAGGGACGAGCGATAGGAGGAGTGACCAATTGGGTAACTATAAGTGCTGAGGGAGAGTGGACGATGTTTGGGCCCACAGAAAAAGCAAGTACTGATGGGGGGGGAGGCGGATCTAGAGTGACAGAGGGGGCTGGGGCGTGGTTGCTTCAGAAAAGAAGTTCTTTTTTTGCTTCCACAAATTCTTCTAGCGCCATAGCTTGATCCAGTAGAGTGGTTTTTTCATTTGTAAATCTATCCTCAGCAGAAAAGCAATCTTGGACTCGGTTGTGAAGCGGACCGAGCTTTTTGACATTAGCTCTTCCTTCCTATAGTAGTCAAGCATAAGGATTCAAACACACTTTTAGTATCCATTAAAACATTATTAAAAGCATTATTACATCTTTGAATCCAAATTGACGAGAGCGCTGTAGATCTGATGGCATTCTAGATTTGAGGGGCCCTGTTAGGAGAGTCCCCAAGTAGGATAACCAAATAGCTAAGGGGGAAGGGAGCAATACATCTAGGAATTATGTCCTAGAGTTCTTTGGAGAAGACACAATTGAGAAAAAGATGTGAATGTCTTCCCGCGCTTTGTTGCACTATTTGCACCATCCATTCCCATGGCCAACCTTTTGGGCTCGGATGGTCATCCAGATTCCCCGATAGAGGATAAGCCAAAGAAGGCACGAGTGTTTCCTCGGGACGTTGCAATCCTAGACCTTGGTAACCTTAGAGACCACATTCTCTCATCATCTCTCCTTAACCACATTTTGTTGAGTCTTGTGATCATTTCCTCTTGGCCCTTCTGAATGAGAGGGACCGGTGTTAAGTTGACCCACCCACCATGGTGGATGGACTTCCATCATCCGCAAGACCAAATGGTGTCTCTTAGGCTTGCTCAGAGGGAAAGCAACATTGAGAGGGATCTCACAAGAGGCCTCATCAAGGGACAAAGCATCGCTAGAGTTGGTTCACTATGACATATGTGGCTCCATGTCTACAAACTCATTTGTAGGTTCGTGTAATTTCCTTAAATTTGTTGATGATTACAGCCATGTGGTTTGGGTGTACTTCTTGGCCAAGAAGTCTCAAGCATTTGACAAGTTCAAGCAATGGAAGGCCACGGTAGAGAAGGAGATAGGGAAGTGTGTCAAATCTTTCTGTACTGATCCAGGGGGTGTGTTTACTTCAACTAAATTTAATACCTTATATAAGAAACACAGAATCAAAAGACAACTCACAACAGCCTACACTTTGCAACAAAATGGAGTTGCTAAAAGGAAGCACTAGACAATCACTGAGATGGGATTAACCATGCTAAGGGGGAAGAACCTTTCCAAGGCTTACTAGGATGAACTTGTAAACAAGGCCATTCACATCATCAATAGGATGAAGACAAAGGCCATTGAAGACAAGACCCCTTTTGAGGCCTACTGTGGGTAAGAAGCCTACCATCTTACATTTGAGAGTTTCTAGTTTAAAAACTTTCACACATGTGCACAAGGATGAAATGACAAAGCTAGATTCTAGAAATTGAAAGTATATTTTTGTTGGATATAGTGAAGAGTCAAAGGTATATCGTCTTTGTGATCCAGAGCAAAAAAAGATCCTCATTGCCTGGGATGTGGTCTTCAAAGAGAAGATTTCTCAACCAATAGAGGAGATTTAGGAAGCCTTCCTAGTACCCAAACTGACAATCATGGAGGTCAAAAAGGCTGAAGAGTCCAAGGAGTCAAAAGACGAGTAGGAAGCACTAAAGCCATCTCTAAAGATGCCATTGACAATGAGAAGATACCTTAGTGGTATTTGTGGACCTCATAGGAGTCTCACGAGTAATAGAGATACCTAACTCCAGTTCTGGTGTACAAAGATCTCAATGCAATGCAAAGAATCCTTCTATGAACTATACCTTAGTGGCTCATATCGATGAGCCCAGACCCTTTGAGGAGACAAAGGATGTTTCAGAATGGCAGGCTACCATGAAGGTGGAGATGGATGCCATTTTGAAGAATGACACCTGGGATTTGTGGTGGACATGCCTTTCAAGTGAAAGGTGATTGGTACCAAATGAGTATATAAGTTGAAGTCCAAATGTGATGGGAGTTTGGACAAATACAAAGCAAGGCTCATGGTAAAGGGGTGTTCTCAGTCATAAGGTCATGATTTTGATGAGACATTTTCTCCTAAGCTCCAATGGTGATCATTCAAATAGTTATAGCCTTGGCTGCCCATCATAAGTGGCCCATTTTTCAAATGGATGGGAAATCTACATTTTTGAATAGGAATATGGGGAGGAGGTATACATGGATGACCCATGAGGATTTCAAGTCCTAGGTTCATCTTCTAAAGTTTACAAATTAAAGAAGTCTCTATACAAGTCGAAACAGGACCCTAGAGCATGGTACCAACACATCGATGATTTCTATTTTGAAAATTGGGCTGAATCAAAGTTTTTCAGAGGACAACCTGGTACCTCTTCTCTAAGGGGGGGAAAGTCTGGTACTAATTTTGTATGTTTAGGATTGGATACTTACAGGTGATTATGTGAGGAAGATCTCTGAGGTCAAGAAGCTTCTAATGAAGGAGTTTGAGATGACAGGGACTTGGGATAATTCCACTATTTCCTAGGGATTGAGGTCAAGCACAATAAAGATAGCATCTTCATCTCGCAAGAGAAATATTGTTGCGAGTTGTTGAAGTGATTTTAGGTGGAGGACAGCAAGGGGGTAGTGATAGTAATGGAGGTCAGCAAGCTAAAGCTGAGTACTCAAGATTCATCTCAGCCAGTGGATGGTAGCAAGTATTACAAGGTTGTAGGTAGCTTGCTTTATTTGACCAATACCATGCCAAATACCATCTCCTATACCATTGGGATGCTATGTCAACTTTTGGCAAAACACAGGGAGAATCATTGGAACGCAGGTCTATGAATGGTAAGGTACTTGAAGGGCACCTACATTTATGGTATTACATACACTAGTGGAGTGGAGTTGGGTGGCTTTTGTGACTCAGATTTTAGAAGGTGTTTCTAGAATACAGTGCTTCAAATGTATATTGTACCTATGAACTAATAAATAAATTTGAAATCATAAGACCAATAGTGATCAATTTTCTTTCTCAATAAAATACATTTAAACTTCTGAATTATTATTCCATATAAGAAGTATGTAACAAAGTAAGCTTTTGTAGTTTTAATAGCGCAAGAATCATTTCAATTCATTTGATATAACCATAACATGTATATCAAACATAAACTTGAATTTGAGTTCCACTACAACACATTTGTAGATGTCATCTTATCATAAACTACTTAATTAAACAAATTCCAATAGCACAACCTAAAACAACTTGAAAATGAATATCTAAAATATACTTTAAAAAAATAATAATAGTTGAAATGCTTTTGCGACACTTGAAAGTTCTATTTACCATAAAATTATTACTACAAAGCCATTAAGGAAGGTTTACAATGTACATAGACTTCATTAACAGAGCTAAAATATTTTTGAACTAACTTCAAAGGCTAGTATCACTAAATTTTAGAAGCACAACTTAACAAATCCTTAAACAACATGAAAATGAATATTCATATCAACAATTAAAGAAGGCATCCACCTTACATAGGATTCATAAAAATATTTATTATTCTAAGAAAATGATTTAAGAAATATTTCTCAACTAACTTCAAAGTTGGTTTCACTAAATCTCAAAAGCAGGGCCTTTAAAAATCCTAAAACAACTTAATCAAATATACTTTCTTTAAGAAATCTATCAGTTGCCACAAGTTGTTGGTGAACAATGGCATACCTCTTAGACAAGGAAAAATCAATTAGATAATGCTCATTGCCATCCATGCTCTATTGAGAAATGAACTACCTATTTTATTTATGCTTCTTCCATATAGATGCTACAACAAATAAGACAAGAGGATGTAAGAAGCAATAGTCAAATGGATACCACACTTGCCTAGAAGGAGGAGAGCTAGAAAGAGTAGGTAATTGTCACATTTTCTTGGAAGAAAGAGAGGTAGGCAAGAGTAAGTGATTGGAAATAAGAGCCATATGCAACTACAAAGGCAATTGGATGATGCCACTACTTAGGAAATGTGTCATAAAGAATTAGGAATAAAAATGGAATGTGACAAAGCATGAAAGGAATGGGAATAGTTCAAAAAAATGCTTAGCTCGATAACAACTACATTGATTGGTCCATGTCTAAGCAAAAGAAGTATTTAAATAAAGGTAAGGAATCCAATAAGGAATCTAAAGGTTATAACTTCTACCTTCATCATAATTTTACAATAAATGCGTGTGGCCTAGGGCGCCAACTTCCTTTAGTAAGAAAACCCATCAAATCTTGAGTATGAGATGAATTTAACAATATCCCATGAGTAGAAATTATTCAAATTAACATGGTTGTGTTCTACACTAAAAGAGCTTCAAATATGTATTTACAACTTGAAATTTGGGTAACACATAAAAAAGTTACATTAATTTGAAAGGAGGTAGATTTTCATATTTTAGTGTATTTTTTGTTTTACCCCCCCATCCAAAAGCCCCCCCCCCCCTTGGGCCTCACATTTTATAAAAAATATGTATAGTTCTTAAAATCTTGCATATTTTTCAAGGTATATACCTTATATTTTGTGGGTGGGGGAACATGAAATTTTCATATTTTTCCCTTGCATATTTGAAAATTTTAAAGGACATCCATGCATATTATATATGGACCTTGTCCCTCCATACCCTAGATTTTGAACAAGGGTAGTAACATATTACATATTGAGTTGGCACCCCACGGCGTGTGGCAAGTTAGTATTTATGATGATTAAATCATGTCCCCAGTCCCACTACATTTTTGAATAGTATATCATTAATTGTATTAGGGATGTGATTTCATCTCTTTCCCTTTCCCTTTGTAACGGACTCTAAATATTTTAATACTATTGGATTATGATGATAAAAGAAAAAGTAGAGATATAGGTTGAACACACACACACACACAGAGAAGAGAGAGAAATTTGTCACAACTTATTATTGTTTATTCATTAGTTACAAATAACGTGAAGCTTGTTATGGACTCTATCATTAAATCCCATCTAGTATGGAGGATAAGGAGCATTTTGATGATTGACCAAATGACATGTATGAAAGACCAAAAATCTTGACAAAGATTGCTATAGGATCAATCCTTGCACTTATTGTGGCAAAAACAATCACTCTAAGAAGTTTTGCAATGAGAAGAAGAAAGTCAAGGCAAATATGGTTGAAGAAAGAACGTGTGTGTGTGTGTGTAGTACTAAAGCACACTTAGTACTATTTAGGACCATGACACAGGTGATGATGCCATAGAAGGTGCCCTCTTAAGGATGTGCCAATGATTTAGGAAGTCCCTATGATGTCAAGCTGATTGCCTTTGATGTAGGAGAGGTGCCTGTGATCTAGGACACCCTCTCTCCCACTCTATAAATGAGAGGCTTCTCTCTCACAATCAATAAAACACACTTTTGGATTCTTCTTGTGTTCTCAACTCTTGTCATAATGCATCTCTTCCCTCCACCACTTCCCAGAGGTGAACAAGTCTTTTGGAAACTCTCCTTCCAAGGACTCCAAGTCACACTTTCTATTGAAGACTTTAGTGCAAGAATTAGATGAAGAAATGAGGGGCCTATTAGAAAAACAAGAAGAGAGATATAGGAAGCAACCAGGAGGGAACAATAGTCTCCTCCACAATCAGCACATATTCACCCCACACAATACAATTAAACACTATTAAGATCAACACCCATACATAGTAGATAAGAACTAACTATGGTTGAGTCAGTGTGACTCACCTTATTCACCTACTCACACAACAGGAACAATAACCAAGAGCTTGATTCCCAACACTCCCCCTCAAGCTCAAGTAGGGAGCATCACACTAAGTAGCTCTCTAAAGTATGTAAACTTATCTCTACCCAATGACTTGGTAAAGATATTTGCAACCTGATCTTCAGTCTTCACATGTATGAGATTAATCTTCTTTGATAACACCATCTCTATGATGAAATGGTAGTGTACCTCAATATGCTTAGTTCTAGCATGATAAACTAGATTACTTGCCAACTGCACACTACTCATGTTATCACAATAAAGTCTGACTAGTTTTTCCACATGCATTCCCAAATCCTGCAAAAGCTTCTGAAGCCAAGCAATCTCACATGCAACCAATGTTGCACCTCTGTACTCTGCTTTTGTACTAGACAATGCCACTATGGGTTGCTTTTTACTATTCTAACTCACCACTGCACTACCAAGGCTGAATGCATAACCACTGGTGGATCTCCTATCATAGGCACATCCTGCTCAATCTGCATCTGTGTATCCAACCAATTCTATATCCTTTCCATACTCATAAAAGAGTCCATATTGATATGTTGCCTTGACATAGTGCCTAATCCTTGTCACTGCATCCAAGTGAGGCTTCCATGGCTTCTGCATAAACTGACTAATGAGTCCCACAGCATATATTAAATCAGGCCTGGTAATAGTCAGATAAATCAAGCTTCCAACCATCTGCCTATACATGGTAATGTCATCAATCTCAGCTCCAGAACCAACCATCGTCTTCAAGTTTTGATCCAATGGAATATTCATTGGTTTGCAATCCTTCATGCCAAACCTCTCCAACATATTCAAGGCATACTGCCTCTACATAAGCCAAATTCCATCAAGTGTTCTCAACAACTCTATGCCAAGAAAGAACTTCAAGTCCCCTAGATCCTTCATATCAAACTCCATTTTTAGCTTGCTCTTAATTCAGCAATGCCATCATCATCACTACCAATCAGAATCAGATCATCAACATAAATCACAATCACAACATATCCACCAATTGTCTCCTTTGTGAACAGTGAATGATCAGCCTTCCCAACTACAAAACCAAGCTCCTACAGGTATCTAGTGATCCTTTCATTCCATGCTCTAGGTGCTTGCTTCAGCCCATAGAGAGCTTTCTTCAACCTGCAAACATAGTTGGGATAGTCAGGGCCCTCACATAACCCTCGGGCTAAACCATATATACTTCCTCCAACAAGTCACCATTTAGGAAAGCATTCTTGACATCCATTTGCTGCAATTTTCAACCATTTACAACAGCTAATGCTATGACAGTTCTCACAGTTGCCATCTTGGTAACAGGGCTGAAAGTTTCCTCATAATCTAGCCCATACTGTTGTGCATACCCTTTGGCAACTAGCCTTGCTTTATATCTTTCCACTAATCCATCAGACTTGCATTTTACTTTGTAGACCCGTTTGCAACCAATAGGATTCTTGCCTTCAAGCAACTCCACTAAATCCCAAGTCTGATTAGTGGTAAGAGCATCCATCTCCTCATCCATGGCATTCCACCAATGACCATGTTGCACACCCTCACCAAAGATAGTTGGCTCAGTATGTCCCATAACTTTTGTCATATATGCGACGAACCATTCAGAAAATCCATTGGATTTGCCGAATGGTTCAATCACGCATAATGCCGAGTAGCATAACCACTGTAAGTTAACCTGTCAACAAGATCCCTGACTCTTTATGACCACCTCACTGGAGTGCCTGACTCTCCTCATTCATGAGCAGGTTTGTACCTGCTTCCCTTGACTCCAGGTGTAGACACAGATGGTATACCTAGCTCACTATCCAAACTGTCACTACATGATGAATCATAGCCACAATTTGATGGCCCAGGGACATCATTTTTAGCTTGCGAAAGCACCTCAACAACCTTGACTTTCCCTTCATCTCTCCCCCTCACTGACATAGCAGTGTCAGTGGAATTGCATAACCTGCCAGACCAAGGATTCATTGTAGTAGAACCAATAGATGTAGGGCTGATTTTTATCATATGCATGACCTACAGATGCATCATTTGGAACATCCACTTTCGGCTTGCCATACCAAGATTCCAACTCATCAAAAACAATATCTTGACTCACCATAGTCTTCTTGGTCGATGGGTTGTAGCATTTGTAACCCTTCCAGTTCTGTGCATAGCCAACAAACACACATCTTTCAGCTTTGGGATCCAACTTCCGTCTCTTTTCATCTAGTATATGCACATATGCCAAGCTGCCAAACACTTTTAAATGACTGACATCAGGCTTCTGTTGATACAATTTCTCATATGGTGTGAGCATATGAATGCCAATAGTAGGAGTGCGATTCAGCACATACACTACAGTTGCAAGTGCATCTGCCCAATAATAATTAGGAGGTTCTTTTCATTCAACATGGCTCTACCAGATAAACCAATCAACCCATTCTTACGTTCAGCCACTCCATTCTGTTGTGGTGTATATGGACATGTAAGCTCCCATCTAATTCCATGATAGGCCAAGAAGTCATCAAATTCATTTGACAGATATTCACCTCCATTATCTGATCTCAAGCATATGATATATGACCCAAACTCCTTTTCAACATGTTGCTTAAAATGCTTGAAGGTAGGCAGGACCTCATCCTTATGTTTCAAAAAAAATATAGCCATGTTTACCGGCTGAAATCATCAATAAATGTGACATAATATGATGAACCTTCCATCAAGGTAGTCTGAGCTGGACCCTAGACATCAATGTGAATCAACTGCAAGGGTCTATTACTTTCCCACATATGCCTAGTAAATGGCAACCTGGATTGCTTCCCAAATTGGCATGCAGGACATACATGCTCGAAAGCATTATACTTAAACTTTGGTAGGCCAACAACAATGCCTTTATGCTACATATTTTCAGCTTCTGAATATTAATATGACCAATGCGTTTGTGCCAAATTTCCAAATCAGAGACAACATTCATACCATGGGTAAACATGGTAGCCTTTAGTTCCGGCATGCCTACATCTAAAGTAAACATTCTTCCTTGCCTTTTCCCTTTCGCAATCAACTTGTAGCCATTATGAAACTCCTCAATGAAGCATCCATCCTTATTAAACCAGACTTGCAAGTTCTGCTCAGCCATTTTTCCAACAAACAACAAGTTCTTGGTGATCAAAGGCACATGCAACACTTCACGCAACTTCTTGGTCTGACCATCATGCATCACCAGAGGCACAACACCCTTGTGTGTAATGTCATGCTGTGTATCATCTCCTATGCAAACATAACCATGCACACCAGGAGTCATCTCATCAAACCACTCTCCATGTGGTGTCATGTGATTAGATGCTTCTGAATCAATATACCATACATCATCCAAGCCACCATCAGTAGGCTTATGATCCTGCACATGCATCATAGCAAATAGCTGATCTAAGGATGTCTCATGCACATGACTAGAAGAGGCAAAATGACCATGCTGATTTGCCTTTCCTCTTTGATTTGCTTGCTTCTTGAAACAGTCTCTAGCAATATGGCCAACCTTGCCACAGTAATGACATGTCTTATCACTATTAGGATTATGCATTTTTGTTGCGGTTGCTGCAAGTACCTCTACCATGAGAAGCACCTCTCCCCCTACCTCTAAAGGCTCCACCTCCTCTCTGAGGTGACTGACTAGGGGTCTTAGGGACATGCCTACCATCACCTCTACTATGGAATCAACCTCTGTGTCGTCCACCATGGCCTTTTTTATTAGAGGAAAACACTACATCACTATTCCTTGAGCTACTACCATTGGTATTCATCCCAAGCTTCACTTCCTCATGGATCAAAAGAGCAACCAGCTCATTGAAATCTTGCATATTCTACCTCACAGAAATAGAAGTGTCAAATGACTTATATTCGAGACCAAGTCCATTCAGAGTGACTGCAACCATGTCATTATCATCCACAGAAGCATCAATAGAGGCCAATTGATCAGCTATAGTGGGGAAAAGTTACAAGTCGCTTGTGGATCTTGGAATGCATAAGCCAAGAGGTGATGGGTATGATGCACTTCTACTACAGTCCCGAGCCTCACAAAATCACAATGCGCATTTGAGTTTAGGAGTCGATGTACAAGAAGAATAACTATATGAATATGCGGGACCTCATGCAATATTCGATTTTGGACTGAGCAGAATGGTAAACTCGATAAATGCCATCAGCTTTGAATAGTATACTCTGTATGTGAAAAGTTTCTGGTTATCTCAAGTCTATAGACCACTTGATGGCTAAGGAAAACTGACGTCCCTTAGAATACAAGTTGCCGAGAGCCCAGAACTCCGGCAATGGAGACTTTAAGGCTAGCCAAAGAGCCTACGGGTTTATTGGTAGAGTTCATGGGGTCATACTTTGTGAGTCCAAATTTTGCACTCACATTATAGTCTTTATATTTCCCACGAGATATTCATAGATACAGAGGGTAGCATACCTCATTGCTTCAAAGATATCAAGCTCTTCTTGAGTATGGTTCGTTCCCTTGGGAGATTCACTTTATTGATCTGGCTGTTTGTATTCTTTTCAATGATAGCATCGTTAGATGTTGTTTGAATGGAATGATATCCTTTCAAAACTACTGCATTTTTTTGGGGTGAACATACTCTTGGAGAAGGATGAAATTTTAATGGGAGAACAATGTTATTGCTTATAGTTCAGATTATCCTAGAACACACTATTCAAAATTTTTGGACTTGTGTAAAGTTCAATTTGAGAAATGGACTTAAAAATAGTCCAAATTTTTTGAATATACTAGTAATGTTGTTTTTTGAACTAGATTTGACAACTCCAAACAAAAGATTTGGTGATTAAGTACTAAGAACATCAACGCATAACCAAATCTCTTACAGAGTTGGTCTACATAAACATCGTCATAACTTCTTATGAAATAAGCTACTATCACCTAAAAACATCAATAGATGACCAATTCTCTTAGAAAGGTGGTGTAAATAAACACCTTTATGACCATTTCTTTTAGAAAGGTGGTGTACATAAACCCCTTAGAAAGGTAGTGTACATAGATCCTTTTATGTGTAAGTGGTGTACATATACACCTCACTTGGTATTAAAAAACACCCTTAACTATAAAAATACATATACACCTCACTTGGTATTAAATTCACCCTTAACTATAAAAATACATTGACATAAAGTTTAAAATACACCATTAAGTATAAAATGGACCTCATAAACAATCTTTATACACAATAATGAGAGTAAAGAAATCAAAAAAGTAGTTAACTTTTTATTAGATATTCGCTTTACATAGAAGTTCAAAACTTGCGAAGTTCAAAACTTGTGATTACAAAGCTATGAGCCATCATGTTCCTCAATACCAATGTCCTCAATGCTAGGCCCTTGACTACGAGGGTCCTGACTAATAGGCTGCTCTAAGACAGTACCAATGTCCTCAATGCGCCCTTGACTACCAAGGTCTTGACTAATAGACTGCTCTAAGACTGGAGTCTCAGTAGCGAGGTCCTCAGTAGTTTGCTCTTCAATTCCAAGCACCTGACTAGTAGGCTGCTCTAAAGTCTCATGTCCAAGTTCTTGGTGAGTAGGGTCTTGGCTACTAGGTTCCTAACTAGTAGGCTACTCTAGAGTCTGTAAGGTCATGGTTGAAGAACCATCTATGCCTCTTGGTAACTCCTCCTAGTCATGCTTTGCCTCATCCATACCTTCTTTGGGTAAGGCTTCCTTGCTTGATCCACTTGCATGTCCTTCACCCAAGATCAAAGGTGCCTTCCTCACTTTTAATTTCAAGGGAAGTGCTTCCACCTTTTTAGCCTTAACTTTTCCTATGACATGTTGTATGACTACTTCTTGCTGCCACGAGCCTTCCCGTATGATGAGTGGCACCTCCTTGACTCTAGTTGACAATTGATCACCCTTATTCTTTGTGTGGATTTCTTCTTGGCGTAAGTCATCGGATGCAGTGCTTTCATCCTCATCATCACCTGAGCTAGAATCATCACCCTCAAACTCACTACCCTTGTCTTCGACATTTTCCTCACTACCCTCTTCTTTGACATTTTCCTCTTCAAAGAAGGTAGTGCAATTGTAATATGTGTCAAAGAACTCAATCTGATGGGGGGTATCAATGACATTTACATTTCTACCTTGGTGTAGCAATTTCTCAGCAGCAAAACCCATTCGATACAATGCTACTTCCCACCCATCATTCAATAAATTCTTGGTCATCTCTAGTATCACATCAGGATCCATCGGCTTTCTGTAATCCACCATTGCTGCATCAAGTTTAACCTTATTGTCCTCAAAGTAATGAAGCTTGAGAGTCCTTAAAGGAATTTTGATTAGATTGCCTCCACCCCTAGATAAGAAGCACATCAAGAAAGGCTGCAAGACTTGAATGGCAATGCCTTCCAGGACAGTCATATGATTGCGTAGGACTATGCCATGATATACTTTTGAAAGTAAATACCTAAATGCAGATGTCAAACTCGCATACAAGGCATCCCTTTGTGATTTCTTTGCCCATCGATCACATAAGCCAATATCTCATCATCCATGTCTGTTCTGACTACTCTTGACATATGGCATGTCCTGGGGACAATAATTTGCATGCACATCAACCTAGGTGGTATGGAATTGCATACAATGTTTCGCTCCAATCTGATAAGTACTTGTTGGAATAACACACCTAGGACAATGTTTTTTGATGCTTGTGTATGACACTAAGGAAAAAACGGAGTTTGATGCTTGGTTAACCATGCAAATCATATCCGATGGACACAATACTTTGGTCAAGCCTCAACCCAAGTGATATCAACCTGCTTGCAAAGTGGCATGCCCATCCCATAAGTACTTGTTAGGATAACACACCTAGGAGCGCATTTTTTAACAGTGGTGCATAACACTAGGAGGAAAACGGTGTATAATGCATGATCAACCATGCAAAGCATATCCGATGGGCAGAATACTCTATACAAACCTCAACCTAGGTGATATTACGTTGCATGCAATGTGGCATGCCCATCAGATAAGTACTTGTTCGGATAACACACCTAGGAGCGTGTTTTTTTACGAATGTGCATCACACTGAGGCAAAAACGGTGTTTAATGCTTGATCGACAATGAAAGCCTATCCGATGGGCATAATACTTTGCATGCACTTCAAACAAGGTGGTAGTGTTGCACGAAAAGTGGAACCCCCATCCGATAAGTACTTGCTAGAAAATAATACACCTAGGACCATCTTTTTTTATGGTAATATACTAGGGGTAAAACGGTGTATAATGCATGATCGACCATGAAAATCATACCCGATGGACACAATACTTTGTACACGTGTCAAACTAGGTGCTATTTACATGCATGAAAATTGGCATGCCCATCCGATAAGTACTCGCTGGAATAACACGTTTTTTATGGTTGTGTGTGACACTAAGGCAAAAACGATGTTTAATTCTTGATCGACTATTCAAAGCATATCCGATGGGCACAATACTTTGCATGCACCTCAACCTAGATGGTATGGACTTGTGTGCAAAGTTGCACACCCATACGATAAGTTCTTGCTCGAATAACACACCTAGGACCATGTTTTTATGGTTGTGCATGACTCTAAGGCAAAAACGATGTTTAATTCTTGATCGACCATACAAAGCATATTCGATGGGCACAATATTTTGCACACACCCCAACCTAGGTGGTATTGATGTGCATGCAATGTGGCACACCCATTCGATAAGTACTTGTTCGGATAACATAGTTTGGAGTGTTTTTTTTAGAGATGTGCATCACACTGAGACAAAAATGGTGTTTGATGCGGGTTTTTTGTTTAGGAGAATGTCGGCTCTTTTGCTTGTAGTTTAAATTCAAATCCTCCTGCACTTTTTGTTCACACTTCAAATTTAAATCTCTTGGGCAAATTTTCTTGCATGTGGGCCCGACCCTAGACATCTAGTTGGCAAGGCCAGAGGGTGTAAATGTGCAAGTTTCCCCCCTACCTAAACCCTAGAAATTTAAATCCTTCTCATTCTAATTCTCACTTTCCTCTCCTCTTCTTCTCCTAATCTCCTCCTCCCCTAATTAATCATCGCGTCAACCCTAACAGGTAGAGATTTTCCTCTCTCCTCCCCTTACTCCCCTCCTCTTAATCGCCACCACTGCCTTTAGCTCCCAATCACCTCATGAATATTCGTTGACCTCTCAAATTTCCATCGCCGAATCTCCATCGCCCAGACGATGAAGGAGGGGACACATAGACGACAAAAGGAGGGGGTCCAGAGATGATGGAAGGAGGGGGCACAAAGAGGAAAGGAGGGATTGTATCCCCTCCCTTATTCCCTGGCAAGGAATAAGGAAAGGGGGTAATAAACACCCTCCCCTTATTCCCTGGCTATGGCCGCTAGGGAATAAGGGGAGGGGGTTATAGGCAGGGTTCAATTAATTAGGGTCAAATAATTTGTTAGTAAATTATTTAGTTGATTAGTTAGTTAGTTAATTAGTTATTAGTTAATCTAACGTAAAGGGGAGAGGGAGGGTTTCATTAATTATTAGTTGATTTCAAACTAATTTTTCGAGTTTATAATTTTATTTTTTATTAGGTTGTATGCATTATTGAATTTAAATTTAAATATTTTAAATAATGTATTTATATTTTATTTTTAAATTCATTTTAATATAAATGTATATTTAAATTAACTGAATATATTTAAATATTTTGCTAAATTAAAATTAAATTTGTTTATAACTCTTGTATTAAAGATAACTTATTCAAATGTATATATATATATATATATATATATATATGTATATGCATATATATGCATATATGTATATGCATATACATATATACATATATATATATATATATATATATGTATATGCATATATATGTATATATGTATATGCATATACATATATATATATATATATATATATGTATATGCATATACATATATACATATATATGCATATACATATATATGTATATGCATATATATGTATATATGTATATGCATATACATATATATATATATATATATATATATATATGTATGTATGTATATGCATATACATATATACATATATATGCATATACATACATACATATATATATATATATATATATATATATATATATGCATATATATATATATATATATGTATATATGTATGTATGTATGTATGTATGTATATATATATATATATATGCATATATATGTTTTTATATGCCTGTGTGAATACCTATGTTTCTATATGCCGATGCTTCTATGGAAGTTATGTTATGCTTCTATGGAAATTATGCCATGTTTCTATATGCCTATGCTTCTTTAGTCTATGATTGTATGGAAATTATGCCTCTATGCCATTGATGAAATGCACTAGTGAAGAGAAGACAATTTAGAGTAGGAATGAGAAATGTTTTATAGATAAACTTTAAAATAAACATCCACTAAGAGTGAAGTAGCCTCACTAGAGGGTGAACAATATTTAGAAAAAGGAAATGTGAGCAATTGAGCATTGATAAGTCGACTTCTAAAATACCCTTAATTGAGCAATTTTTTCCAAATTTAACTAACCACCTTCTTAGCTACAACCACCTTCTACTTGATTCATGTGTTATTCAAGCTAGCTCTCATTGCATGACCCAATCAAAAGGTATCCCCATGGGCTTCTCTTGTTCTCCTCTTTGGTGCCACCTTTACCTCACTTCCTTCGAATTCAAGTTCATAAAAAAATTAGCACATCTTGGCCTTTCCCATTTTCTCCCTCTCTTTCTCCTTACTTTTAGGTATGTCAATGACATCCTCTTCATTAATAATCCCATCATTACTAATTTTCTTAACCCCTCTAGACTCTCAATGATGATGACCCTCTTACCATCTACCCACTTCACATCATCTCCCTCAAATGTGCTATAAAAAATACCCTCAGATTCTATAAGAAAAAATCAATCAACTCCTAAAAACTACTAGATCATTTTAAATGAGTTAAGAATGATAAAAGTGTGTGTGTGTGTGTGTGTGTGTGTGTGTGTGTGTGTGTGTGTGTGTGTGTGTGTGTGTGTGTGTGTGTGTGTGTGTGTGTGTGTGTGTGTGTGTGTGTGTGTGTGTGTGAGTGTGTTTGACACTTTGACTCTTTGTTTCGACCAACAAGTATGTATGGCAACCCTTGTTGGCGGCCAAACCTAATAGAGACAAATTAGTCTCAAATTGAGACGCTTCAAGTTCTCATGCTTTCATAGATTATTTTGCAGTAAGCCTTCATTCCTACATCAAATAGTCCTAGCTAAGTTTAGAGGCATCTCCACAATAATTCGATGCAGCATTTCAAGTTATCACATATCTCTACCGCATTAGACAATATGGCTCCCAACACAAGCCATACTTGGTAAGCTTTATCCTCCTCATCCATGGCACTAGTAGCAAAGGGTATTAGCAGGCACTATACATGTAGATGGTTTGATAACCTAGGGCTCTACATAGACAGTTTACCTCCCTTCCAATACAACATTGAAACCCCTTTGATCTCACTCACATAGCACAAGGTGAATTGAGGTCATCCGAGAGAATCTTTTACATTACATTCAAGACCCGATTGACACCCCACAAGCTTGGTTTTTACAAAGACGTTGCCTATAGATTTAAGTAAAGGGTTTCATTGATCCACCAAGGTACATAGAGATCCACCTTCCCACTCCCTAAGAATATCTCTCTCTCATCGTAGTGATTTCATATTGAGAGTGGATGAGAAGAGGGTATACCCACAGAGCGATCATCAATAGACCAAGTCAGAGGAGCATTTTACTTTCAGTTGCTGAGTGTACTATGAGATCAAATGTCTCAATCACTCCTCCAGGGATAAGAGTTTAGACACTTGTTCGACCATTTGCTTATTTCATCCATGAGATCATCCGAAACACAGAGCATTTACTTACACGACAGAGACGACACTAAGACATACAGCCAAACTCCACTTAGAGCACCATTATTGAGTTTTTCCAGCCAAACAACATTGATCAACAATGTTTAAGGAGACAACAAACCCATGGACTAAACCAAGAGGCAAGTCAAACTCGCCAATGGGGTTGAGACACAAATTAGACAAGAGGACCTTTCTTTATTACACCAAATCGGAGACCGGACCTATTGGCTTGATAGCATCATAGGCTGCTCTCACAAGGCCATTGCTAGGAGATCATATAGCGAACCACACCTGTTAAAACCATCAATGTCCCATCCTACATTTATGCCCACCTCCTCTTAAGCATGACTTCTCATCACACCTCCCCATATCATTATGATCATGGATTTTTTTTCCCATGTGTCAAGGGTGAGGCTCCACCCATAAAACATTAGGTCCTCTCTCTCTCTCTCTCTCTCTCTCTCTCTCTCTCTCTCTCTGTGTGTGCATGTGCGTGTGCGTGTGCGTGTGCGTGTGCGTGTGCATGTGCATCTCCCTCCCTCTCTCTCTCTCTCTCTCTCTCTCTCTTTCTCTGTGTGTGTGTGTGTGTGTGTGTGGTAGACTTGACAACACCTCTTTGCATAGTGAAAACACAAAAGAGTGAAGCTAGACAATGGAATAGGACTAATTGCATTGACGGAAAAGTTTGTACAAGTCGGTGAATCCCTATTTATAAAGGAAACCAGTAGTGGGCCATTTTGTAGAAATGACTTTGTGGAAACTGAATAGAAGTTGAGCTTGGATAAGTCCTGGCAAGCATCACTTTTATTGAAGAGGGGAGTCTGCCTACCTGCCACCATCCAATAAGAAAAATGATAAGAACCATATTTTAACTTAGTTGGGAAGAAAGGTGTCATAAACACCCCTCCCTTGTTATCGGGATCACAATAAAAAGGGCTTAACCTCATAAACTTAAACAGCTCAGTGTAAAATTACTAGTACGAAAGGATGGGTATTTAAATTGTGGAATGGCATGAAACCAAATTCGATTTAATAAGGGGGGGACGGGGGTTGTTAAAAAATTGATTAAAGTGGTAAAAATTATTCAAGCTTGATTAAACCTTATGAGTGTGGCAAGAAAGTGAGATTTTGAGTTATGAGAGAGAAAAAGGGTTAATTAAGATGAGAACAATAGTCAAATAAATGAGATAAAAATTAAAAAATAGAAGTGATAACTACTATGATGGGGTAAGTGTTAGAAGTAGGAAGGAGAAAATAAGTTTTAAGAAATTAGGAAGAAAGTTGATAAAAGGATTTTTAAAGAAAATTAAAGAAAATTTTAACAGAAGAAACTTAAAGAAAGGATAAGGAAGAAAGACATTTAGAATCTAAACACCAATGACAAAAGGACACGAAAAAGAGAGGGGTGCATTACATCTTCACAAAACGAGAAAAATAAAAGAAGGGGGTGTTTCAAATGATTGAAAGATACAAGGAAAGAGAGTTTTAATCAATTAAAATTGTTTTAAAAAAGGGGTCTACTAATTAAAGAAAAGGGGGGTTATAAAATATTGAAAAGGAGAAGGCAGGGGGGAGCATAAATTAAAAAATAAAAGGACATGGGAGTCCATAGTACGCAACGCAGTGGGATGGTGCAAATGAGGGACTCAGAGGGAGTGTGCATAGAGGACAGTGGGCTAGCTGCTTGGTGGGTTACCTATAAAGAAGGTGAGGGATGTGAGGCACCAAGTCCAAGGCAGTGATACACAATCAAGCTGCATTGGTCCATGAGCAAAGTCTGTAGATAGGCAATTTGGCAAAGGCCACAAAGCAGTTCATAGTTGTTAGACATGCGAGTGTAAGGGGTACCTGGTAGGCTGGTAGTCTAAGATGATCGAATTTAAGCAGAGGGTAGACTTCAAGTCGTGCATACGCAAGTGGGAGGACAAGCCGCATCAGCGTCAGCATTTTTAGTACCACACGATCCACACCACAGCATGGGTTTTGGAATAGGCAGCCCACAAATTGAGGTAGGCAACAGATAGCAGGGTGTGATAAAGGGGCGTATGGGTGACTATGAAGGAGAGTAGGGGGTTTAAATAGTGTAGGTATTCAGGGGAGAGGGGAGAAGTCAGTCATGTAGCATTAGTAGAAAGGTCTAGAGATAGAGTAGAAGTCGAGGGGGTTAGGGTTGGTTGGAAAGGTTTAGGTTTGAGGAGGGTAGGTTAGGTGCAGCTTGTGAGGGTAAGGTTAGGGAAGGTAGTCTTAAAATTATGAATACATTAGAAGGGTTATGAATACTAGGAAATCGAGGGTTGGGGCACTAGAGACTGACTTATCTCGCTGCAGCGGGGGTGAGGAATTAAGATACATTGGCAATAAATGAATGATTAGGGGGGAGGGGTGGGGGGCGGGGGGTAGTGAGAGTAAAATAGGATAAAATGAAACAGGGAGGAGAATGAAAAAGTTATTAGGAAAATTAGGGGGGAAATAGAGTATAAAAGGAGAAAAAACTAGGAAAAAATAGAAAGGAAAAAAAAGGGAATAATTAGGAGTACATTACAAAATGAAAATAGAAAATTAAAATTAGAAGAAGGTAAGAGAATTTATAGCAATTGAGAAAAGAAAAAGAGAGAGGACTAAAATGGGAATAATTAGGGAGGAAAAGAGGAATAAATAGGAAAAAGAATTAAAGGAGCCGGGGGGGGGGGGGGGGGGGATTGTTAGGTTAGGTGGGTTTGGTAGAGTTTGGTTATGAATAAGGAAAGATAAATTAAATTTAAAGAGAATAAGGGGTAAAGGAAAAGTATTGGGAAGACTGGAAAAAGGGGGAAGAAAATGAAAAGGTTTTAAATTAGGAAACTAGGAGAAAATTTAAGAGGAAAATTTTGAGAAATTAGAAGAAAATTTAAGAGGAAACTGAAAACTTAGAACAGAATAGAGAATAAGAGGAAAATTTAAGAAGAAACTAGGAAATAATTAGGCAAAAGAGGAAATAATTAGGAAATTTTGAGAAATTGGGATAATAAAGAAAACTAGAGAAAAGGGGGGGGGGGGGATTAGGAAAAATATATTTAAAATTTGGGAAAAAGTTTAGGATAAAATTTAGGAAAAAGTAGGAACAAATAAGGAGAAAAATAGGCAGAAAATAGGAAAAAATTGGGGGAAATTAGGAAAATTTAGGAGGGAGAAAATAAGGAAAGTTAGGGGGAAGGAAGATAGTTTAAACGGATTTTCGAAGGATTATAAAGGGAAGAAAAATAATTAGTATGGTCAAAAGGAAAAAGGGATAGTAAGTGTGTGTGTGTGTGTGTGTGTGTGTGTGTGTGTGTGTGTGTGTGTGTGTGTGTGTGTGTGTGTGTGTGTGTGTGTGTGTGTGTGTGTGTGTGTGTGTGTGTGTGTGTGTGTGTGTGTGTGTGTGTGTGTGTGTGTGTGTGTGTGTGTGTGTGTGTGTGTGTGTGTGTGTGTGTGTGCACGTGTGTTATGTATATCTATGCATGTATGTACATACATATGTGCATTATGTTTGTAGGTCATACCCATGTATGTTGTCTGTACATACATACATAAATGCATACATATGTATCTCGCCAAAGGAATTGGATCCAATAAAGACCAAGTAGAGTAGTTTAGTCATTAATTTGTAGTATTGTAATGATGATTGAGATGATGACTTTGTTTTCTAGCAAATAGGATTAATGTTTTACTACATAGAAGTATAATAAATACTTTTTTTTCTAGCAAATATAGGAATAACAATTTACTACATAGAGGCATAATTAGAATTTTGTTAATCCACCTATCTTCTCAAATTTTATTATTAAGAAAAAGTTGTCGATGAAGGAAGTAACCAATACAAACTATCAATAGCTTAGATAACTCATGAGCCACTTAGGGGTATATGCGCTGGAGGATTTTTGTACAAATTACAAACTATAGACTTAGCAAAATGAGTCACACTTCTTAAAGAGATTGAGTGGACTTAATGTGTAACTTTGATTTGGCTCTTCTTACAAGGCTCCCTACATGTAATTGCAAGAGTTAAAGGAATCTAAATTTTGTATTTTATAGTCGCCCCTTACAATGTGCTTCGTTTTCGATTGGGTGTACTTGTTGTAAATGGCCATGAGTCCTTAAGTTCATGTAGCAAGATTCATGTGTCAACATTGCATGGTGGCTAAGACTCCAACCCATTATAAAATGCATGGTAGCTAGCTAGAGAGCTAAGGCAACTAGACAAACACCAGTTAAGAAGGTCAAAATTAAAACGTCTTCTAACATTATAAAGAAACCAACATATGGGAGCATATAAAATACATGAAACGTTTAATAAGACAAATATGTTAGGTAAATTAATTTCAAATGGTATTTTCACTCACACCATATCTTGAGTAGCTACAAACCTAATACATGCATACCAAATGGGCATACATACAAAATTTTAGTTTAGAAACTAGAATTAGAATTCTCACTTACATTTAAACAATCACATGTCAACATAATCTACATGATAAAGTATATTAAGGCAATTGACAAGAAAGGTTAACATTGCCACCATGCCATTGGTAAGTCTACACAAGTCAAGTTGGAAGATGTTTAGCTTCCCCTTTAGGTATAGTGCCATATATACCACTTAGACTATATGGAACTTTCCTTTCAACCCATACAATGGGTTATAGATATAATATAATTTGAAATTAGGGAGTTAATTTTTATGATTTATGCTTCATTTTAGCACTTAGTTATGACCTTTTTCGATATCTCAATATCAAAAGAATATTCGATTTGATATGTGTCGGTTCCCCTTTGCATATCATTTATGTTGAATATTTTAAGGTAATCAACATCTTACAATGTCATTCATGCTACTTCTTTGCATTTTTATTTAACATAAATGGTAGTACATTTTGTGATGTCTCACTATTTTGAACGCCTCCATATGGATTAATAGCTTTCCCTCAAATTATGAGTAGTACATACACGCCTGGTATTTTTCATCCAAATAATATCCCACCCCTCATGTTTAATCCCTCATGGTCTTTTGTAAGTTTTTCAATCTTATATGATGTGTTCACATGTAATTGCATCCTCTTTCACGAATATGATAGAATGAAGTTACAATAACCAATTCTTTTGATGTGCCATTTGATATGCTTGAATCAAATCATGGATGTTTTCATAGAAGATATATATTAATATACAAATATGAGCAAAATTTTATCGAGCTATGTCTTTTAGTTTCACAATATTGATAAAAAAATAGTATGATTTAATATATCTTCTTTCAAATTTTGAAAGAAAAAATGCAAATCTTAGCAAAACATTGAAAATTTTAGCAGGTTTTATTGGGGTTTCAAGTTTTACTTTTATTGGGGTATAGAAATTTTTGAGATATAAAAGTGTTAGCTCTTCAAGAAAAATCATCAATAGACCATCGAATATTCTCATGATAGATATCCTCTTCTATTGAATTGCCTATATTTTCATGCTATAAAATGAGACCATTGGATATTCTCTTCATTCAATTGAATGTCTATAGTTGCATGCTATAAAATGAGAAGTCTATGTGCAACCTTGCTATCTTGATTTCGTTCATAGCATTTATTAATCATTTTGATGCTAAGTTTGATTTTGATATTGATTCTCATTTTTATTTTCCATTGATGTTGATTATCAACTCTACTATACTACCATAGGCAATGTCTCTTTATTTTTTCTTGAATCCAAATCCCCAATGACTTTGAATTTTGTGATAGTTGGAATTGCTTCTTGTGGTTCTATTCTGGAGGATTTGTTTTCATAACCTCCTTTTCTAAAGCCACCTCTGGCTCTTGGATTCTATGACCCTCTTATTGGTAGGACCTAGATGATCATGTTGACGTAAAGAATGAGAAGATTGGTAATTATAAGAATAACTATCAAGGATATCATAGTGATTAATTTTGTCTCACTAATTGCTGTCTTTGCCTCAATTATGCTAGTTCTTGCCTTTGCATCTTTGTGAATCACTTCCTTTTGCAAAAAAAGGTTTTTCATGATTTCGGTGCTTTAAAAGCAGCGTAAGTTAGTGCTTTAAGCAAGCAAGCTAAACAATGACCTAAAGATGTATTTACTAGTATCAAATGATGTTAAAGCTTGGGGCCTTAATGGATGGACTTAGGTTTAAACCACATTCCAATTGTGTTAATTGGATGTGAATGTATAATGTCCTTGGGTTAAACATTACCCTAACTAGACCTTGGGTATAGTGAACCTAACCAACCTAATGATGTCCTTGGGTTAAACATTGCCTTAACTAGACCTTGGGTATAGTGAACCTAACCTACCTAAGACTAGGTTGGTTAATCTAACACCCCAAGTTGGACTAAGTATGATTTGGTCAAGATGAGGTTAACCTTGGGTTAAGGATATAGGAGACCTTAAGTAGGCTTGGGTTAGTAGGCTTATTCTTTGATTGTCTCTCAAGACAAAGCATATGATTGACTGATGCTCTCAAGCCTGCCGCTTTAGAGTTTTCGACTTTTTGATGAGTAAGACTTTGGTAGTAGCGTTTCGAGCAAGGTTTTAGATCTGGACTTTTGAAGTGAGGCTTGAGAGTATGGATTTTTGGAAAAGGAGGTAAGGGGAGTTTAAAATAAGGTGGATATTGAATGCTACTCTCTGTCAGCCATATAATCTTCTTCCCCCATGTACCACAAAAGAATTGTGCATCATGATCCATGTTGCAACCCTGTTGCAACTTGCCTTGATTGGACATACTTGTCATGTATGTAGGCCTTTTCCCTAACCACAATACACTTGTGATGATGAAATAGACTAGAGGCCAATGCACATGACTACTAGAGGCCAATGCACATGACTACACAAGTCTAAGGCTTTTAGGCAAAGCTATTTAAAGAACCCAAAAGCTTGTAAATGAACATGGGGATCTAGTATGTCCCATAACATTGAAAAAAGGAAAATTCCTATCAATTAATTGTGGGAAAAGAAGAGGTATGAAAGTAAGATGGCGAGGCCATGATTAAACTAAGGGATAAAGGGGGGCAGTATGGAGTCTCGATTAAAGTAATGGAGTTGAGGGGCATTAAAGACGAAGCCACGTGAGGTGAGATTGGGAGTGGGGGGGGACCAATTATGAAGGGGGGGCAGACATGGAGTACTTAGAGTGAAATAAAAGCTCCCTCTTGATATAACGAGTAGCATGACCCGTCTACAACGGGTTAGAGACCCGCTCCGTTTGGTCTCAAGGTTGGGATCCTAGTGTTATTTTAATTTCAAGGAATAAATGATTTTAAAGGAATTTTCAAATTGGACATGTAGCATCACTTTTATTTGGAAAAAATGTTTTTGATAGCACTTGTACACTTTCTTACATGTGTTAACTCTATGTCAGACTTACTCATTCGTGACATACATGGTCAACTCTATGTTAGACTTTCCCATTCGTGACCTACACACTACTATGATATAATTGTGCATTACATACTTTCTCCCCATGTTCTTATGTTTATACCGTCTACTTCCCTCCTTCGATGGAATAGGAGCAACTCACCCTTTTGAGTGAGTACACCTCTATCTACATGCACACACATAGAGACACACAGTCACACATGGCTAGAGAATCAAACATATACATGTAGAGACACTCTCACATGTGTATGCATACGTTTATCTCATTGTCATGATCAATGGTAGCATAGGACTATTCTCTCCCCTAATCCTTCCTTTGGGGAAGCAACAACACTAAGAACTGTGGGGCAATCACAGGCCTCATGTCCTCTCTCTCTCTCTCTCCCTCTCTCTGTATATATGCAAGATAGAGAGAGGGGGAGAGAGAGAGAGAGGACATGAGAGAGAGAGAGAGGGGACATGAGAGAGAGAGAGAGACTATGTGTAACTATATGTGTGTATGCGAGAGAGAGACAGAGAGAGAGAGACTTCTTCTATGTGTGTGTGTGTGTGTGTGGGGGGGGGGGGGGGGGGGGGCCACGTGTCACCGCGACGCTATCACTCCAAGGCCCATACATCGTGTGGTCGATGCGGACTTGGCACATGGAGATCTCCCGAGTCTGCTCATGACTGTTGCTTTCAGCCTTGTGCCATATGGACATAAATTCTCTCCATCCTCCATCAATAGGAATCCCCTCCTTCCACCATGTGGCCCTCCGAGCTCTCCCTCCACTCCACCTTCTTTCGCCATGAGGCTCTCCAAGCTCTTCCTCCCCTACTACCACATGGAGCCCTCCTTTGCTAAGAACTGGAAACCTTTCCTTAAAGAAGTAATATGATGCTAGAAAGAATGGGTAGTATCTCGATCGAACAAAATAGACTCGCAAAGGGGCTTCTCTTGCCACTTGACCCATGTTTGTCGAGATTGAGGTCTCTGTCCCTCAATCTGCATATATTCCATCCATGGTCATCTTCTTCAAGAACACACCCAAGGCATAATGAAATATAGATGTAAAGGTATAAATCGATGGGTATTAAGGGGGGATTAGCGGGAGATTAAGGGTGAATCATATCTTTGTCCACTTGTAGAATAGGCATCTTCGTCTTCATTATGTGTTGTGTTTTCAAGGAGCTTGCAAGCGACCTTGCTATGGTGTTGTCGACCTCTCCTTCTTTCTTTGCCCTCCCTCTCCTTTACTACTTCCTTGCCCCTCCCTCTTAATCTTTACCTTCGATGTTAACTGAACTTCACCCTTGTTCCCCTTCATCAATCCATGCACCTTTGTCGCATTGATGATCATTCACAACACCATTTGTAGCCGTAGCCATAGGACCTTTTTGGTCAACCACTCCACTCCCCTTGGCCCCCCTTCTCTTGGAGCTTCTCTTTGCTCCAGCTTACAACATCTTAGCTTGAGTAGTGTTTTATTGCCGGCCAACTACTCTTAGACCTTGCTACAACTTCAATGCTTTATCTTTGGAATTGATGGGTGGTGTTCGCACAACCTTGGCAAACGTCTTTGCTTTGGAGGCGTTAAACTCGCTTTTGGCATTTTTTTCACTATATGGCAATCATCTCAATGGATGGATTCCTCCACAGACTGGCACGCTTTGAAGCTTGTATACTGCAAGTGTTGTATACTGTAACTGTTGAGCATAATAGACTTATAGGCAATTTTCCAATGACCTACACAGCTCTTGAAATTGTTTATTGTTTCTAATACTACCAAGCTGCAACCCCAGACTAAATAGAATAGAGCAATAGAAGATACTTGCCATAATTATATTTTTACCACATGGTTCTATGTCCACGTGTTCTCGACCATGAGCTTTGAGGCCTTGTTACCATTTGGTTGTGTGTCCCATCAACCACCTTACCTTCCATCAAAAGGCCAAATTCTAGTATGGCCTTCTATTAGCCTCTAATATCACAAAATATACATCTTTTATGTAAATTTTAGATTTCTTTTCAAAATGGCAGAAGCGCAAATTTTTTGAAGGTTGTTTGAAGATGGAATGAGGAAGGGCCATGAAGAGGCTCTTCCGAGGAGGAAGCCGATCGAATTTTGACAACCGACTGGTTGCCCCGAGCCAAAATCCGACCAGATTCTGATGTGTACGGCCAACATGTGGCCTTTATCAATTGTCAAGGGAGCTGGGGAGGTGATGAGTGTGACGTGGCGAAGAAGTTCGCTAGATTTTTTGGAGTGGCGTCGGATTTTTCAAGGGGGATTTTAACTTTTTAGGGGTCTTGATCCAACATCACAAATTTAATGTGTTAAATCCGTGCCGACACATGACCTAGGGCAAGAGATGCTATATTTTAAGCCTTCAAGGCACTCTACTCCTAGCACTCTGGCTACGTGTTGCCATGTGTCACAACCGATTCGATATTTCGACATTGCCACATGTTGAGCTCTCGTTTTGCCAAGTGTTGAGAGAGCATCTTTACTAACTTCAATCACGCCATGCCTCATTGACTGCGAGTCTACGACTTGGCTTCTTGGAGGTTCTGATCCTCTTTTCGAGCCTCTGACTTACTAAACAAACATCAACGTCGACACCCAACTTGCATTTGTTTGTGGGCACCAAAAGCTGCCCCACTACTCCTCTCTCAAATCACTTGAAGATCGAGGTTTCCAACCAATTTTTTGATTTGTTGCTTTATAATTGGCGCTTCCATCCAAACTAGTACGTCGTCCGAACGTTAGGTTTGAATTCGCCATTTCTAATCAAGTTTCCAATTACCTACAGTATATATTTGCATATGCTTCTTGAATTTCACCTTTCTAATTGGCATCCCGAAATAGTACTTTTTTTGAGTTCGAATGGTGTCGTGAGCTACACTACAGATCTTAACTCGACTTTTTCAATTATGATCCACGTCCCGAATCAGTATACTTTGACTAAATGTGGCCGTCTAGTTTAATTTGATCTGTAATACTTTGTGACCAATGATGCAGATCTCATCTCGTGACAAATTCAAGTTCCTCTACTATTATAGATTGCCGATCTAGTCATTCTTGCACTCTTGCAAATTTCAAAGAGCAAGGTCTTCAACCAATCAAGCTCTACAACTTGCATGCTCTATCTTGATTTGGACTCCAACACTTTACTATCAACTTCCACGCTCGCAGCAGCAAAATCTTGAAACACCCATTCAATGGACTCTGGTCCTGAATGTGCAATCTGTGAGGCTTCTCCCACTGTGCCCAACGCCTCCAGGGCTAGTTCAACAAAAAGCAGAGCGGCCAAAGCCAAATCTATTAGGCAAGGCAGCCCGCACACTGCCATTTGGCATGTGGTTCATTGCATCACGTGGCACCACTCAATTTGCTCATCAAGTGCCTCTACCACCTTCTTTTGCCACATGGCTCTCCCAACTGCCATCCTTTGCTGAGAATAATAATGTTGAGTTCAGCTTATTAATTCTTGAAGAGCTTATAAAGGCTAAAAGCAACCCTTAAATTTCACAAGTGAGTTTTTTAAAATTGAACTAAAAGTAGTAGGCATATGTGCATGTCTCAAAAGATTTTTGGATACTCAAGAGCTTGGAAGCTTTGCTTACTTCGACACAATCATTCCCTTTGCTCTTGGGTACTATGCATTACCTTTAAAATAACACTCCACTTGTGCATTACTCAATTGTACTTTGCCAATCATACGAGAACACTTTGAGAATCAACACTCTCTTGGAGCTTTACGAGCTTCTTCCCCTAGCACACATGACTTTTGGAAGATAATCTTCCATACCTCCCAAACTAGGAACCTTTAGAGCAAGTTCCAAGACCAAAATGAGAACTATAAAAGCGATTTAGTAGATAGGGAATACCTCATAACGAGGGCTTTGTCTCTCAATAGCTTGAGGGCTGGACTCAACTCTAGCCTTATAACATGTTAAAGAGGGAAGAGAGAGAGAGAGAGAGAGAGAGAGAGAGAGAGAGAGAGAGAGAGAGCACTACATTCCAATGAAGAAACTTATGTTTTTATAAGGCTTTTGCCTTTAGTCGACCTTGGTGTCTCTACAGGACAATTAAAAGTACCATCTATCTATCCCTATAAGTAGACAAGTGCTAGGTTGCAAATATCACAACTATGAAATGTTCATTCACAATCAACAATGCACTTCGAAATAAATGCAAGTAGCAATTATATTTAAAAAAGAAACTTCTATAAGCTCGTAATACGGGTTTGCATGCGAAGCTATGCAACTTGGATGTAGGCCACTCCAACTTGGATGTAGGCCACTCCAACTTGGATGTAGGCCACTCCTTCAACAAAGCCAAACCTCCTTAAGGCTTTGGAAAACGCTTTAGATTTTCATTTGGGGATTTAAAAAAAACTAACGTGAAGCTAGGTGGTCCATAGGTGGAAGGTTTAATAGCATTTGAAGTGTTCCATGTTTGTGTAGCTTTGAAGACATTTTTGGGAGGGTATTCTCATGCTAACCAACATCAAATCGTTTGAAATTTCAATATGCATAAGAACAATTAGAGATACCAAGCATACATCATTTCAAAGCTATCAAAAAAACTTGAATTACTTATTTATCCTCCCAATGTGCACTCCAATCTTACGATCAAATATTGTGTATGACATCACTCTATTCCAAGTTATACGTAAGTAATAAGTATTCATGAGCATATGAAGGTGGTAAAGAACTTACTAAATCCCTTGGTGCCTTTGGTTATCCCACATATAAAATTATCATCTATATGTAGTATGTATATACATGCCATACATGGCGTAGATCTATCATGCCAAAATGAAAAAAATCAAGAAATCATTCTCACTGATGATTTCTCGCATTGCTGTGATGAGTTTGAAATCTACTTTCAATATCATGCTCAAAATGGCTTCTCAAGGCATCTTCAAGCTTCTCATGTCTGTCACTTTGAAACAAAAAATCAAAATAGGTGGCAAACACAATCCCTGAAATAACCACAAGAACAGCAGACTATAGGAATATATGTACAGGCCATCCTTGTCTGATTTTCAAAATACTAACACTTGATCATCATGCAATTCTTGAAAGGAAAGTTCACACAAACTAGTTTTTCTCAATACTGGCATAAAAATTGAGCATTGTGAGGGGAAACAAAAAGATTAACACTTCAAAAAAGACAGCACTAGGACAGATCAAAAGAAATTCCCTCCATGTCAACTTCCCCACTTTACTCTCTTCCTGAAGCCTGAAAACAATCGTCTCCTGACATTCTAATCACACATATGTATAGCTACCATCTATTCCATACTCCCATGAATTCCGCAGCGACACAAGTCCCAATCTGGTTTTGCATCAGCCTTCCCTCGTTCCACTAGTCCACCTGCATTGAAGAAGCATTCCTTACTCCGAATCTGACCCATGCTCATTGTCAAAGACAGACCTCTCTGATATTTCACCTCTATCAGGCATTCTATTCAGGCTTCCCTTTGATTCATCAGGTAGAGTGCCACTGCAGAAACAAGTGAGTTGAGTTAAATAATCTTTGTTCCGAGTGAGATCATGAGCCTATGGATGCAATCATGAATGCCTGTGAGTATGTTCTGTGTGAGACACTACTACCTGTGTACGTGAGTTTTTAGTTTAAGGTCAAATCGCAGGAACAAATCTTGAATAGATTCTAGTTCATCCATGCAATGAAATAAGTTACACTCTTCTCCATGGTCAGGCCAGTACGGCTTTAACATTAAATAAAAAATGAACAGATGCATGGGCCACCCAGAAGCACCAGCATGCCAACATCCATTGGCCTGGCAATGATGAATGTCATATAATGCTAAGAATTTAAGCCTCGGTTCGCAACTCCAAGAAACCAAGCTAAAAACTAATGGGGCCAGACAAAAAGCAAAAAGATACACCACAATTTCCAGTTGCATTCTTCTTAATGGTCGTCCAGTACAGTTTTTAGCATTCGATAACAAACGACCAGATAACTGCATAAGCCAGCTTCCACACAAGGCACCAACAGAAGAGTTGAGCCGTTCAGGCCAATAACTTGAATGCAGTCAGTCAGGTTACATGACAAGTAGTCCAATCGCCAAGTTATATGGCATCACCTTTGACTTTGACACAGTGCCTAGAGGTAAACTATGGGAAAGGCGACACTATGGGAGGAATAACCATGTACTTCAGTATGCAGCAGCAGAAGCGATCCTGAAATCACTAACACATTTTCACAGAAAAGAGAGAAAACACAATGTAGATCTGTATAGATGCTGCTATACAAACAGAAATGGAAACTCCACCTCACATACTTCCAAGTATACTTTCTATTCTCAGTACAGACGGTACCAAGGGGCATTTGGAGGCAATTGTAAGAGAGCTCTACGACAGAGAGAAAACAATGAACAAAGGGAGAAATGGGGAGAGGCAGTCTCAATAACGACCACAGATGACATCATCGCAATAAACGATGTTGAGATGGGTTTGAAGAAACTAACAATTCGTGAGCCATGGTCTAAAGGCTCAAACAGGAAGGACATAAACAAATAGTAGTTATCGCATGCATAACGAGAAAAGTAATAGAAAATTTTCCAAGGGAAAACCAGGAAGTCTCTCTTCAAAATTGGAGACAAAGAACACGCAAAGAATTACACAACAATGATGGCTAGTCTAATTGCCAAGTTATATGGCATCACCTTTGACTCAAAGAAACCTTAGACACAGTGCCTAGAGGTAGACTACAGGAAATAATAGCATCCCTCAAGAAGATGTCAGGCGACACTATCAGACGAATCACCATGTACTTACATATGCAGAAGCAGAAGCTATCCTAAAATCACAGAGACATTTTCACAGAAAAGAGAGAAAACACAATGTAGATCTCTCTAGAGGCTGATAAACAAACAGAAATGGAAACGCCACCTCAATACACGCTCTCCTTTCAACTGGATATCAGTGGCTTCCTTGCACACTTCTGCGATGGAAGATCTGAGAGAAAAAGTACTCGCTGGCCAAGCACAATGCTTGACTTGATTGCTACTCTGCAAGGTAGGGAGGAATAAAGTCCGAGAATGAGCTGTGGAGAGGAAGGCGCAACTCTCACTTTATAGGTCTCAAGCAGACCCACGACAGGCAGACGGTGAATGGCTATTAGAGGGTGGAGAAAGTTTACCCCTTGTAGTTAGCTCAGACATAGATTTGTCCACAATAACACGATGTCACAGTCAAGCGAGGGTGCTCCGGCCAAACATGTTCTCAACACAACTGCATAAGATAACACGTGCAACAGGTAATACATGTGGTCAATCAACTCGTCTTGTCCCATAGATCGTATAGGATCTCCAAGGGACGTTAATCATATCATACCACATAATCTCATCTCTCCTCCCTCCATAGCGTGGGCACATGTAGTTTGAGAGAGAGAGAGAGAGAGAGAGAGAGAGTTTTCAGTGTGTGCAAGCCCAGCAATTGTCGCAAGTTCATCAGTGCACTTACCATCGCAATGGATGGTCATCAGCGCAGCAAGCTGACATACTCCATGCTCCTTCAATCTGTTGCAGGAATCGGTGATGTTTAACAGCTGTGGTTTTTCAGCAGCAATTGCCCACTGACTGTCATGCACAGCACAAGGCCAGTAAGAGAGGATGCACAGCACAAGGAAGGCAAGGGAGGCAAAGAAGGCTGTGAGGGAGCAAGGGAGTAGAGCAGCACTAGCAGCAGCTGCAAGGAGGGGAGCAACAGGCAGTGACAGCATGAGTACTGCAATCCAACCCATTTCTTCTTGAGTGCCACGAGAAGTGTGCTGCCTGGAGGATGCATACAACTAGATGGACTCCATCTCAAGTGTACAAGTGTGCCTAACTGTCTGAATTGCACTCAGACAAATAGGATAATCATACGTTGGGTTTTCAATTCAGTACTGGATGACCAGCTCAAATAAATAGGAAGAATACCCAAAGCATCGGATGAGGATGCCAGACTAGCAGATTTAGATCTAGAGAATGCATTCCCCTCCTGGGATTCTCGTAAATCCTTGAAAGAAATCCAAACGTATGACAGAAAAGTTTTGGCTTTAGAAATTCATGTGAGAATTTCACCTCCTCAAGTTTAAGGGGCATACTCTTGTAGGAAACAATATCATTTTTGCCCATAGACTGAGACACTATGTGCAGAGACGATAATAATAACCTATAACCATTCAAGAGTGAAAGACCTCAGGTAACATACTCAAACAAATCATCCATCTCGAAATAAGGCAAGAAATGCACAACCTGCCTCAACACCCACGAATGTGATCAAATTACTCTGTACCGCACACCTACAAAGACCCCACCATTTGAATTCCTCTGCTCCCATTAAACATCCTCCTACACCCTACACAGAGACTCCTATTTTACCTCAAAAAGATACTATCCACTGAATGAAAGACCACCAAACTCTTGACCCTAATATTTGCAAACCAAAGAGAGAATAAGTTGGGTTTTATTTAAATTCAAAACATCCAAGAACTTATTATAGCTTAGAACTCATCCCATGAAATATGTCTCTAATCCCCCATCAGAATCCTATGACAGATACAGCCAGATGATAAACTAGATAAACTAAGTAAGTTAAAACTATCCTAATACTAGGAATTAAGACCTGTCAGTTGCAAACAATATATCATAAAGACATTGACAACAATAAAAATCTACATGTCGACTAACCCTTGAATGCTTTTAACAAACACACTCATATCTGAGTATCATCAAGGAGAACAACACTTTTTTTATTACTAGCACAGAAATTTGAGCATCATGAAGCAAATAAAAATTCCTAAAAGGAATTTAGATGTCAAAATGGTCTTTTAAATACCATCATAGAAAAACGAGGAACAACAAAGCGTCAAAAGACAATCCTTCCGTGTTAGTTTGTCCAATTCCTTATACTTGCATGAAATCCCACAGCAACAGAAGTACCCGATCAAGGATTTGCAACAGCCTTTCCCATTCCACTAGACCATTTCCATTTGCATTCAAGAACCATTCCTTACTCCGAATCTGACCCTTGCTCATCGTCAAAGTCAGACCTCCCTGATTTTTCACCTCTATCAGGCGTACTCTTTGGAGTGCCCTTTGATTCATCAGGCATAGTGCCACTGCAGAAACAAATGAGTTCAGTTTAATCATCTTTCTTCCAAGTCCTTATCAGAGCCTGTGGATGCAAGCATGCATGTCTGTGCACGTGGTCTTGTGTGTGAAAGACTACTACCTGTAAATGTAAGTGATAGTTCAAGTTCAAATCTCAGCTTAACAAATCATGGTTAAAAGTTAATGCATAAATGAAAAACAAATAAGGATACGGCAAGCAATTTGGCATAATAAGACAAAACTTCGATTGTCAGCTGGTACAGCTCACTTTCGATAGGAAAGAAAAAGACCGATGGAAGGGCCACCAAACATCTGGCTATGTCAATCTCCCATTGGCCTCACACCAGTGAAAGTCATACAATGATACAAACTTAATCCTCACTCCACATCTTCCGGAGCCAAGCTACAACAGATCAGGCCAAACAGGAAGCCAAAACATGGCCGGAAGAGAGAAGTTGGGACCAGCTACGGATGCTTCATCCATGTTGACAGAACTCTGTTAAAATTCTTATTCAAATGCAGGACTTAGATCTATCAGTATAACTCAAGAAAAAATATTATTCGCAGCATAGACCACATGCCCCTCCCATAAAAATAAATGCACACACACGCGTGCACGCGTGCATACATGTGTGTGTTTGTGTGCGCGCGTGCACCCTCCTGCTTTTCTTTCTGTCTCGTTGGATTCCAGCCTCCAGGATGAGCATTTCTTGGAGACCTCCTTCTGGCCCAGTTGCAGGTCTTTATCAGAGATTTTACACTTGATTAGTTGCCGTTCCACTCTGAAACAGCTCTGAATGTACAGTCCTCTTAATGAAAAGTTTCTTTTACAAATTAAAAAGAACAATGCGTGTGTGTACACATACGTACATACATTATTTGTGTGTGTGTGTGTGTGTGTGTGTGTGTCTTCGTGTGTGTGCGCACACACACAAACATATATATGAGAAGCTCCAAGCCAGTGCGCAGGTCTAGGGCCTGTTCACACAGGTCACGGGGAGCTCCGGTCAGTTCGCACAGGTCGTGGGAGTCCAAGGCCAGTTCGCAAAACAGTTTCAGCCTGTCCTGTGTCCTGGACAGACCTAGTGCCGCCACTCCAGGACCTTTAGTCTTAGTCTTCTAGCTCTCCTTTCAGCTTTGGATCACCCCAGGCTGGGCTGAACCCATCTTGGGGGTTAGTTTTCAGCAGAGGGGCCTTCAGTTTTACACAGGCCATTATGGAGTTTCCTAAGATGAAGACGTTTGTCACGACCCCAGTTAGAAAGCCCTTGTACTCTGTATTGCAGCCCAGCCCCTATGCACTGACATACAAGCGGAAGATCAGCTCAAACCCACAGGAGCAAATCTACTTCTTACAGCAAGAACTTATAAAGCGCAGGCTTCAGCTTGCAGCCCTTGAGCTGAAAGTGAAGTAGATGGAGAGTAATGGCAAGCAGGAAATCATTGCAGGGGTCATACACAAATGCCACCAGTACCAATGCTTGTCTCCCCGGTCAAGGAGATTATCACCACCCAAGTTAGCTCATCCAAGAAAGAGAGGGCCATTGAGGCCAACAGCAAAATTGATAAAGAACATCTTATGCTGAAGTAAAAGAGCATGAAGCCATAGTACAAATTTACAGGATCCTACACATTGGGGGGCTGCAAGTAGAGGCTTATTTCAGAGAGAGGGCAGGAAGAGTTAACATTCTTTGACAGACAAATAAGCTGAAGGGTGGAAAAGCTAGGGATTTGGGATTTCAAATCTAAACCCAAGGCTCAGCCTAAAACTACGAAAGCCACTGTATTATAGGACTAGAATAGAGATGTGTAGTATATTAATCTCGAGCTGAAATGTGGTAGCTACTGTTTTTTGGTGTGTACTTTGTCTCATAGGCCTGTGAGGCTCTCTCTCTCTCTCTCTCTCTCTCTCTCTCTCTCACACAGGGGACCCCCCGATTGCATGGGAGCTTCTCTCTAAGAGGAAGCCACTTATCCCATCACAAATCACACATACAACATCCCGATCCATGCACCACCTAAATCTCCTCTCCTCCCAAGCCCACCACATCCATCTTGTTCACCGCACAAAATGTGCGAGCTGAATTGCATTGGCTACACAACCAGAGAGCATAGGCCGATGAGGGGCTGCACACTAAGCACTTTGCACATGGAGGACATGCACTCTTGGCCCCATGTCTTGGCCACACAAATGTTCAATCATGCAGTAAGCCACAGCTTCCCCCCTGCTTAGAGTATCACCACCATCGTGGCAATATATACACAAAGCAAGGGACCCCATGGACACACATTCGCCAATATTTACGGATTGAGGAGAGATGAGCTTTCACATAGAGGCATAGGGGCAGCAAGCTTTGGGACAAATTGTGGAGTCTGCTAATCATGCAAGATCGTTGGACTGTGTCAAAGGCCTTCCAAAGTCTACAAAGCAAGCATAGACTTTGTTGGATTTTGATCTTGCCTACTTGATGACGGCCCATAGGGTAAAGATGTGATCTAGAGTAGAATTTTGCCTCCAGAACCAGAGATGAAGATCTGAGTAGTCATGATCTCGAGGGTTATGAGTAAATATGAGTTAATAATGAGGAGAGTATGTGCCGGATTGAGAGCACAATCCATCAGAGTGAAGCTATGATGCCCTCTCTCGCGACACTCTTTCGGCTCTACATTGATGAGATCACGACCTTTATTGACCGCCTCGGAGGTGAGGAATCCTTCCTTGCTGATTTGATGATACAAATACTGTCATATGCAAATGACAGAGTCCTCATTTCCTCCAAAATAGCATAGCCTATAGGTGTTTTGCACAAAGGGGGACTTTATGTCAACCTTGGCAAGACCAAGGTTATGATTTTCAACACCTCATGGGTGGTAATCCATCGACATAGCTTCACTTACCAAGGGGATTCGCTGGAGATCGTGCGGCCATACACTTACCTTGGGGCCATCTTCACGAGACCTATTTTCACAATGTGACACGTAGCTAGGGCACAGCTTATGCAAGGAGGGAGCTCCGGCTCAACTAAAGCAACAGTGCTTTCAAGCAGACCTCTACAACCCCTTGATGAAGGAATGGTTGTTTGATACATGCGTGAGACCGACAAAAATGTAGCAGCATCCTTCTAGGGGAGTGACCTCTCGGCAACCGATTAGCGAAGACTTGAGATGCTAGATGTGATTATGGGATCCAAGATGATTCAAAATAAGCCCTCAATCTCTAATCCGATAGTCCAAGAAAATTTCGCCGATCATCACTCCACATTGATGAAATATTTCAAACGGTGACATATATTCACAAGTTTTGAACTTTGCCTAGTTGAGACTACCGAGGTTGGCACTAGATTCATCCAGACGACTAGCTGAGATAGGTTCGCATGGCTTGGTATGCACGCATATCCAAATGGTTTGCCAATCAAGGTATTTGATGAACCAACTCTCTCCTATCGATACAGCTTGGAAATAGTACCATACGGTTCTCTATACGTCACGGACTTTAGGGGGAAGGGGGAGGAAGGTGGACGAGTTCCCCACCAAGATCCGGTTTATCACGATCACTTTTTAAGAGTAGCAAAGGATGGAGTGATTCTCAAACCTCAGTTTCTGGAGGACACGTCAGTCTCAAATGGGCTAAGGATTGCCATTGGACAAATGTAGGCCTCGTCCCATCAACGGAGGATCGAGGGGGGGAAAGCCACAAGCACACCTAGAGAGCAAGGAATCTATAAGTTATGCACGCTGGAGGAGGTAAAGACAGGAGAACTTCCTATGTACTTGCCCATTCTACTATGAGATCCATGGATAATACAATTCTCTCTTTCAAACAGGCACGGTTTTGAGCCACTCTTTCGACTAATCCAATTTCATGACCAGGTATGTTTTAGTCTCTATCTTATTGAGATGCCGAAACACCGAGAGACCCTACCGAGACAAATCAATAGTAGGAGGGGACAGTGCCATAGAAGACAAGGACAGATCGAGCACAATGACATGTCACAAATTTCTACATATTTGTAGTCAGCCTAGGACATAGTGGGATGGAGAGGGAGAAGCTAGCTAACATGAGGATAGAGTTAATCAATGGGGGGAGATAGATAGAAACCATACACGACACTAAGGTTGCCACGATGGAGCCGAGGTGTCCCTCTCGACAAGGCTCACAAGGTAAAAGATCACGGAGACTACGCCCTTGTCACAACGAGAGACAATACGAAAGGGGGAGATACGCAATAACTTGGCATTCCACTAGAGAGCCGCCATGTCACTAGGATCATAGATGACACTCGGTCACATCTCTTGTCATCTAAGTATTTCTGAGTTTTGTGTTTAAGTACTAGCCTTGACTCAACAAGGGCTCTCTCTCTCTCTCTCTCTCTCTCTCTCTCACACACACACACACAAAAATTCGTATTTATATCTGTTTGTGTAAATGGGCATGAGTGTATGTATATATGCATATGTGTGTACATGCATCAAGGTGCACAGCGCCATAGTTGACTTCTTTATATGTATTACCTCGTGCCGAGTATGTTGCTTTCTTGTCCTTTATTCCAGAATCTGGCCAGCAGCTGTTGCAAGATCATGGGTGTCTAGAAGGTACTCATCTGTTGGGCACACGTGGCCAGCGCAGGAGGCCATTGTTGCTGTAGTCCATTGGGGGAGCTTCCAATCTTTTGCACGAGTTGCTGATGTCTGTAAACAGAGTGGGTTGCAGTTGCCAGATTCCATTGGCCATCGCACTGCTGTCATCTGTCTGAAGGCATGCACGGAAGGCAGTGCGGGAGCAGCAGGGCAGCGAGGGCAAGCAGGCACGGCAACAAGAGTATGGAGCATAAGACACTTATCATGTGGACCAAGTGGCTCGGGGAGATAGCATATGATTTGAGATCTAACCAATTAAACATGCAAAAAGGTCAAGAGCTGATTAACAACGCAACAAGAAAAGGATAAAGCAATGGTAAGGGCTAAAGTTGCATCTGCACGAAAGCAGTTTTAAAAAATGCAACGAAAAGGCAGTCTATAGATGGGAAAAGCCCAGGTAGGTGCTCAAGAGGATCCATGTGGCAGTGTGGAATTGCATGGCAGAATCACATCAGATCCCACGAATTTATCTAACACAGAGGTAGAGATGTAAATGCTATTCAAAGACTCACCAAGTCCTGAGAGAGGACTTGGAGAGTCTTTGATAGTACACGTTAGACTTGGGATTCAGCTCCTAAGAACCAAACAAGAGATGATGTGGGAATGAGAGGCTTAAAGCTTAGTCCTTTCTCTTTCATGGATTATCAAGGTGTTGATGAGCGAACACGGTTCAAGATTCATTTGGTTGAACATCCACTTGACACCCTAACATTGCACCTTTTTACATCGTACAGCCGCCACCCAACAGTGAGGTACACCCTACCACACAATCATGATCAGGCATGTGATGGCCAAGGTCTCAGGGCTATTCTTAGACAGAATATCAAATAGCAATGACGACAGGACATGTATGAATTTCACAATATTAGAGAGGTGTCGCATGATTGAGATTAGAGAAACTCAGAAAGGGTTGCTAATGTGCTAGCAAGTAGGGAAGGCCATACGTATGCACGGCATTGTGATACGAAACCAAGGATTTGGTTTTGGTCACATCATAATCACTCATGTTGAAGAAGAGAAAGTAGATCTCACATTGAGTGAAGCCAAAAACTTGCTCACTCTATATATACATCAAAAGTGATATTTTACTCTAGCATAGGAAATAATAAGGGCAATGGGGAAGCATTAATTTGAGCCAACCAGTCAGCCCAAAAAGTAACTGCAAGCCTTTGCTAGAATAACATCTCGATCAGACGGTCGAGATCTCTGCTCCACCGATCTCAACCCTTGACATATGAAAAAATTAGCTATTATGAAAATATCATTCACCCTTAAGGAAAAATTAGAGGGCCCTTTGATCAGACGGTGGAGATCTCTGCTCCACCGATCTCAGCCCTTGACATATGAAAAAATTAGCTATTGTGAAAATGTCATTCACCCATAAGACAAGAACACAAATACCTAGGTTTTAATTTATATGCGATTCAATTCAATTTCTTTTAAAATACTAACAATATTTTAATCAGAAGCAGGTTTCCGCCACAAAATCCCTGCTCTAGAGTATATGTTTACATTAGAAAATCATTGACAAGGGCAAGCCAAGAATTAGACAATATGTTTACATTAGAAAATCTTGGACGAGAGCAAGCCAAGAAATCAGAACATATATTGGGATTTCAAGAAATCCTTGATGCTCGTCAGGTCTACAGATGTCATAGATACAATGGAGACTACCTGAACTATAATGGCAATGTGTGAGAGTGTCTCAAACCGAGTCCATATAGCAGCAAGATGGGACAGGAGGCCACTAGCACCTACAGATGAACAAGGTTACTTCTTGTTACCAACCTTAATTGGTTTTTCTACATGGAAAAGTTTTCCAAGTTCATTGGATACTCTCAAGTGAGATATTTTCCCCTGGCACAAACAGCGATACTAACATTACATATGCAGAAAATGCTGTCCTTATGTATCCTCTGTGGCTGGCCTCCAATTGCATTTGCATGCCCTAAAAGGAATCTGATATAAGAGAGATTTAAAGGTCCACATATACCTAGATGAATCCAGGAACATTCCCAAACTCATCCTCTAAAAACACAACGCAGTGCAGTTTCAATCTCACGATAGTCACTCATAAGATTGAAAACCATAAACTCCATCACGCATAGTAGGGACTAGCTACTATGACATCCCCACTGACATCATCAGCGCCCAACAGTGGGTGTAGACCATAGTATAAAAATATGCTCTCACATATACAAATCCACACACCAACACATACTTGAGCATCCATTTATACAAAGTCTTCGTAATGAGTTTCTGTCGACACTCCGAAGGTGAAGGGCAGACTCAGCCATGATGAAGGCTAGCACTAAAGGAGAAGGCTAATCAAAAAGTAGTCCAAAATCTCTTCATTCAAGCTACAACTGCTTGTGAAGTCTAAACGATTTCATTTTAGTCTCTCCCAAACGAGCATCTAAATCTAGCTGATAGGGCAACACACCATTTAAGATAGAAAGAATTATCGCAATACCAGCAGGCCACAACTTGGATGAAAACTTCACAAGGTGAAATTTGCATGTCCGCTAATATGGTAGAAGCATGGCCAAAACCAAGGTTAAAGGTCCACATGGCCAAAACCAAGGTTATCCAAAACTTCAAGACCAGTCATGTATACGGAGATATTTAAATGCTTCAAGATGCAGAAAATCAATTGTGTTCAAACAGCACTCCTCACTCACTGATCACATCCCCTTGTTTGGTTAGCAGGATCACTCCTATTAGCAGCTCGTCCACATTAAGAAGGCCATAAAGAAAAAAATGCCCCCCCCAAAAAAGCGAGTAAATAAAATTGTAAGCCCACGGCTTTCCTGAGAAAGAGAATGCGTCTTTCCAACAAAAAATTACAAAGGGGATCAACAAGCTCATCAAGATTCAATGATGGATTGATACAACTACTTGTACCTATCAACGAACGATGGACATGAAGCCCTTTGATCTACTTTCACCACCTTGCCCACAGAGGATGCATCAGAAATAGTGGAAGGAACACAGACCTTTGAACCTGGGTAAATTATTATCAGTTGAAAACTCTCCGCATGCAAGTGAGGATCTCGAATATTGGTTCTTCATTCATTTCAAAAAATGCATCTGTGGCTAGCAAATTTCGTAAGGTGGATCTAAGAATATTGTCTGCCTTCGAAAGTTCCATAACCACTTCTATGGCTTTTAATCCAATAGCCTGACGGTCAATATTGTCTTCTTCTGTTCCAGAAAAAAGATGCTTTGAAAAAAGCAACCATACAAATCAGCACTCCGTGTGGCGCTGCTCGTGGGAGAATCAAAGGGAGAGAAACTGGTTGTCAACCATCCAGTGACTACCTCACTTTGTGAATACATAAAAGACCTCTAGAGGCCAAGCCTTGCAGAAACACGCTCAGCGGTCACACCAGTCCTACATGGCGTGCAAGGTGTAGATGATGTGATAAGGGTACCCACTGAAAGGATCCTATCACCAGGCTACAGTGGGCGATCCAGATGCTCCACGCAGTGATGCTGGACACGGTCTCCCAAACACTGACCTCCAAGCAGTAATGCTGGACACCGTCGCTCAAACACAAAATGCTGCTGAGAAGGGAGAGCCACAGACCTCGATCAGGAAGACCATGTGTCCCTGGATCCTGTTAGTTGGGGTGACCATGTCAATGAAGGTGTGGCTCCCCACACTGCAATACCCTTAGGTGGAGTCCCGCTGCATCCTCAATATTCGAGCCTGCCAAATCCCCTGCTGCTACTCTCAATCGCTCGATCCCTAAGGAAATTCAAATGCATGCTCCAAACTCATCGGAGGAAAATGAGAGAATACCATTCATTGTACTCCGATAGCACGATCATTGTCTATTGTCTGACTATGTTTCAAATAATGAGCAATGGAAAGCTTGTGAAAGCTTCATCAGCTCCGATACAAGCTTGTCCACTTCTGTCGCAGCTACTGTCCCAGTTGTTAAAGAGTCCTTTGGAGGAGCGGGATTGTGAGTCGAGGGCTCAGCAGAGAATGGCAGCTGAACGTTGAGGGCACTGCTATGTAGTATATAGAATCTATATCTCCAAGGATTTGTGCAAACCAACCTCATATACCTAGATGACTCGCTCAACTTAACTTTATTCCTATTTGTTTTGGCCCATGGAGGCTAATACTTAACTTTATTCCTATCAATGTCATGAGATACTCGTATCCTACTCTCCCTCCTTCCTTCTCTTACTTGCCTTCTCTCTCTCTCTCTCTTCCTTCTCTTACTTGCCTTCTCTCTCTCTCTCTCTTCCTTCTCTTACTTGCATCAACTATTACAGGTACTACAGGTCTTTTGCACGGAAAGTGGGCTGCAAGTTAACACTGCCAAAACCAAAGTGATGGCAGTATGCACCACCCGACCTGAACATCCCCCGGTTATCAGCTTTGAGGGGCAGCCCATTGAATATGTCGATACCTTTAAATATTTGGGAATTGACATACCAGCCGATCACAGATGGTGGCAATGTGCACAAAGAAGGCTGGATACAGGTTGGGGGAAGTACTATCAATTTGAAAACGACTATAGGCACACTGACACCTGGAACTAGAAGATTCGGAATATGTTGTTTGATGCATATGTGGTTCAAACAGTGTTATATGGAGTAGAAGTATGAGGAGGCAGCATCTCTCTCTCCACATGGAATGAGATTGAAAAAATGCAGAAAGCTTTCCTACGAAGACATCTAGGAGTCAAGGCAACTACCCTTATTCAGTCCTCTTATTGGAAACGGGCAGGCGGCCAATTGAATTCCATGCACTGATCAGAGTGATGCAGTACCTAGTGGAAGTACGACAAATGCCAAAAGAAAGATTGCCACAAAGAGCATGGACTGCTAGTATGAAACTTCAGAAGAATCATAAAAGCAAGATCATCTGCACAGGATGGGGGACGGATATAAGGAAATGGTTCAGCTGATAGAAAGTGGAATCATACTTGACTATGTCCCCTGAAAAGGTCAAGATGCAAGAATTCCAGTTGTCCCTACTATGCACTCTACAAACCCAATGGTTGACAGCAGAAAAGAGGACCAAGCTAGAATACTATCAAGATCAAATAAATCATTTATGCTGGTCATCTTTCATGACACCAGATGCCCCTGCTCAGCCATACATCAGTACTCCCATACCTCCTCTCTATCGCAAGAATATTGCCAAATTCCGCACACGGTCACATACCTTGGCAATAGAGACAGAAGCTTGGCTAAATCTGCCGTGACATGTCAGAGTTTGCAAATTCTGTGCTTCGCAGACAGTAGAGACAGAGGCACATATGCACACATCAGAGACGACTATCAGCAGATACTAGCAAACACCACTCAGATCTCGTCAGTTCTCTCCACTGCCTCTCCGACAGCATTGGGATCTTTTGTCACTCGTCTTTTTTTGTAACCGTCAAGAACTGAAAAATTCTTGACCCCTCCACAGCGGAGGAGATTTTTGTACTGAGGATTAGGTCCCATGGGTCATTTTTGGCCCCCCGAGGATTATAATAAAATTCTACTTCTACTTCTGCTTCTGCTTCTGCTTCTGCTTCTCTCTCTCTCGCTTCATATGGATCATGGTAAAAGGAATGCACTCACCACTTTACATTGCAGGGTGCTACATTCCTCATAGAGAATCTCCCTTCTACCAAAGACATGAGGTTGACCCAACCCAGCCACTTGGAGACCTGTGCTTGGATATAGCTATGTTCAACAAAAAAGGAAATGTTTTGCTCATTGGTGATTTCAATGCACGGATAGGAGATCTACAGTTTCACTATCCCACTCAGCAAGAATACATCAAGGAACATGAGATAGACATTGACCCCATTTGGTGTAGATGCTCTAAGGATAAGGAAGTGAATGCACATGGTAGGGCATTGGAGCAATTGATGAATGGAATGCACATGTTGGTGGTGAATGGCACAGCCCTTTTCCCAAAATCAAATACCCCTACTTGTTTCCCTGCCAGTGGAGGGGCTAGTGTGATCGACTATGCATTGATTGGTTTGGAAGCTTGCCATCTCATTCACAATTTCTCACTTGGCTCAAAGTCCCCTGATTCAGATCACACACCACTATATGTGGAGCTTAATATATTACTTGCCAAGGCAACTTTAGAAGAGCGCAAAACAGTTGAAGGCAACTATCATATAAATGAGGCAAAGAAGGTGGAGTACGCTGAAACTCTAGAGACGTGTCTGCTGGGAAAACAGAAAATTGGGTGGACAGAATTGAAAAATGCTATTCTCACTACAGCCAAGTCAGTTTTGGGGTACAAAAAGAGCAATAAAGAATGCAAGAAAGGGCTACCATACAATGTTTGGTTTGATGCTGAGTGCAAGGCAGCTAGGAATGCACTAAAGGGGATCCCAATGGGGGATGAGAAAAGAGCAGCTGAGAAACAGCTCCATGCACTTACACGTAAAAAAAGACGTGCACATATTGTGAACAAGGAATGGACTGATGCAATTGATTTTATCAAGCATCCTAGAAGAGCATGGAAAGGAATTAAACAAAGGTCAAATGACATTATGGGAGATTTTACAGAAACACAGATGCTGGAATATGCTCAACAGCTCTACACACATCCCAAGGCTCGGCCCATGGTGAGCATACCTCTCAGCAGTAATACTCAGGGTCTTTTCTCATTGAAAGATGTACAAGATGGCCTCAAGAAAATGGTAAATGGAAAGGCAGCAGACACTCTACACCTAGTGGCTGAACTCATTAAGTGGACCAATGAGCACACGCAAAGGCACATAGCAATGGCACTAAATCAGGCTTTGATGAATGGTTTCCCAACAGAATGGCAAGAGAATTGGATCAAACCAATCTACAAAGGGGGTGACCGCAATCAATTAACAAATTACAGAACAATTATGGTATGTTCCACTCTAGCCAAACTATATAGCACAATAGTAGAGGCAAAATTGAGTGCTTGGGCAGAGAAAGAAAATAAAAGAGCAATGGGACAAGCTGGTTTCAGACCAAAACACTGTACAGTGGATCACCTAGTCACTCTTCGAGTTTTGATGGAGGAAAGCCGCCTCAAGGGGAAGCCACTCTTCTGTTGTTTCATTGACTTTAAGAAGGCATTTGATACAGTGCCTAGGGATGTGCTATGGGAGAGAATGGAATGCATAGGGGTGCCCGAGGAAATAAGGTTTGCTGTCTTTAGACTTTATGAGAAAGTAAAATGTCAACTAAAATGTAAGGATGGGATGTCACAAGAGTTCTATAGTAATATGGGGGTAAAACAAGGATGTCCGCTCTCACCCACTTTGTTCGGCCTATGCATTGATAGACTTGAGGAGTTGGTGAATGAAGAAGCATGTAAAGATGAGTTATACAGCCCTCATCTAGCAGGTCTCGTGATTTGGTTGCTTCTTTACGCAGATGATGTGGTTGTTTTCACTGATAGTGAAAGTAAGATGCAAAAAATGATGGATATCTTCAGCATATTTTGTGCAGAGAGTGGGATGGCTATTAATGTCAACAAAACTAAACTCATGATAGTCAAGACTATACAGCCAAGCAACCCCCTCCAAATCTTATATAAAGGACAACCCATTGAGACAGTGCACTCATTCAAATACTTGGGTATTGAAATCCCTGCCAATAATAGATCGAACAGCTGTGTGCAACGGAGACTTGATGCAGGATGGGCAAAATACTTCCAATTTGAAAATGAGTGCAACAATAGCAATACGAGAAGGTGGCAAGTACGAAATATGATCTTTGGGGCATATGTGATACAGACAGTACTCTACGGAGTAGAGGTATGGGGTGGGAGTATATCTCCATCAACGTGGAATGAGATAGAGAAAATGCAAAAGTCTTTCATTAGGAGGCACCTAGGCATCAAGGCTACTACACCATACTCTTTGTTACTCCTAGAGACAGGATGTATACCCATAGAGCTACATGCTCTGAAGAGAGTACTCAGATACATCACAAAGGTCAAGTGCATGGATAATGAAAGGCTACCAAAGAGAGCATGGAATGAAAGTCAGAAGCTTCAAAAGACAAACAAGGGCAAGATTTTGACATCCGGATGGGCACAGGACCTAAAAAAATGGTTCAAGAAGTGGGAAGTAGAAGAGTATTTAAACTACTCTTCAGAGGAGATTGATGAAGAGGCTTTTCATTATGACCTGCTGAATGCACTACACAGGAAATGGCAAACAGCAGAAAACAAAGATAAATTTGAGTACTATCGCACATATATCAACCCCGAATATTGGTCAATTTATACAGGAAGGGAGACAACAACGCAGAAGTACATATGTACACCTATAGCAGTGCATAAACGGAGGGCTTTAGCCTCACTTCGCACCCGATCACACCAGCTGCAAATAGAAACAGGGGGATGGAAAAAGATGCCAAGGGAGAGTAGAATATGCCAACTATGTGATCAAGGTATGGTTGAAACAGAAGAACACATGGTAATGATATGCCCTCACTATGCACACATTAGGGAAGAGTTCAATCACCTCCTTGAGGGACATAACAAACTGGCTGATTTGCTGCATAAAGGGTCACCTTCAGCTTTAGGAACATTTGTGTATAAGCTCTTCAAGCATAGGAATCCACCTGAATCCTAGAAGGTGGTTTCTCTTTCCACCCTCCCATCTTCGGGAGGAGCTTTCATGTACTTGTGATATTGTATTGCTCAGGTCCCATAGGCCGGTTTTGGTCTTCAGAGGACGATAATATATTCTTCTTCTCTCTCTCTCTCTCTCTCTCTCTCTCTCTCTCTCTCTCTATATATATATATATATGAACACACACACATATATCTATATCTATATCTACATCTACATCTATATTTATATCTAGCCATAACTAGAACCGGACTCCACCGGGGGCACCCCTACCTTCCGTGAATTCAATAGTCTAGAAGTAACTTCCTTCCACTAATAAGCTTCTGTAGAGCGGAACAGCGTACCCGACCAAAAAGGTGGGCTTACCTGATTGATTGGATTCAACATTGCAGACCCTATCTTGAGAAATAATGGATTAGCTGATGGAAAGGATATCTATATCTATATCTATCTACACACACACACACACACACACACTACCTCTTCCTCCCCTATCTCCTTGCTTCTCCCCCTTCCTCGCATTCTACCCCTTTTATCTAATATGCTCCTATCCCCTTTCTTTGATATCAAAGCTCTGTCCGTGGCACCTTTGTTTTCCTTTTTCCTTGCTCTCATTGAGCTGCAAAGCAACGCAGCAAGGCACGACAGTAGAAGATAGGCACCAACTGAAAACGAACGATTTCTCCATGGCTTGCTAAGCAACAAGCCTTTGCAACAATGAAGCTAGACCACCCGAATCTAGGCATTAGCCTCAATCGGCATCAAGTCCAACACAGGATGTAACTTCCTACCAACAGCTAACGCAAGAACTAAAAGGACTTGAATTGCAAAAGCCATCAGACGAACCAACCTAGCCAAGTAGCATATCATGAGCATCCAAGCAATGACGACCACTTGAACCAAAAGCGGAGAAGATTCATTGGAAACAAGTGAGCTAGACAATTCGGGACACAAGGCAGTCAAGACTATTGCCGCCATTGAAACCAGTCATCGATAAGACGAACGCACTACATGCCAAACGACTAGAGCTCTTCATATTTAGAGCAAATCAGTGTTGTGACCTCTGCACTCCTTGGCCCCGCAACCTGCCCAATCCCTAGCTCTACTACCTATGCAATCCGCACCGCCACTAAACTTCTCCGCACCTCTATCCTTTTCTACCCTACCATGCCACGCCATTTCAACGATGTTGACTTTCTACAAACCTTAATTACATTGGTAAGTTAAGTTAGTTAGGTCCGATTAGTTGGGTTAGGTTTAGTTAATTAGGTTTGGTTGGGATAGCCTAACTATAGTTAGGTTAAGTTCATGTTTGGGTTAGGTTAAACTCATTATGGTGTCTCAAGTGTCCTAACTCTCTAAGGTTAGTGTACAGACTGTCCTGCTTGACATAGGACCCCTCCCAACCCTCCCCATGAGCACAGGGGGAAAAAAAGTAAGACAAAGAGACACTCCACAGGCTTTATTCCAAGGCCTTTCACAACCACGTTTGGGCTCATTTGGGCTCCATTTCAAAGCCTCTTCATCGACCTTTCTCTGGAGCCTCTCCATCGACATTTCCTGTTTTTGGTGCACAGTATCATATGCTTATTACAGCAGCATTCACTCATGTTTATTTCATTAAGTTGCTTCTTTACACTAAGGTCGTACTCGCTTGTACTGTCATGAAATAGTACTTCTCCCAAGAAATTTATTTAAAAAACGAATTTCAGTATTGAAGAAAATTGACTTCGGTTAAACTAAAACAAGTCTATGGTTTTTAAGGGCAAAGATGAAATCTCATCAAGTCCAATCTAAACTTGAAGAACCTACACCATGTCTCTTGACTTCCTTCCATATCAACTGTAGGGAATTTCCAATGTCTAGCCAAACATTTGCTAGCGTGGACACTAGTGAAGTCTACATATCATCTAGTATTCCTTGAAACTATTGTTGCACAAGGTATTGGAGAGTTCTTGCCTACATCATATAAATGACTATCCTTTCTTGTACCCTACTAACTGTCCTTACGTTTATATCTAGAGGGCCTTGTGTAATCTCAAAATGTTAACATCATTTACGCGCTTACACTTGTTAGCATAACACCTATTCTGAACAATAGTCTCCGCTCAGAGCTTTCATAAGGATTTCAATATGAAGGGATTTCAATATGAAGGAGAAGGGTGTTGTACAACGAGGTGGATGGGATTTGATATCTAGGGTTGAGAGAGAGAGAGAGAGAGAGAGAGAGAGAGATGTGGTCAAGTGAGTGATCAAAATTGTAGTAGTGTGAAGGCAAGCCTTCTTTGTGTTACATTGGTAAAATAACAGTGGGGACGCCCACAAGCAACTAGTTAGTTAAAGTATATTGGATATTTTGGTAGGACCTTGGGGATGCAAAAAGGCCCTTGTTTTAAGGAAAAAAGCACATCCTTAAAAAGCACACAAAGCAAGTCCCACAAGAGAAAAGTAGATATGGAGCACCCAAAAGCACATGGCAAGCGTGGCAAGAGGGCGAGAAGCTTAAAAGAGGGCCCACAGGGCTGAAAGCAAGGAAATCACCTTTTTCAGAAGAAAACTATTGCTTTCTAGAGAAAAGCGCCTATTTTAGGCAAGAAAAGCAAGCCAAGCTTTTTAAAAGCACATGCTTTCTAGCTAGCAATCCTAGTCTATAAAATAAGGGCCTCTAGGCTTCCATGGAGCAACCAAGTTGTATCAGCTTCATGCTCCACCAAGAGGCAATTGTACAGAGTCTTCTATTATAATAAGGTCAAACCCTTATTTTTTAGCCCTATTCTCTTTCTCCCTCTCTCCCTGTATTGTGATTCACATTCCAGTTCCATCGTTGAGTTTTGATTGCTGAATTGAGTTTCCAGCCAGTCTTCAAATTCTCTTTTGAAGTGCTCAGTACTCAGTTCTGCTGCGAATTGAATATTGAAGCTGTGTTTTGGTTCGAGAAAGATTTCAATGGTATCAAAGCTCAGCTTTGTCACTCTCCTTGGTGACAACAATCCCAAGCTCAAGGAGACTGTACAGAACAGCTATAACTTGGAGAAGATAGCTTGAACTCAGAGGATTCAGCGCCAAGAATTCACACAAAGAGTTTCTAATTAATTGCAAATTCAGCCCAGTCAGCTTAGCCGATTGAATGTCCAGGCACAAGGAACTCCCAGCTCGATCGCAATTCCAGGCAGAGCTTTCTCAGCCTCTTTCAGTTCAGCCACAAAAGCAAGCGGATTCCAACTCGCAAGCAGCTCCTATTATTGGCAATACTGGGCATGGAGAATTTTCAGCGGTAGATCCAAGCAAGGAACTTCCGGCTTGATTGCAAATCCAGTCAGAGCTTTCTCAGCCCCATCAGTTTCTTTCAGTCTTGAATTAGGCCAAAAAAGCAAGGGATTCCAAACTGCAAGCAGCTCCTATTATTGGCCGAATCTGAGCCTGGAGAAGACTCTGCTCTGTTCTCCACTCCAATTGCGCTCCAGCCAGCTTCAAATCTTGACGATTTGAATTCAGTTTTGCTTGCTGTACCAAACAGCAAAATGTTTGACAAATTTTCACAAGAGAGAGTGTTGATTTCAATTCAAAGTCTGTTGGTGCCTCAGTTTGCGATCCTGGCCATCTATAAATGTTTCTGTCTATAAATTGTGGCCAGCACTATTCAGATTCAGTCCTGCTCAGATCGTGATTTGGGTTGTACCCTTCACAATCTGGAAATTGTGAATTGTTTGAGGCAATAAGAACAGTGAATCCTTGCCAAAGACCCAGCAAATTAATTCTGCTGCAGATTTTGTTTGCTATGGACAGCAGACGATCTTTGGAGAATTAGTAAATTATAAGTGTTCAGAATTTTGAGGAATTTCGAGGTATTTCTTATGGAATCTATTGCCAGTACCAATGGTTTTCTTTTTAAAAAGCCAGATAAGTGGTTGGGACCTCATCCCAAGAATCTCTTTTATAACAAACCTCTTCCACATACCAGAAAGTTATAGCATGGTATGACTCGTGGAAATCTCCATGATGTTTGAACTAATTGTTTGGGAATCTGCCCCGACAAAGTTTTGGAGAGAAGACTTAGCCTCGATATAAACTTTTCAAACCATGCTTGAACTATAAAGATTCTCTATTCCTGAAACAAAAACTGCTATGTGTTTTGAGTTATATAATCTAAGGCTCTGGAAGATTTCAGTTATCACATCTCAGATATTTTGTTTCTATTATGGAACCAGTTTCTTCTATTCAGCCAAGTTCACATTGGACATGGGTCCAATTGACATTGTCTTGGGATGTGATTGGATGAAATCCCTGGTAGATTTTAATGCTGACTTGAATGCCATGACTCTCCGCTTTGCACATACGGGTGAAACACTGGTATTGCAGGGTTTGACTGCCCAAAAATGCAGATTATTTAGCACGACAGTTGGCCCGAGAGCTCAAGAAAGAACATGCCACTTATGCATTTAATGTTCTATACGGGAAGCATTCCCCAAGTGCCAAATATGGAAATGCAGGAGCTGCCCTCAGATTTTGCTGAGATTACCTCCAAAGAGGGATGTTGCTCATGTCATAGTCTTGGAGCTTGGAAGTAAGCCCATAAACAAATCTGTTGGGGTAAAGGCACATTGCCTACCCTTATATTAAAGAATTAAAGTTAGGACACCTATGACTGTCTTAAGACAGTCATAGGGTAAACCTAATCCTAATAAAACTTAAGTGAGTTTGTGGTGTGGCTCATTCAACACTTCACACCCGCACTATTGTGTCTCTCTCTCACTCTCACTCTCTTGCTCCCTTTCCACCTCTCTTCCCCCTCTCAACTGGTATCAGAGCCTACTTAGCTCCCCTCTTCCCTACCCAGCCCCCTCTACCTCGACCTAACCCGTACCGTACGGACGTACGGACAGTTCCGTACTACCGTACTTCGTCCGTACGACCATACGGACCAGGCGGACCAGGGCGCAGAGCCGTACGGCGGTCGCGAACTCCAGGGCGGCCAGATCTGCGCGGGCATTGTCAGAGCATCAGGGCGGCGCAGCAGTCGATGGCGCGGGAGCAGTCCAAGGCGGCGGCGAGCAGCTAGGGCATCAGAGCGGCGCGTTTTCGAGGGCTTCACAGGTGGCGGCGGCGCACTTCGTAGCTAGGGCTTCACGGGTGGCGGCGGCGCATTTCGCAGCTAGGGCGAACTGCTACAGCTGTACAGCAGCTGCTGTACACCGCGACGCTGCATCTGCAGCTGTCTAGCTGCTGTGTGCAGCTAGTCCTACTACAACCGTACGGGCTGTCCGTACAGTCGTACGGACTACCGTACAACTGTACGGACGACAGTTGTTCACCCAGGAAGCTGGATCTGTGTGTGCGCGTAGGGAGCCAGGCAGAGACTCGTTTTTTTTTTTCTTGGGAAGTGTGCCTACAGCAAGTCGAAATTCTTTTTTTTGGGGGAAGGTGTACCTGCTGCAAGGACAGAAGTACAGCAGGACAGCCGGAGCTTCTATGCATTTACTGAGGAAAAATCTCAGTTTTGAGTGAAATTATCAAAAGGCTTTTGCCTAGATGTGTTTGCAGTCTATGCCTTGAGGCAGTGTGTAGCCAGGGAGCACACATTTGCTTTATTTCCGCAGTGCATTTGGTGACATTTGTTGCAGGTCACATTCTTTGTACACACTCTGAAAATCTCAGTTGAGCCACGCTTGGTCAGGGCGCATCGAGTTTACTCGGTCCCTAACTGCCCATCGTTGACAGTGCTCAAAAGATTTTCTTCTGGGTGTTTGTACTTTGTGGTTTGTGTTGTTACTGAGTACACAGAGGCAGTCTATGCTTTGCACATTGTCAGGTACAAGAGTCAGAGAGATTTTCATATTGCATGCTACCTCATTGTTGAGGTGTCCTCCACTTGATTCAGGTGTCAGATCAAGGGGCTTTTGCCCAGACTTTGTTTGATTGCACTTGGGTTACCAACAGAGATCTTCAGATGCATTTTCTCCCCTTGGTATAAGGGTGATTGCTTGGGATTTATCCCATTTCCTGTTGCAGGTTTTGTGTGACAGGCTGAAGAGTCATTTACTGTTTTTGGGGTGTCAGTCAAGTATTTTCTGCAATTTGAGACAGTGACATACCTCATCTGAGGTGGGAGAAGTGATCAGTACAGTCAGTACAGCAGTGTTTACAGCAGTCTGAGTGGTTTTGTCAGATAATAATGCACTGTTAAGCTCTTGTTGAGCAGCAGCAGCAGTCTGTAATTACTGTTTTTTATGCCTCTTTGAGCACAGAACAGTTTGTCAGAAGGTACAGTACTTGCAGGGACATTTACTGTTTTGCTGCAGATTTTACTGACAGTAAAAACAGCACTTTTGAGAGTGCTACTGGCTCTTGAATAGAGCAGGCTTTTCTGAGAAATCAGAACTTTATTATTCAGTCTTTTTTACTTCCAGGGAGTCAGGTATTTTCCTCATCTGATATGGCATCAGGAGGAGGTGATTCTTCAATTCTGAACATAAAGAAACTGGAAGGAGCACATAACTATGCATTATGGGCAGAACAGTGCTTGAATGTTCTTCTGTTAAAGAAGATTGCTAAGCCCATAAGGGTAAAGGGTGTCAAGCCATCTGATATGGCAACTGATGATTGGGAAGAGCTTGATTTGTCTGCGAGGGCAGCTATTATGCTTACTATTTCAGACACTCTTGTGTTCAATGTACAGGCTGAAAAGACCTCTTATGGTCTATGGCAGAGACTAGAGGAATTGTATGCCCAAAAGAGCTCAGCCAGTAAGGTTTATTGGCTGAAGAAGCTGGTCGATCTTCGCATGAAGGAAGGTACAGCTATGACCTCACACTTGAGTGAGTTCAATGCTATCTTTACACAGCTGATTGCACAGGGGTTGAATCTTGATGAGGAGTTCAAGGCCACTTTCTTGTTGTGTACTCTTCCTGAGAGTTGGGACACTTTCAAGACCACCCTGTCAAACTCAAATGCCACTCTTATTTATGCTGATGTAGAGAGCTCTCTCCTTATGGAGGAGATGAGCAGGAAGAATAATGCGGGCAGCAAGTCTTCAAATGCTTTGCAGGTACAGGATAGAGGCAGGACTCAGCAGAAGGGGAGATCTGCTAGTAAGTCCAAATCCCGCAGTCAGTCCCGTGGCAAAAAGGACATTGAATGCTTTTATTGTGGCAAGAAGGGACATGTGAAGTCGAAGTGCTTCAAGTTCATACGGGATCAGAAAGCCAAGAAGGCTGAAACACAAGATGCAGGAAATGCAAGCAAAGGCAAAGGCAAGGCCAAGATAGTTGAATTGGATGCAGTGAATGTTGCAACAGAGGACAGTGACAGTGACATACATGATGTTTTATGCTCTTCTGCTGTAATAGCACATGCTTTGGTTATTGATGGCCATGACATGCACACCTGGCTCTTGGATTCAGGTGCCTCTTTTCATGTTACACCTCATAGGGAGTGGTTTACCTCCTACACAGGTACTCATGGAGTTGTTCATCTTGGGAACAACTATGCATGTCAGATTGCAGGGATTGGCAGTATAAAGATAGTATTTCCTGATGGACAGTCATTTATGCTTGATGGTGTTCGCCATGTGCCGGAAATCAAGAAAAATCTGATTAGCACTGGCTTATTAGATGACAGTGGTTACCACACCACATTTGGGGATTCCAAATGGGTGATTACTGATGGCCAGACAGTAGTGGCTGAGGGTTTTAAGAGTGATACCTTGTACCCTCTTTATGTTTCCAGTGTGGGTAATCATGTTGTTGCCATAACCGAGCTGCCAAAGGTTTCATTGTGGCATAGCCGGTTGGGACACATGTCTGTTAAGGGAATGCAAGAACTGTCACGTTTGGGTTATCTGCCGCCTCTCTCTTTTTCAGATTTGCCTACTTGTGATCATTGTATTTTTGGCAAGCATTCTGTGACTCCTCATAAGAGGAGAACTCCCCAGAATAGAGCACCACTTGATCTAGTGCACACTGATTTGTGTGAGATGCCACAGTTATCACTAGGGGGTGCCAAATATTTTATTACTTTCATTGATGATGCCACACGTAAGGTGTGGGTCTATTTCTTGAAGCATAAGGGAGATGCCCTAGATGCTTTCAAGAGGTTTGTTGCTCAGGTTGAAAATCGGACAGGTCGTAGGCTGAAATGCCTCAGATCCGATAATGGGGGTGAGTATGTGTCACATGCTTTTGTGCAGTTTTGCCAAGCTAAGGGCATCAAACAGGAACTCACAGCCCCTCATAATGCATCTCAAAATGGTGCAAGTGAGCGGATGAATCGAACTATTCAGGAGAAGGTTCGATGTATGTTGTCTTATGCTGCATTACCCCATGGCTTTTGGGCAAAAGCCGTGCAAACAGCAGTTCACATTATTAACAGGTCACCAAATAAGGCTTTGGAATTGAAAGTGCCAGAGGAGGTGTGGTCTGGCAAGCCACCCTCATATAAGCACTTACGGGTATTTGGCTGCGAGTGCTTTGCTCATGTACGCAAAGATCTACGCACCAAACTGGATCCAAAGTCTATTAGATGCATCTTTATGGGATATGGTGATGAAGGTGAAATGGGGTACAGATTATGGGATCCCGTTAAACGGAAGATTATACGCAGCAATGATGTCATCTTTAAAGAAGATAGTGTACACAAGGAACCCGTTCAACCTGTGGAATACAGGCGGGTTATTTATGATGATGTTGGACAGCAAAGAATGCCCATTTATATGCAGCAGCAGCCTGCTGCAGATCACCCTGTTCAAGAGGGTATACAGGCTGAAAATCAGCCAGAAAATTTTGCCAATAATGCACCACTGGATGTGCCAACTGATGGGGCTGTAGAACAGCCAGATACGGTGGTACAGCACCTGTTATGCATGAAGACCAGGCTGGACAGCAGCCTAATCCGGAACAGTTTGTTAGGAGGAGCACCCGTGCACAACGGCCTCCTGCCAGGTTTGTTCCAGGAGCCAATAATGTGGCTGATTTTATCATGCTGACAGATTGTGGTGAGCCTTCCAGCTTCAAGGAAGCTATGGGAAGAACACAGAAAAAGAAGTGGGAGAAAGCCATGCAGTCAGAAATGGACTCTCTACTTCAGAATGATACATGGGACTTGGTGCAGTTACCTGCAGGCAGAAAAGTTTTGCCATGCAAGTGGGTTTACAAAGTCAAAGTGGATTCAAATGATTTACCTCGGTATAAGGCCAGATTGGTTGCCAAGGGCTTCAAGCAGGAGAAGGGCATTGACTTTGATGAGATCTTTTCCCCTGTAGTCAAGATGACTACTTTGCGAGCAGTGTTGGCTCTTGTTGCTCATGCTGACATGAATTTATGTCAGATGGATGTGAAGACAGCTTTTCTTCACGGAGATCTCCATGATGAGATCTATATGAGTCAGCCAGAGGGATATGCTGTTAAAGGGAAAGAGCAGCTTGTGTGTAAGCTCAAAAGGAGCTTGTATGGACTCAAGCAGGCGCCAAGAGAATGGTACAAGAAGTTTGATGCATTCATGCAGTCCCAAGGGTATCATAGGTGTGAGACCGATCATTGCTTGTACACCAAACGGGCAAAGGATGGCAGTTTGATGCTACTCATTCTATATGTGGATGACATGCTTATTGCCAGTAAATCTCAGCATGAGATTAGTGCTTTGAAGAAACAACTGCATCAGTCTTTTGACATGAAAGACTTGGGTGATGCAAATCATATTCTTGGCATGCGTATTACTCGTGACAGGTCCAAGGGACTTTTGTTTCTGTCACAGAAAGAGTACATTGACAAAGTACTGCAGAGGTTTAAAATGGAGGGGGGGAAGTCCATTAGTACCCCGTTGCCTCCACATTTAAAACTCAGCAGTAAGGACAGCCCCAGATCAGATGATGATAAGGCTGAAATGGCCAAGGTTCCGTATGCATCTGCAGTTGGATCTTTGATGTATGCCATGGTTGCCACTCGTCCGGATATTGCTTTTGCGGTGGGAGTTATCTGGCAAATCCAGGCAAGCGGCATTGGGAAGCAGTGAAAGGTGTCTTGAGGTATCTCAAAGGTACCAAAGACTTGTGCATATGCTATGGTAGGCAGGATGCTTTGGTGCATGGTTTTACAGATTCAGACTATGCAGGCCATGCAGATAACCGGAAGTCTACTACCGGTTATATTTTTACATTTGCAGGAGGTGCTATATCATGGGTGTCACGGTTGCAGAAATGCGTTGCACTATCAACCACAGAAGCTGAATATGTTGCAGCCACTGAGGCTTGCAAGGAAGCAATATGGCTTACTCGGCTGGTGGAAGATTTGGGCATTACAGGAGATATGCCAGTTTTGCATTGTGATAGTCAGAGTGCTATCATGTTGGCAAAGAATCCGGTCTTTCATCAGAAGACCAAGCACATAGAAGTGAAATATCATTTCATCAGGGAGGTACTGGAAGACAAGCGTCTTGAGCTTGTGAAAGTACATACTGATGATAATCCTGCAGATTTGCTCACTAAGAGCTTGCCTACAGAGCGGTTTGCACATTGCCGCCACATCATGGGATTAGGATGAGACCATTCTTACTTTATGGTCTTGTATACAGTAACTGTATATTGCTGTATTTTTATTCTTTTCTCCCCTTTAGGCACATTGGCCTTTAGGTGGGAGGTTGTTGGGGTAAAGGCACATTGCCTACCCTTATATTAAAGAATTAAAGTTAGGACACCTATGACTGTCTTAAGACAGTCATAGGGTAAACCTAATCCTAATAAAACTTAAGTGAGTTTGTGGTGTGGCTCACTCAACACTTCACACCCGCACTATTGTGTCTCTCTCTCACTCTCACTCTCTTGCTCCCTTTCCACCTCTCTTCCCCCTCTCACTTTGTGTGTCGGTACAACAGTAGTAGTGCTCCAAGCATGTGTAAGAAGCTGTGGCATACAGCATGGTTGAACGTCTGTGCTAGAACTGAAGCTAATACCTCCTGCCCATGTGCAAAATGCACAATTCGTAGGCCCTGATGATTGGGATACATGGTATTCAAGGAGAGTATCTCTTTGATAATGAAGCTGCAGTCATATTCCAGGACCTACAAAATCCTTCATGTGAAGACCATCCTCACTACAAGTTGTCTAATGGTTTATTGTGGTATAAAGGGAGGATTTTTCTTGTGAAGAATTCTGCCTATAAGTTGCTGGTCCTTCAGGAGATGCATTCCTCTCCAATGGCTGCTCACATTGGATTGTTTAAGACTTATAAAAAGGTCATACAGTATGTATATAAATTTGTCCAAGCATGCAAACCCTGTCAGGAAAATAGGTAATTAAATCTCAGACCAGCTGCTTCCTTCAACCTCCTCCCATCCGTGAGGGCAAGTGGACCCACATTTCTATGGACTTTATAACTGGATTACCAGTGACAGCAAAGGGGTGGAATAGCATCTTTGTGGTTGTGGATAGGCTTACAAAGGCAGCACATTTTATACCCACAAAGACACAATACTCAGCTTCTATGGTGGCAACTCAGTTCATGGAGCATGTATTCAAATTACATTGCATGCCTCAAGAAATAGGAAGTGACAGAGATACTAAAATTATGAGTCAATTTGGCAAGAATTGTTCGAAGCCATGGGCACTCTCCTCACCCCAAGCACAGCTGACAATCCACATGCTGATGGTCAAACTGAAAGGGTCGAGGAA